>NC_136421.1:136697500-137297500 GCF_052625555.1 Lactuca saligna | reverse complement strand
AGACACCAAAAAGGGGGTTCCTATAAGGATTTCATGAACGCGAAATCAACATCCTTCAATGGCGCTGGAGGTGTCATTTCTTTATCCCGATGGTTCGAGAAAATCGAATCCATCTTTGAAATTTGTGCTTGTGCGGAGTCCGATAAACTTAAATTCGCAGCCTGTACTTTTGTGAAATGAATTTTTAAACTGTTATGTTTACATATATGTGACAACCCGAAATTTCCATTCTGTACAAACTATATCACTTCAATAGAAGTTGTAGCAGTCACAGTTAATTGTCAGACTCTTCGCGTAAGTTTGAGAAACTTAGGGTTTACACTTCAGGAAATATTAGGAGAGTGGGTGCACTAGGGTTTTGTGCAACACTGTTATTCCAACACTCTATTTTATTAGGGATCATTTCAGGAATAAAAATATTTTCTGCCAAAATATCTCAGGACTATAAATAGATTTCTAAACCAAAATCATTCATTATTCACATTTCCGACTAGAGAAAAGCCATTTTCTCTCTGACGGATCTTCGGGTTTTTATACCAAAATGTGAGTAACTCTTTATAGTAATGTTAGAAAGCTTTATACGTGTCTATAACATGATTTAGAAGGCTAAAACATGAAATCTAGGAGTTTACACCCCAAGGTGTTCTTGAGCGGTAAACTCCCGAAACGAAGCCAAAACCGACACTTGTGTTATAATAAGGCCTTAGATGTTTATGTATGCATGTTAGAGACAAGAAAGTAAGCCAAAATCCACCCAAGATTGGGAGTTTACGGCCCAGAACTCTCTTAGGCCGTAAACTCCATATTCTAACACTAAATGGTGTTTTGAGGACACTAGGACTTTAAGGCTTGTATCTAGGCTATTTCCCCAAGTAGCACAAGGTCTTAAACACATCAAATGACACAAACAAAAGTGAGTTTACGGCCCAAGAGAAGCTTAGGCCGTAAACTCCATTTAAATGGACAAAAGTGTGCTTTCATGACACCTAAAACCCTAGGCCTTTACAAGAAATTGTTACACACTTAATGGAAGGACCAAACCACATCAAAATCACTTAAACAAGTGAGTTTACGGCCAAGACATGGTTCTTGGGCTGTAAACTCCTAAAAAGGGCACAAAGGTGTGCCTAATGCCTTCGTATGCTAGGAATAAAAGTCTAGAACATAACCCACAAGTGCAAGAGGCTTGAAAACAACAAAAACCCACATTACTTAGAGTTTACGGCCGTAAACTCTAAGGGTAATGGCCTTGAGGCTGTAAACTCCTAATTGGAGTACTTCTAGACCCTAAACCCTTCCAAGGACTTAACCACTAAGTTAGAACAATTCTAGAAAGCATTTGGGACTTCAAAACACACCAAACACACATGTTTGGGAGTTTACGGTCATAAACTCAAGAGTTTACAACCGTAAACTCCATGTGTGATGGTTTATAGAGAGTAAACTCTCATATAGGGTCCTTTGGAAACCCTAAACACAAATACCTTGTCCCACAATAGCTTAGATGCAATCCTTATGGCTTAAAACACTTATATAAAGTGTTTATTATGTCTAGGATGTCTTAAACATTATCAATTGGTCATTTGATTCTAATTAAGTGCATATATGTGTGATTATATGTTCATTAGGATCGTAGTGTGTTCACAAGTCCTTGCTTGACACCTAGCAATCCGATAATGTTCATTTCATTCCAATCACCAACTACAGGTGAGTTCATACCCCTAAACAATGTTTTAAATGATTTTTAAATGCTTTAAAGGGGGGGAATACAAGTAGAAACAAACATGTTATTAAATCATTGTTATGTATTTTATAATTGTGTTTGTCGTTTAAACAGATTTCACATACTACAAAATGTGATACATGAAATGGTTTTAAATCTTAAAAATGCATTGTTATCTATTGTTTTACCTTTGAAATGTATATTAAAATGACAACAAGTCATTGTTAATTATTGTTCAAAAACCCATAAGATGTCTTATAAAACCATTTTACATTATTGAACTAAACTATGCATGTACACTTATATTCTTATATATGTATGAATGTAATAGTTTACAGTTTTCATTTAGTTTCTCACACCCTTGAGTAGTAAGAGTGTATAAACCTACTTGAACAACAAATTACCTTCCAACAAACTATCATAGGGATAATTTGGAGATATCAAACATAATTCCTATTACAAGGAATCACACAAGAGTCAGTTCATTCATAAGTCTATACCAGTACATTACCTGATACATGAGTACCTTTACAATTGATTACATGATACATGAGTACGTTTACATATACGTACATGATACATAAATACGCGTACATGAACGCATTACATGAGTACCTTTACGTAGATACACTTAATTATGTACATTAACCTGAATACTTGTATCTCGAATTGCGAGGATGATTTATTAGTACCTTCTGTTTAAATCTTCCTGCATATCCCTAGTACCTCGGGATATCTAAACAGGACCCTATCCCCAGTACCTCGGGATACCTAGATGGGCCTATATCCCACAGTACCTCGGGATATACGTACGGGACTAACCATTCCGGAACCCATCTGTTAGCAACAATGGGTGATGAACATCTACGGATACCTACGGTTATTACTTATATTAGGAGTCAGTTACGGAACTAACCATTCCTCCAGCCCCTGTTACAACAGGGGATGAGATGAAAATCTTCGGATGATCATTAGGTTAACGCTGTTATGGGATTAACCCCCTTCCACCCTGCTGCAGCTACAAAGGGTGAGTGGACAATCTTTAGATGTTCATTAGGTTATATAGGTCATGTTAACCCTATTACCTTGGGATAACAGTGACATAAGATGTGTTAGTCCTAGTACCTAGTGACAACACTTACAGTAGTACATTTTCCTGTTTACTTTATTTTGTGATTCTTTCACATAAACGATGAGTTAGACTAAGTACTTTAGTACTAAACAATTAAAGGGAAAACTATCATTTTACTTACAGAACATTCGGGTCTTGGTAGAAGACTACATTTCATACTTATAGAAAATAAGGGTTTTTCTAGGGTTTTCATACGTACATCAACATTCTCATTCAACGATTTACATGGTCTTTATAACAGATTATCACAAAAAAAGGCAATGACACTTATATACTTATGAATTCACCAGCTTTAAAGCTGATACTCGCTTTCAAAATAACTTGTATTCTCAGGTCATCAGTAGACAGGTACGGACGCCAGTTTTTTGAGAAGACGGAGCAGCCAAGTCTCGTCTTTTATTTTGATTGTATATTTTTGGTGTCTTACTACAATGAAAGAAACACACATGTATTAAAACTTTACTTATAATGCAATGGATGATGTTGTTGCTTGTTTATTATATTACACTGTTGTGATACTGTACATGACGTCCTCCACCCCTGAACGTTTTCGTCGTTCGTGGTTTTGGGGTGTGACAATATATTTCGCAAATGGCTTTCCATAATTTATCAGTTAAAAGCATGACATTAGAACATTTGAACATAATACCCGTACACTGTTTCATCCTCGACAACACTCCACATAAATACGCGAGTGGAGGACTATCATATTATTACTAGTAAATTTGTTAATCCTGTATGATTGGAGACACGTCCTCGGCGAACACTCCACAGAGATATGCGAGTGGAGGACTACACCCGTAACCAGAATCTCTGGTATTTAGAGAGCGTGACTTTAGTGTATAGATCTATACAGGGTTGACTACCCCACACCTGGCTGCTAGCTACAGCCGAACCGAAATGGTTCAAGGGTGACGATAGTCATAAGTATGTGGACTACTTATTGCCACAGGTCTAGTCTATTGTATGGTTATGGAACTCGCAATTAGCATAACAGAGATTTACTTATGGTAATAATGAACAACCTTATACAATTCACAAGATAACCAGTTCTCTAGTATACATTTTTCACATTGGAAACCAACCTTCAAGAAAGTATGGGACTTTCCTGGGGAAACATTGAACATAGCCACGTATTCGGAAAACATCTTTTACATATAGTAACTAACATTCAGGAAAGTATGGGACTTTCCTGGGAAACGTTGTACATAACCAGGTCTAACAAGAATACATCATTTACATATAGTAACCAATATTCAGGAAAGTATAGGACTTTCCTGGGGGAAATGTTTACATAACCAGAAAGAATAACAAACTGGATAACTTTATATCTTTCACAATTGGTAACACAATCAGGAAAGTATGGGACTTTCCTCGGAATACATTGGTACATAACCAGAACAGTATGTTAAACCAAATGACCTAATTGTACATTCTCACAAAAGTAAACATGTTTTCAGTGTACAATTCTACTTTACATGTTGACAAACAATAACAAACCTTTTTAAGAAAATATGGGATTTTCTTGGTGTGCATAATATTTCAGAAACAGAAAGGAAACTTGAACATTTTCAAAAATAAAACCGCTTATGAACTCACCAACGTTATGCTGATTTTCAAACCGCTTGTGTTCTCAGGTCAGCATTAGAACAGGTACCCGAAGATCCTTTTTTCTTGAAGACGGAGTACTCAGAAGACCCGTTTCATTTTGTTCATATTTATATGTTATGTATCACAACTGTACAAATTTTACTTTTGAAACAACTGTAAAACTTTTCTTATGTAATGTAATGGTTATTTTACTTTACTTACTATGTGCATTGGATATGATACTCAACGTGGAGTCAACCCCGAAAATGTTTCCGCCTTCGGTTTTCGGGGTGTGACAGAAGCAACCTATAAAATAGCCATTGAATAGGTCTCCACTCTCACTCACCACTCCCTGTGTGGTGGAGGGTCGTTAGTCAAAGATATTTCATATGACATAATCTCATTAATAAGTATAATGTTATAAAATTACTAGAACATTATTTTAAAACTCACACTTCAATGACTTTAGAAAAATGTGAAAAGTATGATAATCCATGAAAATACAAATCATACTTTAATATGATATTAGTGGAGCGTATGTGGTTAACCGACACACTAGTAGGGAATTTAAAGAGAAAGGATAGGCATCTCAAAAATTATCATTGTTAATAGAGCGTGTGTGGTTAACCGACACATAAATTGAAGATGATAAACGACATCGAGGTTGCCAAGCATGTTTGTATGGTTATTCACATATTGTTTGTGATCATCCACATTCCAGTCTCGAATAGAAGTGAAACGACCCAAAATTATGAGGTAAAAATTCCATTTTTTTATTCCACCAAAACATTAATTATGTGTACGTCAACATTCCACATCCTTTTTATAAATATTCAAAAGTACTTAATAAGAAAACAATTATCAAAGTAAAATCCCAAAATCATCATAATGCGAAAACATGGGTGGATGTGTAGTGATCAAGCTGGGCCCTTCCCTTTCAAACTGGAAGTACCTCCATCATAAATTGAAAACTAGCATTAGCCCCCCCCCCCCCCCCCCCCCCGATATTGGGCCCCTCTCGACATCAAGCATCATGCAATGCCTGTCATCGGGCTTTGACTGTAATCAGGCCCTACCTGGCATCGAGCCCCACTTAGTATATAGATTTGTCAGTCGTCAAGCCCCACCTGGTATCGGGCCTCACTCGGTATACATATAAAACATATCATCATAGAATCAAACAAACAAATGCGATAATCACAATGATAATAACATACTGTAAAGTAATCGGTCCCCGCCCGACATCGATCCCCACCTGGGTAAACATATACACATAACACATGCAAGAGTCACACAGATAACTACCAAAATATTAAACCATGGCTCGATATTGGTGCATTCGACCTGCTAAACACAGTTAGGAAACTCACCTCAAACTGTTGAATATCTTAGATAACAGCTCGAACTGCCGATCCGAGAAATTTTCAAATGCTAACACCAACAAATAATACCAAATTAATAATTGGTCCACAACCCAAAATAGGTTTCCAATTTGATTGTTCAACACTTTGGGTAAAAGTCCATTTTACCGTTTTCTCACATGGCCCAAAATCCGAGGCCCACCAATAACATCAGAAGCCCATTATGGCCCAACTTCCTAATTGGGCCAAAAACCATATTGGGCCTAATCTAAGGAGGCCCAAACTCCTAAAATATACCCAAAGCTCCAAATGTACCCAAGCAACAAAAAGACCCATATACAGAAAACTAGGGCCCAAACAGTACTAAAAGCCTAAAAACCACATCTCATGTCGTGACCAGCCTTGGTCACGTCATGAGAGCCCACTCAATCAGATCCCAGTCTATCATGACTCAGCATAATCAACTCAGCCAATGAAAAGACAACGGGGCTGCCCTAACGTCATGAGAATCCTTTCTCACGTTGTGATCCCCAATCAGATAACGAGAAATGGGACCAACACTTTTTGAGGTCGTGAGACCCGGAGTCATCACGTCGTGAGAACATTCTAATTCTAAAAATCCAACTTTTAAGTCCTTAATCCATTAATACTTCAATCCTATTTCTTTCAGACGCTAACAAGGACTCCAAAGGCCAACAAAAATGATTACTTCATGGAAATGCATGCCCTAAGCATGCCCTAAAACCATCTTAGGTCAAAATGGCAAGAACTGACCCCAAAATCAAATAAGATTCATAAAATCCCACCATACTCCATATCTATAAGACTAAATCATAGGGAATGAATCATTGATCCATAAAGTTGCCAAATTTATGGATCCCAAGCATGTAATCCAACATAAGTATGCAAAATGGACCTAAGAATTTAGATCTAGAAATATGAGCTCATAAAGTTGGAATATTGAACACTTACAATGGTCTAAAATGTGCACAAGATGATGATGATCAGGCCTCCTTGCCGAACCAACACTCTAGAACGTCTTCTTCTTCTTCTAGCCACCAAAACACTAAAAATAGATCCAAAATCACCAAGATGGATTTAGGTTAGGATTTTGTGAGTTAAGGGAAGTGGTAGGCTGAGAAATGAACCGTAAAATTGAGATTAAAGGGCTTAAATACATGGAAAGCCTAAAAATTTGTGGGATTGGGCTGCAGAGCCCCTCGCATCGTGAGCTCTTATTGCTCACGTTGTGAGATGGATCCCTGATGGAAACTTACTACGAATCACCTCACATCATGATATTCCATGGCTCACATCATGTGTACCCCCTTTTCACCAAAATCCAATCTTTTAACCATCCGAAATCCTAATTCGATTCATCCAAGGAAAAGAATGTTACAACTCTCCCCACCTTAAATTAGAATTTGTTCTCGAAATCACTCCTTACTAACTCCCAACCACACCGGACAACTAGAACGCTTCTTCCACTACCCCTGACGAATAACCATTACTATTCAGCCTAAAATTCAAAAATTCAAAACTCTGCCTGATGCCCTTAACAATTAGCCCATGATGAAACACTGACATTACAATTCCACTTTGTATTTTGATTGTCCATAACACTTCCATTCATTGATTATCTTGTTGTTTCCAATTAAAAACAAAATTACTAACTAATCCTTGTTGTTGAAACACTTCATTTGGTAGAAGCTTAGATAACCCTTCGAGTTTAAGACTCATCCTAAAGTTAACAAATCCATGAGCACAATGAGCTACAAAATACAATATGATAGATAACCAATCTAGTGCTGAACAAGACACTGATTCCTCAACTTCTGAACCAATACGTTGCTGTTATAATTTTGAAATCCCATAATTTTCCAGACCTCCACACAGGTAGAACCATTCCAAAGCACAATCACAAGGTCCTTTCTACCATCCTAACTGAAAACATCCCTTTTTACCTTGAACCATCCAACTAATGTCCTTGGCATACAAATTCCTTAACTTATATCTTACTGAAATAAAGGCCTTCTATGAATGCAGTCACAATTCTGAATGCGAGTTTCTACCGAAAAACCAACTCGCTACTTAACTCGAAACACAAGATCCAATGATTACACTAGCATTCTCTTGAAATATTCTAATTCACTCAACTCATTCATTAAATTAGGATAAAAGAACCGACAATCCAACACGGAGACTACCAGGCTCATACCTGGTTCAACCATCGGGTTTGTGAGAGTCCAAATGACAAGTCTACAATAGCCTATGCATCACTCTACGCCATTCTCTGACCATGTAATCATTACAACAAAACCATGATCTAATACCTTGACCCGAACGATCTCTACCACTTTCCACATGTATTATCATAATCACATGGGCCTCGCCCATAGGTCCCACCTGGTGTATACCACCGAACAGGCCATGCTCACGGGTCCCACACCTACTAGAGCTATAAAGGTCCAAACCCACCTCGGACCCCAATAATCCCCCTCCTAAGAAAGAGAAACGCTCTCTAACACTCCTATCCGTCCCGCCCAAGGCACAAAGTAATCATCCTTTATACTCATGACCACCTCAATGATAGTCTACCTTAAACTGGTAAATGCTACGATCCTATCATATACTTACAACACTTCTATCCTATCTACCAATCCAGTGAATGTGACGGCCATCCCACAGTCTTACGATACGACAAACCTGCCATGGTTACTATCAATGGTCTTATCACACCTAAATCATATCAACCCCAATCATACTGAGTTGAACCTGCATCCAAATGAATTCCAATCAGGTGTTCATGGCATGCTTCAAACCCTAAATCCTTCATCAAACATGAACAAGTAGTGAGGCTCTGACACAACCCTTAACCTAGTTCCATCCAAAATCATGTTATACATCACAAAGAAGACGCCGACTAGATGTTGGAAGTTTCTTGAACTCCCAACTTACAAAACTTTAATCTAGATGGCCACTTGAGTCGTCTCTCCTCCTGGATTGGATGTAAAACTTTCCCTAGCTTCACACCTAATCCAGCTCCTGAAATTCTAAACGATTCTCTTCCACGTGGATTCGTTGAAACTCTCCCATCCCACAAAATTGACGGATTCCCAACCCATCTTACTTTCATATAACATGAACTAACGATGAACCGTGATTACCAATACTAGCATTCCATTGCTAGCCAATCTTGATGATCTCTCAATTTTTGAAACCCAGATGAATACTCCCTTAATTCTTCGCACGTCCGATAACCACAATCACTTTCCATGATATCACACCAAATCCTTAAGTCCTACATGCTGGTGACAAAGACCATAAACCTTGCTATGAAATGGCGATTCTTCACTCCAATTTCCCACCCTCAGAAGAATCTCTGAATTCTTTCCATACTCAACCTTTGAGACAATGAAATTCGCCAGGCACCCCCAATGACCAAACAAACTCATGTGGTTGCCACACTTTTTCTCCCTGCTACCGCTCCTTCCCTAGCAACGCTAGGGATTGGACCCAAAGGTCCTACCCTTGGAAATTTTCGATCCTACCTGAAAAAATGTTTTCCTATCTAAACTTCGACTTTACTGAAGACTAACTAGATGATCGGAACATAGACCTTCCGAATGATATCTCTAAATTGACCCCATCAAAGAACCAAAACAGCACCCAAACAAATTCAATTCCACCCAGCATGATGCTACACACTAATGACTTTTTGCATGGAAAATGGCATATAACAATTCTTGATGATATAACCCAGGAAAAACAAAGAACTAACCCGGGGATAATACTTACCCATACCTAACAAGATCTCAATGAACTATAAATACAAATAATAATCATGATGACAGTAAAGATAATATACATGCGATAGCATCTGATGAAATCCTAAACTCCCCTTCTCGCTGAGACACCTGTGATGGGACCTGAGTTGCCCCAACAACTACGCATGGGCAATTCACCCTAATATGCCCATGTTGATGAAAAAGATCACACAATTATACCTACAGTGTGCATTCTTTGTGGAGGTGGTCCTTACATCTGCACCTGTCGCACTTAGACTTGTCGCGCAAATTTGTTCAGATTGTTGAGTCAGACCATAATTCCACTTCTTCTTCCCAGACGCCTATCTGAATCAATCTACTATTCTTGAGTTACCCCGACCATCCCATCAACAATTTGAGCAGCCAAGATCTGACCATGGACCCTGGTGACCAATCTATCGACGACATGACCATTGATGTCGTGTAACTCCTCACGTAAAGTTAGCGAAACCTCCATGGAAATCTAATTGTTGGGTCGATCCTCCTGAAAACAAGATGCATAACTTACCTTTAATCCCCCATATCAAGAGCTAGTAGTAGGCATGTCCTTCTCGAAGGATTCTAGAGATGCACAAGATTTGAGCCCTAGATACGTCCCCAACTCTCTTGCTATAATCTCAGTCTGAAAAGCCCAAAGATGATCATCCAAGAGTTCTGAAATCTCCTCCTTGATCAAACCAAAGATCATAGGAGTCTGCTCCAAAATACCACGGGTAATATTTGATGACATGAACTCTCGTATGAAGTCGTTGATTAGCTCAGTACTTGCACATGAGCCTGAATCTGATGCTGAGCCTTTTTCCTAAGTGCTCATCACCATTCTAAAAATGACCATACAAATAATGAGAACATATCCAAGAATCCACATCCCACAAGCTTCCTATAATGTCCAAAACTCTCCACGATTCGAGTATAGATCTGGTGTTATCAATAGTACAGGCCCAATACTACCTTCCACACCTATCCATACTTTCCTCAAGAATCATCCCAAATCCTCTAAGTCACCTTCTCACACCAATACTCTAAAAGTTGCTATACAACACCACCAAACCCATTGAAGTACTTCTTAGGCTTGCCTAGATTTCTGACCGCACGCTACCATCAGCTGTTGAAGAACTCACCATAATGTGAGTTACCCACCTTATGAATATAATCACATGTAACAAAGCTTAGATAATCCTTCGAGTAAAAGACTCATCCCTGCAATGGTTAGACTCGAACAAGAGTTGCACAATAGGCTCAAATCCATTACTGTGAGATTATCAAACCCTTGTTACATGTGACTTCACATATTCACTTAATAGCTAACTCACATCACTTAAGAGTTCCACAAAGCACAAAATAAGCAGCATTCATGAAGAAGCACTCCAATCCATAGAATAACCAAATAACATTCAAACTTCCATACTACAATTCCTGATAGGAACTTCCACTCTCGTTGCCAGTTGCCTTATGGATGCAAATTATGCACAATACATGATTAAATAGACTGTCGAATAAAAGCCTCTACCATAGGTCCATAACCAAACGAGGAACATGAAATAAGTCCAAATTAATCATTTTAGGGATATATGATCCTAACCGTATGCAATTCTTAAAGCATACACTTAACAATCCCCAATACCAATACATATTCTCAATCTTGCATCATGTGCATCCTAGGCTACAAGGCATCACATATTAGGCCAATTTGTCATGCAATTCCTGAAAGTATCACTAGCCTTATCCTAGCATGCAACCTTAAAATCATATAACATATCAACATGTATGGGTATTCTAGGAATCACTTACTTGAGCTCGACCGATTGCACACATACCACCCCTTTCTTCTATTAGAAAATACCTTAATAAAACATTTATTTTATGAAAATTTCATCAAAACCTCAGTTTAAGTTCGAAAACACCCGAGAGTATATCTGAATCCCTCAAACTAAGGCTCTGATAACAACTTGAAATGACCCAAAATTATGATGTAAAAATTTCATTTTTTTTAATTCCACCAAAACATTAATTAAGTTTAAGTCAACATTCCACATCCTTTTTCTAAATATTCAAAAATACTTAATCAGAAAACAATTATCAAAGTAAAATCCCAAAATCATCATAATGCGGAAACATGGGTGGAAGTGTTGCGATCAAGTCAGGCCCTTTCCATTCAAACTGGAAATATGTAACATTCATAAAAATTCATAAGTTTTAAAATTTTCAAAACAACCCTTTTTCTAAAGAAGTGTTTACAAAAACCGTTGTTCCCAAAACATTATTTAAAAAGCAAAAAAAATTTCAACATAGTTTTCAAAACATTCACATTATCAGAGTTCCTAGAAATCATAATCCAAAACATGAGGATGTGTATGCTCACGCCTTCACCATGTCACGATCCATTAGAGTACCTGAAACCATAAACCAAAACTGTAAGCGTGAAGCTTAGTGAGTTCCCCCAAAGTACCAACAACAGATAACATATATAAATTCCAACATGCATACAAAGCCTTCAACATGTCTGGATCGCATCACCGGCTCTTAACTTGTCTGGACCACTCACAAAACATTCAACATGTCTAGACCGCCTCACCGAGCCTTCATTTTGTCTGGACCGTTCTTCGGGCCTTCGGACTAACTGATCCGCCTCATAGGCCTTTAGTCTATCCGGGTCACCATGGGTATGTTGACCTTTAGCACAAAGTAGGCCCACCTCAACCCAACCATACACAAACCATGTCGATATATACATAATAGATAAGCATACGTATAAGGTACTTATATAAACACCATCGAGTTTGTTGATTGGTAGTGCAAAGCATTCCAGTCCCAACCTGTGACAACCCGATATTTCGACTCTATGTAATGACCTAAAAGTTCAAGAATTATAACCACTTTTGAAATAATGAAATTAACTTCGAAAATAAAATGTACAAAAGTCCCTATTGGGTTACTTACTATGCTATATATTGTGTCAAGGTTTATAGAAATACTAAGAACACTAAGATCCGAGTTATAACGAAGAAGGTATGACCATTCTAAGATTTCCGACAAAACCAGCAACACCGATTAACGAAAAACACGAAATTTCAATACAATAGTTTTTAGTCGTAAGTATCTAAATGAAATTTGTAGATATCATTAAACCATGAGCGTACATAAAATGAATGTCCAAATCTGACTTCGTATGAGGAAGTTGTGATTTTTCCAAGATCCGGATATATAGCAATAGACAGCTAAAAACTCGAAATAGAGATCGAGAGATTTTTGGCCGAAACAACCTAAATAAGAATCGAAGGTCTCAACCAAAGTAGCGCAACGGTAAAAGGTCTGGAAAAACGGACACCGGATGAAAAAGTTATGGACTTTTAACGGGCTTTTCCAGTCCCAGCCTGTTAAAAATAAATAATTAAAAATAAAATAAAAAATATCCGATGAAGTCTAAACAAGAGTTGTAGAGTATATTCTCTCCTACGCGCGTATATAAAGAACGTCGAAAGTGGAGCTCGTATACGAAAGTTACGGATTTTACATGTTTAAGGTTCAAAATTCGAGGTTGTCAGATCTGCCACGATGTGGCACAGTTAGCCACGACCGGGCAAGTGAATGAGGGCGTCCAATCAATGGAAGAGGATAAGATTTTGTTCACACGACATGGCACAGTTGGCCACGACTTGGCACACCAGAAATGCCCCTATAAATAGAAGCTTAAGGGTGTCGGGTTCAACGCTCATCTCTTTCCATCTAAGTGTTGTTACTCTGTGTAATTACCTCGAAAAGTCATCCCGAAGCCCCGGTTTTCACACTCAAGTTCCGAAGGAAGGTTCTACACTCCCGAGATTCCCGATATTTCCAAGATTCCCGAGAATCCCGAGAAAATCAACTCCTCCATGTCGAAGTTCTGCTCAAATATCATCTCGCTTTCTCCCATCAATCAGGTGAGTTCATACCCCTATAAACTACACCTTCAAATGTTTTATCAATGCTTTTTATACGCTTTTAACGGCGGGGGGGGGGGGGGGGGGGGGGATACAAGTAAACACATGGTTATTATCGTGTGTAACATAAAGTTTCACTAAATACTCTTTTATCAAGTAAATCATATGTGATTCATAACTACTACATGGGAACTTTTGTATGCAATATATATTCTCGATAGCATGTTGTCTTTTGGAAATAAAACATGTTTATATATACACGAATCAAACACTTTATTTATACTTTAAGTATATGTGATCATTTATGTCACTATAAATATTATACTTTACATAACAAGTGAGCATTACACTAGGGTTTACTATATGAACGAAATACACACACTTTGAAAAACTATAACAGGTATAGTGAACGAGAAAATCATGAACATTTACATACTAGAAACACTATATCAAAGAGATATTTTCATACACAAGAACAAATGGACAATCTCGTACGTAAATATGTTTTATACTAAGTTTTGTGAGACATTTCACATACTTTCGAGTATTCATTTTAAATCTTGTATTATATACCAAAATCCCTTGTAGGGGGAGCATGATACTTGTGTATAGATCTATACGAGATTGACAATCCCACACCTAAGTTGTTAGCTGCAGCTAGGCCGGCAGGCCTAGGGTGACAAGCATCATAACCTTCCAACGCTTGAAGAACGTTGTTATAGGCTCCTGGTCAAATAGCATGGTTATAAGACTCACATGGAGTATTACAAACACATTGATTTACGGGGTTCTTCAAATGCCTTAGCGATTTATACATAAGCCTACTATTTTAGGCATGAAAAGCACTATTGCATTACAAGATTTGGAACAATTAAACTACCATCTACTATAGTAGAAAATATGGGATTTTCTAGGAACATTCAAACATGTACAAACCATTTCATTCTATTTCATACAAACACTGTTACTAAATACTTATGAACTCACCAGCTTAAATGTTGATCTACTCTTTCAAAACTACTTGTATTTCTCAGGAATTCAGTAAAACAAGTAAACAGCAGCTTTTGAAGAAGGGACGTTGTGGCGTCAGTTTAGTTTCATTTTGACATCATATTGTAATTTGTTTTGAAACAAGTACCTTTCAACAATGTAAACTTTTAAATTATATATATGATGGTTGTATTACTTTCTTTACTATGTATTCAATTGTTACGATACTACATGAAGTCATCCGCCCTCGAACGATTCCACCATTCTGGTTTGGCGGTGTGACTCAACCCGACCACAATACATGCTACTGGAAAATATATAGCCATAATAGATAACATGCAGATATAACAAATCACTAAGCATAGCATCATCTTGTCTACCAGGATATAGATCTAACAGATCACCACAACATAGCAACATCCTATCTACCAAGTTACCGATCTAACATATCATAAAGGTACTCAATCATAGAAAACCAGGATAATATCCAAAGGCCCAACATTGGTGCCTTTGACCCGAACGGTAAGGAAAACTCACCTCGATGCAGAAGCTCCCTGAAAGAAATCCCTAGTTGCTGTCATGCCGACTTCCTGAGCTATCAATACCAATACTACATCCAATTAGCAATTGGGTTCCATACTAAAATCCATAATCCTTACTAGGGGGAAATGACCATTTTACCCCTGACCCAACATGAACCAAACTGTGCCCAAAAAAAAGATCCACAAAGGACCACTAATGGCCTAATTTTCCAAATTGGACCTAACCCAATATTGGCCTTATATTAAGCCCATAATTTTCCTTATTACAATTCAGATGAACTTAAATACTCCCTTGGGACAAACTTGCTCAAGGACATAAATTCAGTCAAAGTCAACAGTCCAAGTTGACCCAACTCGCCAAGTTTTCGTTAAACTCGTCGAGTTTCTCCATCAACTACACAGATCGGGAAAAACCAAGTCAACTTGCTGACTTAACCAACAAACACACTGAGTTCCTCTATCAAACTGAAAATGTCGGGGGTAAACGAAGCTACAACTCGTTTTAGGGTTTTGATATCAGTGGTGGCTGATAAGGAGGTCAGATAAAGAACTTAAGGACCTTTAATAGGGTGTAAGACACTAAATATTAGGGTTTCCATCCGATCTGCCAGCTCATCGAGTTGAGGCTCCCCACTTCGTCGAGTTGGTTCATTAAGCCCTTGTGATCCATCCATCTTCAACACGATGAGTTGGTCCCTCCAACTCATCAACTTGACCTAGAAATAGGGTTATTCTCAATAATTTCTCTTTATGATTTTGGATGTTACAAATTACCTTAAACATAAACTGAAAACCATAAGCACGAAGCTTGGTGAGTTCCCTAAAATACCATAAACCATACATACATAAATAAACACATAATGGGCCCCACATTGCATCAAGCCCTACTTAGTATACAAATCTATCAGTCTTCAAACCCCACCTGTTATTGAGCTCGCTCAGTATATATATATATATATATATATATATATATATATATATATATATATATATAATCAAACAATCACATGCGAGATTAGCAAAGATAATAACATACAGTATAGTCATAGGGCCCTGGCCGATAAACATATACATATAACACATGCAAGAGTCACACAGACAACTAGCATAACAAAATATCAAATCAAGCGCCAACATTGGTGCCTTCGACCCACTAAACATAGTGATGAAACTCACCTCAAACTGCGGAATATCTCAGATAACAGCTCGGACTGCCGATCCGGAAAATTCTTGTGCGCTAACACCAACAAATAATACTAAATTAATAAACGATCTACAATCCAAAACTAAGGTTCAAGTCTAATTGTTCAACACTCAGGGTAAAAGTCCATTTGACCCTTTCCTCATGGCCCAAAACCTGAGGCCCACTAATTGCATCAGAAGCCCATTATAGCCCAACTTCCTAATTTGCCCCTAAAAACCATATTGGGCCTAATCCAAGGAGGCCCAAAATCCTATATACCCAAAGCTCCAAATGGAACCAAGCACCAAAAAGGCCCATATAGAGAAAACTAGGGCCTAAAAAGTCCTTAAAGCCCAAAAACCACTTATCACGTCGTGACCAGCCTTGGTCATATCGTGAGATTTCACTCAATCAGATCCCAATCCATCACGACTCAACGTAGTCAACTCAGCCAAGGAAAATTCAACGGGGCTGCCCACATATCGTGAGAATTCGTTCTCACGCCGTGAGCCCTAAGCAGATGACCAGAAATGGGACCAATGCTTCTCATGTCATGAGAAGAGTCTGATGCTGAAAGTGCAACTTTCAAGTCCTTAATCCATTTAGCCTTCAATCCTATTTCTTTTAGAAGCTAATAGCGACTCCAAAGGCCAATAAAAACAATTACTTCACGGACATGCATGCCCTAAGCATGTCCTAAACCCATTTTAGGTCAAAATGACAAGAAATGGCCCCAAACTTAAACAAGATTCATAAATTAGAACCACATCTAGATCCATAAAACCAAATCATAGATAATGACTCATTGATTCATAAAGTTGCCAACTGTATGGATCCCAAGCATGCAATCAAGCATAAATAGGAAAAAAGGAGCTTGGAAGTTAGATCTAGGAAGATGAGCTCATAAAGATTGAATCTTGAACACTTAGAATGGTTCAAAATATGCACAAGATGATAATGATCAAGCCTCATTGTTGAACCAACACTCTAGAACCTCATCTTATGCTTCTTCTAGCCACAAAAAACTAAAAATGGATCCAAAATCACCAAGATGGATTAGGGTTAAGGTTTTTGTGTTAGGGGAAGGTGGAGAATGATAAATGAACCATAAAACCGAGATAAGAGGGCTTAAATACATGGAAACCCTAAATATTCGTGGTCTTGGTCTGTACCACTCCTCACCTCGCGATCTCTTATTGCTCACATCGCGACATCAGATCCAAATGGAAACCTGTTGTGGCCCTCCATACGATGTGAGCCTCCATGCATCACGTCGTGAGGATCCTTTTTTCAACAAAATCCAATCTTTTGACCCTCCGAAACCCTAATTTGATTTGTCCAAGGGAACAGATGTTACAAGAAGAGAATAATATGAGATTAAACATGCCATTGATAGGATTCAGTTAATCTAAAAAGATCTAGGACTTTCTTAGTTTGAAATTACAATTATTTTTTACCCACCTTCATAAATTCACAATAAGATGATGACATGCCTCTTCTTACTTGTGAATGGTTATCTTGGATCCTAGGGTTGAATATTAATTGTTGGTTAAAATATTAATGATTTATATCAATTATCTAAAAATACTTCTTTCATATGGATGTCTACTCCAAGAGATGCTAATGCTACTCAATCTTCCTCCAATAACTTCAATTTACTATCAATCCTATCTAAAGGGAAACCTAATGGTCCTAACTATATAGATTGGATGTGAAATCTCAAGATGAATCTTCGATATGAGGACAAAGAATATGTCCTTGATAAAGCTCTTATTGAAATCGATGACTCAATTGCTATCCCAGGAGAGATTGTTACCTACAAGAAACACTATGATGATCCAATAAAGGTCGATTACATCATGATTGCAACCATGGTACCGGAGTCGCAAAAGTTCTATGAATCCTAATGTAACATCCCAAAATACAACCCAATTTTTTTTAATAATTACTAAAAACATCATGTCAATATCATAAAATAAAACTCATACGTCAATATCTAAAAACCATAGCAAAGTATCACGAGAAAACTGTATCAAGACTGTATCAAATCACATCTATGAAAATCTAAAACAACTCCCCAGACAAAATGAAGTTGTGGTGTGTGTGCTGCCATCAACCCGAGCTCTTCCCTTTACTTGCGGAAGTACCTGAAACCAAAACTGAAACTGTAAGCACAAAGCTTAGTAAGCTCCCCCAAACTACCACATACCATACAATAACATATAACACATATTGGGCCTTGCCCACTGCATCAGACCGAAGTCCAGAAACTGCATCGGACTGAAGTCCGGAATGAACCAGGGCCTTGCCCTCTGCATCGGACCGAAGTCCGGGACTAAGTGCATCAGACCGAAGTCCGGAACTTACTGGGACCTTGTGCCCTGCATCGGACCGATTTCTGGAACTAACTGCATCGGACCGAAGTCCGGAAACTAACTGGGCATAACATAGCATATCATAAACATATCAACTAGCGTGAACACATAAACTGCATACTGCATCGGGTCATAGCCCAGAACACATAACACATAAACCCTGTCTGAGCCACAAATGCATCAAACATTCTAACTACTGCATCAGACCAAGGTCCAGAAACTACTACTAATTAAACGGGTCGGCATTGTGGCCTTAGACCCGTTCCTACTGGAAGGAACTCACCTCGTAATGCTGACTATTGAGATGCTAAATCTGAAATTGTCTGACAGCTGCTCCGGAACTCCCCAGCTACAATTTCCATAAACACTAAGTCAAATACTGATAACTAATATTAGGGTAAAATGACTATTTTACCCTGTGGTCAAAGTCAACTTCCTGGTCAAAGTCAACTTCATGGCTGACCGAACTAGCCGAGTTGGCTTGCCAACTCGCCGAGTCTCTTCCATTTGTTTTAGTTTTATAACCGTTTCTACTCGTCGAGCATAGCGAAGACTCGATGTGTTCTTCTTCAATGCACACCTACTGAGTCCAAGTTCATCCGACATGCCGAGTTGAAGAACAACTAGTCGAGTCTAAGGCAATCTTCATCGGACTCGCCGAGTTGCTCATCCAACTCGCCGAGTTCACGGCTATCTTCATAGGACTCGCCGAGTCCAACGTTCTACTCGTCGAGTTCATTCAGTCATTTTTCCATACAGACTTGATTTGAGTCATGCAGTGGCTCCAAACCATAGATCTAGGCTTTTAGGGCATGTTTATCACGTAAAGTTGCAAACTTTACGTGCATGCATAGCTTTAGGGGCTTCAAATGTCCAAGCTAAGCTCTTAATGGGGTTCTAAGCTCAAGAGGGACCTTAATCACGATTATGACTGAAGCTTAACACTTCTAGAAGGTAATGAGAGTCCAGATCTGAAGTATAACCCAACCATAAGGTTCCTCTACATAGTATTTGGGGTTTTATGGCTTAAAACCAACTATTTAGGGACAAACAAGATCTTAATAGATCAATAATCAAGATGGAAACTTTATTACCAGAATGGATGGCCACAAACGAATGTATTCTGGATCTAAGTCCCCTTCCTTGACCTCTTCAACCTCTCCCTTCTTCCATTTTCTCCAATGTGCACCAAAAGTCCCTTCACAAGGCAACAATCACTAAAACTTACCAATGGAGGCTAGGGTTTCGATAAGGAATGCTCTGAGGGTGATGGAGGCTGAGATGGAGCTATAACGATGTTTAAATAGGTTGCAAACCCTAAGGATTAGGGTTTCCTCCTGACTGGCCTACTCGTCGAATCCAGGTGTGGACTCGTCGAGTAGATCACTTAAAGCCCGCATCCAACTTGACATCTACTCGGCGAGTTAGGGCTACAACTCGCCGAGTAGCTCTTCCAAATGAAACATTTAGTCAAAATAAATACGTACCAGGAATGGGGCGTTACACCTAATATATATGAGATGGGATTAGATCTTGTGGAAATGTTCCACAATAGAGTGCGTTAATGGCCTGGAAGTTAAAGGAGGGAGAGGCTATTCACAATCATGTGCAGAGAATGCAGAGTTACGTGTAACATCTTGTAAGGCTCAGTGTGAACTTTGAAGAGGGGTTAGATATTGACATAGTTGTTAACTCCTTGCTGTCTTGTTACGATCAATTCATCTTAACTTATCATGTGAACGACATAGAGACCACATGGGCCTAACTACATAACTTGTTGCAGACAACTGAATCAGGGATGAAAAAGAATCAAGTCCCTTCTGCTACAAATGATCCTGCACTTGCAATTGTGAAAACAAACGATTGAAAAGGAAGGCTAAACCTCAATCGAACTGGAAGGGAAATGCCCAAGTTTGATCATCTAGCAGTAGGTCAAAGAGAAAGCCCAATTCATACATTCCTGCTGCTAGTGACACTAAATAGGCCACTTGCTACTGATGTACTTAAAAGGGCCATTGGAAAAGAAGTTGCATGAAATACTTGCAATACATCAAGGATGGCTAGGTTAAGCCTCATCGGTATGTATATACTTGATTAATGATATGAATGGTTTGATTTTAGCTTATAAACTAGTGTTTCTATATTTGAAGCTTTACCTTTTAATGGTGTGTATGAAACTATGATCTGTGTTGATAGCTTAGGAACTAATGTATTAAATATTGATTCATATAATGGTGTAGACAACGCATGCTTGTGGCATTGTTGTCTTGGAGACATTAACAAGAAACACATCGCCTAACTCCAAAAGGATGGAGTATTGGAATCATTTGACATAAGTTTAGATTATAAAAATGAGTCTTGTCTTTTAGGTAAGATGAAAAAATTATGTTTCACTAGATCTTGTGAAATAGGTGAAGGTTTGTTAGATCTCATGCACACAGCTGTGTGTTGATCCTTCAGATAAACCACAAGGGATGGCAATCGATTCTACGTGACATTTACAGATGATTATAACATATATGGATATATCTAATTAATCAAACATATATCAGAAACCTTTGAAATTTCAAAGAGTTTATACACGAGGTCGAGAATCAACTGGGTCGGAAGATAAAGATTCTTCGATATGATAAAGGTGGAGAGTATCTTAGTATCAAGTTCCGTGATTATCTAAAGGAATGTGGAATAGCTTCACAATTGACTCCTCCTAGGACACCACAACTTAATGGTGTGACTGAGAGGATAACTTGAACCTTGTTAGACATGGTTCATTCCATGATGAGTCGAGCTTCGCTTCCTATTTCTTGCTGAGGGTAGATGGTTGCCAAAAAAAAACATCATGAGATTTGGACAAGGAAAGTTCCCTTGCTAGGTCACATAAAGGTTTGGAGCTTTGAATCTTGTGTTAGACGAGAGACTCATAAAAAGTTACAACTAGAAGTGAGATGCATATTTTCAATGGTTACCACAAAATTGTTTTTGATACTTGTTCTACAGATCTAGTAAGAACATGGTCTTTGTAGCTCAAAGAGGATTATTTTGTGAGAGAGAGCTCATATTCAAAGAGGAACATGGGAGTGTTATTGATCTGGAAGGAACTATAGAATCAACCAATAAAGGAACCTTAGATGATACTAGCTCTCAACCAGAGGATGATACTCTTGTTGAGCCCATTGATAGTAAATTACCTCTTCGCCGATCAGGTAGATTTACATGCTACCAACTTTATATGGTTTCCATATAATGTTTCATGGTGACACATTTATCAATGATGGTATGCTGGTAAATTTGGATGATCCATCTAACTAGAAGGAAGCAATGGTGAGCCCTAAGGCTACCAAATGAAATAAGGCGATGGAAAGAGAGATTCAGTTCTTGTATGCCAACCAGGTTTAAAATTTCGTTAATCATGAACCTAGAACAAAGATAATAGGTTGCAAATGGATCTACGACCGACATGGATGGGAAAGTAAACACGTTCAAAGCACGTCTGGTTGCAAAGGGTTTACTCAAACCTTTGGAGTTCAGTATGATGAGATATTTTCACCAGTGGCTAATAATCAAGTCTATTAGGATAAAGCTTGACATTGTTGCCTTTCATGATTATTAAATATGGCAAATAGATGTCAAAACTACTTTCGTAAATGGGAAGTTAGCTAAAGATGTTTAAATGAGTCAACCGAAGGGTTTTGTAGATGGAAAGTTTCCTAATAGTATGTGTAAGCTTGAGAAATCCATTTAAGGATCATAAGAAGCAACCCGTAGTTGGAATCTTTGTTTCCATTAGAAAGTGAAAGAGTTTGGTTTCTCTAGGAGTGAGGATGAGTTCTGTGTATATGTCAAAGCTAGTCAGAGTATAACAACTTTCCTAGTGTTGTATGTTGCTGACATACTCCTTATGGTAAGCGACATCCCAACCTTAAAAGAAGTTAAATCTTAGCCCATGAAGTGTTTTGTCATGAAGGATCTATCGGAAGATATCTATATTCTAGGGATAAGGATTTTGATGGATAGAAACAAAAGACTTATTGGTCTTAGTCAATTTACTTACTTAGATAAAATACATAAGTGTTTTAGTATAAAAATTCCAAGAAAAAGGAATGATCAATTCAGATTAATGCCAAGTTCAGTAAGACTCAAAGACCTGGTACATATGAAGAGATAGCTTATATGAGTTGAGCCCCATATATTGTGGTTGTAGGTCAGATCATGTACTATGACATGTACTTGCCCTGATGTGTCTTTTGTTTTAAGCATGGTTAGCTATTTTAGGGTAGTCTTGCTAGAGCTCATTAGAATGTGATAAAGATAATACCTAATGTTAGAACAAAGTTCTATCAGGATCGTATGATTCTAAGCAGAATATAAATAAGAACGTAAATAAGAACACAAGTATTGCAATGAATATGTCGAATGATTAATGCAAAATACCCCAGAAGAGCTCGATTAAGAACTTCAACTTGTAAGGGTAAATATTAGGGTTACAAGAATCAACGTGAACGACTATTGGGAAGATCTGCTAGAGAGATGAAACATTTCGTGTTTGTTGAACCACGGTTAATCTTGAAATGTACATTCATAAATCTCCCAGCAAGTGATGATTTCAGTACCTTGACTCTTGTAATCTTCTGTGCACTCCAAGTCAAGTACTACGGTTGACCGTTCTTCAAATAAAAATCGACTAACTCCCTATCAACCTTCAAATTGGGAAAAGGAACCTCAGCAGTGACCTCAGAGCAATGATAAGTAAATGCTCTTTTAGTGATTGGCATGTCAAACTGCGAGTCCTTTGAGTTTTCACATTCAAAAGAAGCAATCGGTTCCAACCAATACATGGAAGGAAACTCAATCGCTTAGGTGATAAGAGTATCGATGTCCCACTCGGGAAACAGAGTCTTTTTGCACTGCATGACCTCCTCTTCTTCTTTACTCTTTTTCTCCTTCTCTTCAGCCTCTTTTTCCACCTTCAGAGTCTCATCAAGCTCTCTTCTCGTTTCTTTCTTTTGAGAAGTTCGACAATAGCCTCTTCAGGATCAGAGTCACTGTCGTCTAGAATTTTCTTTCCAGAAACCGAAGCTACATTAACCTTCGGTTCTTTTTTGACTTTACTCTCCTCTCCCCCTTGTTTCAGAAGAAAGACTTTCTCCGAGACACCTTTCATTTCACTAAGAAGAGAAATGGTAAGAAGAAGTTTAGTTTGGAGATGCTTCCGAATAGTCAAAGTCAGAATAGGATCATGGGCTTTGAGAAGAGTAGTCAACATATTCTTCACATCACCAGCACAACTTCGAAAGATAGTCTGTTGAGTCTTGAGTAGAGAGATCTCCTTTTCATTCTGCGCCAGTTGTACTTTTGTAGCTCAATAGTTGCCTAGTGTTTGATCAAGTCCTCCTTCAATCTGGTTTCTGCAGTTAAAGAAGCAAAACGAGAATCCAAGGATTGAAGAAAAGATGTGGATTCTGTTTTGAGATCAGCATGAAGGGCATCAAACTTGGTAGTTTCTTCTTGAAGAGTGTGGGAAAAGGAGTCCACAGAAGCTTGATATTTTGTTGCATTAGTATCAATATGAGCATTGAGCGAATCAACGAAAATCTGAGTTGTATGAACAACCTCAGTAACCTTCTCGGTGGCATGTGAACACAAAGTTGTGGACTTGTTAACTGCAGCTGTAGATTTGTCAATGGCTTCAGTATATTGCTGAACAGTAGTCTCCACAAAAGCTTTCATAACAACCCCGCTATATGCTTTGCTGTCTGCAAGCAATCGATCAAGCTTTTCATTAATGTCTTGAAGTTGTTGATTATTGGCAAAAGCATCAGCATCGGTATCAGTTGGAAGCCAGTAAGGACTAAAGTATAAAGAATCATACTCTTCGTCATCTCCTCCTAAAGTAGAACCAGAGTTAGAAGATGGGGTGGGAGATGGTGGTTTAGAAACAGGAGGATCAATCACAGTAGTTTTCCCTGTATCAGATACATTTACTTCTACTGGGATTTGGGGAATGGTGGTGGTGATGGATTCTGTTGCAAGAGGAGTTGAGATGGGTGTAGTAGAGATAGGAAAAGCGATATTGGTAGTTGAAGTTGGTAGAGAAGAAGTTTCAACAGGAAGGGTTGGTATATCTATGGGAACAGAAAGTGGAGCTTTCTGTTTTGGTGATTGGGTTGGAGTGGAAATTTTTATGGGTTGAGGAGATGGAAGTCTAGTAGTTTCGGGAGAGACTGGTGGAGTAGGAATGTGAGTGTCTTTAGGAGATGGAGGTGGGTTTGGAGATCTTGTTGGTGTAGGCTCTCTGGTGAAGACTGGAGGATTCTAAGTTTCTGTTTCTTGATCTTCAATGGTTTCAGGTTCAGTTTACAAATTTCTCTTGGGCCTTTTACACATTTTTTTAATCTTCTTCGGCTTTGTTTGTGAAGAAGCTTCCTCACCAGCCTTTCGCTTTGAAATTTTCGGCTTTTTCTCCTTTGCTTCTTCTTTCTCTGTTTTCACCACCCGCTTGCCTTTGGTAGCAGGTTGTTCCAAAGCATCTAGTGCAGCTTGTTGTTCTGCAGACAAGACCCTCGAACCAACTGGAGATGATTTCCTATAATCTTCCATTACCGTGCTCTGTGCTGTGACACACCTGTACATCGATTCAGGAATTGATCCATAATGAAGAAACTTACGTGGATCAGATAAAATAATCTCCGTGGTGGGAAATGAAGCGATAGAGGCAAGAAGAGCGTCTTTCATAACCGGAATATCCAAAGAATCCATGGCTTTTCTTGTAATGACGGTCCAGAAACGGCCACATGAAATCTCTGAGGGACGGGTTGGGAACAGATTATCGTGCCATAATCTAGATTGATCCCGTTATATATACCATAGAGAATGGTGAGAAAGCCTTTGCTTGTGGTATCAGAACCACCACTTCTTTCCGCCAAACCCTTGATGAGCAGGGTCAGCAACCCATTCCACTGCGATGGTAAGCAGGACTTCTTGACCTTCGCCATCGATGTAAGTACGTCGGTGTACCCCATCTCGTACAACATTGTGAAGATTTGGGTTGTTGTGATGAAGTCAGGTGAGATGATGGAGGAATCAACTGCGAGCCCTAAAAGGGAACAAAACTTCGTCTTTGAAATCGAGGATTTCTTATCGTGAATATTGAAGTAGATGTGATCCTTATTCTTGTCATACGTCGCTGATGAGTACACTTGAGATAGTAGCGACATCGGAACTCCTTCGACTAGGGTTAGGGCCATTACCAGAGGGGAATACTTCAGACACTCCACCACATGCAACATATATGAGTCATATGCGAATGGACTCATTTCGATTATCAGATTTTGGTTGGGTCGGATTGTAAGCAAGGAGGATGTTGCGGTTTCATCATGCGCGGAGGATGAGGTCGCCATTGATGAACGAAGAAGAAGATGAACAGTTTAATCTTTATATGAGAGAGATAATATGAGGCTTGGTAAATGACAAATAAAATGATCACCCCTGTTTATATGGTTGCCTGGAGAGAGAAATCGTGATGATGAGGTTGCTAAAACGTCGCCTGAAAAAGCGCGATTTGACAGTGTGGTTAATCCCAGGAAAACGTAAGCACGCGTGGGTTTGAAACGGATCAAATTCACACGCCCAAATCTTATCTTCGAACCGTTTGAAATTCCCTGTTACCCCGTGTTTGGTTACAATGGATAACCAAAACTTATACCAATCAGTAATTAGAATGTTGGAAAATATTAATTTTCGTGCATAAGAGTGTGAAAGATAAAGAAATAAAACAAGTATGTATTGGATGTGAGTGATGTCCTTTTAGAGGACAGAAAGTAGAGGATTCCGGGCAAGAATCACTTCCTTCAAAGTCAAGAGAGACTTGAAGTTCTTGTGCGGTTTCCCGAAAATACGATCAACTGTTTGTTAATAAACAATGATAGACTTCTTTTGATCATATGCATTGGGTGGCTTTCCTCCAACCGAACATCGAGTTTTAACATAAAACTGATCGTTGGTAGAGGTACCTGTGAGATCGATGTGATCTATTGAATAGGTAGGTGGGATATATTATGTTTATGACTTATAGGAAGCAGAAATCTCAAAAAAAAAATAAAAAATAAAATTGGACCTCTTTGGGAAGAAATGTCTTAGCTGTAGACAATTTCGTAAAAAAAATTGGACCTCTTTGGGAAGAAATAGCTTTTCTTGTAATGACGGTGCAGAAAAGGCCACATGAAATCTCTGAGTGTCGGGTTGTGGTATTCAATCTCTGCACCAGTTGGGACCAGATTATCGTGCCATAATCTAGATTGATCCTGTTATATATACCATAGAGAATGGTGAGAAAGCCTTTGCTTGTGGTATCAGAACCACCACTTCTTTCCGCCAAACCCTTGATGAGCAGGGCAGCAACCCATTCCACTGCGATGGTAACCAGGACTTCTTGACCTTCGCCATCGATGTAAGTACGTCGGTGTACCCCATCTCGTACAACATTGTGAAGATTTGGGTTGTTGTGATGAAGTCAGGTGAGATGATGGAGGAATCAACTGCGAGCCCTAAAAGGGAACAAAACTTCGTCTTTGAAATCGAGGATTTCTTATCGTGAATATTGAAATAGATGTGATCCTTACTCTTGTCATACGTCGCTGATGAGTACACTTGAGATAGTAACGACATCGGAACTTCTTCGACTAGGGTTAGGGCCATTACCAGAGGGGAATACTTCAGACACTCCACCACGTGCAACATATATGAGTCATATGCGAATGGACTCATTTCGATTATCAGATTTTGGTTGGGTCGGATTGTAAGCAAGGAGGATGTTGCAGTTTGATCATGCGCGGAGGATGAGGTCGCCATTGATGAACGAAGAAGAAGATGAACAATTTAATCTTTATATGAGAGAGATAATATGAGGCTTGGTAAATGACAAATAAAATGATCACCCCTGTTTATATGGTTTCCTGGAGAGAGAAATCATGATGATGAGGTTGCTAAAACGTCGCCTGAAAAAGCGCGATTTGACAGTGTGGTTAATCCCAGGAAAACGTAAGCACGCGTGGGGATGAAACGGATCAAATTCACGCACCCAAATCTTATCTTCGAACCGTTTGAAATTCCCTGTTACCCCGTGTTTGGTTACAATGGATAACCAAAACTTATACCAATCAGTAATTAGAATGTTGGAAAATATTAATTTTCGTGCATAAGAGTGTGAAAGATAAAGAAATAAAACAAGTATGTATTGGATGTGAGTGATGTCCTTTTAGAGGACAGAAAGTAGAGGATTCCGGGCAAGAATCACTTCCTTCAAAGTTTAGAGAGACTTGAAGTGCTTGTGCGGTTTCCCGAAAATACGATCAACTGTTTGTTAATAAACAATGAAAGGCTTCTTTTGATCATATGCATTGGGTGGCTTTCCTCCAACCGAACATCAAGTTTTAACATAAAACTGATCGTTGGTAGAGGTACCTGTGAGATCGATGTGATCTATTGAACAGGTAGGTGGGATATATTATGTTTATGACTTATGTTGGGTTTTAGCCATAAGAACTTTCCTATGTGCGCATGCAAAACCCTATTGCTTGGATCTAGGCTTTCTATCCAACATGCTTTTGAATCCAAGACTTCTAATGGCTAATTAGGTTAAACAATAACATTAAAACAGATCTAGAATCATACCTTTGAGTTCCTTGTTGATCTTCTTGTCTTGGAGCTTCTAGAGTCACAATTGTCACTCCTCTAATGGCTTACAAACACCAATAGCAAGCAAGATGATTTAGGAGAGAGGAGAGGGGATGGAATTCGGCCAGAGGTTCCTTACTTTAGGTTCTAATAGGTTGTACACGAATTCCACACCCCAAGGGCCTATTTATACCTTTAGACTCCTTAAGGGTTTCACCCTAAACCCTAATTGGATAATCTTCACTTAAGGCTATCCAAATCCATTCATAGATATCCTTATGGACTATTTTGAGCTATCCTAAAGCTCTTAGAAACCATCCAAAGTCCATCCTAATGGATTTATAGTCCAAAGTCTAACTATCAAACAATTGACAGTTTATACCCTCTTATTTAATTAATCTCTTTAAGTCACCAAATTAATACCAATTAATTTATGACTTATATTAATCAAATAGCTAAATATTATTCCTTATAATATTTACTCTCTCTTAACAAATCATCCTTCAAGTTGCTATGGTGAAGGCAACCCAAAAGGACCATGCACCACCGAATATAGTTATAGCCTTAGACACTATTCCAACAGTCTCCCACTTGGATAAGTTAGTAACTATACAAGTATAATACGGTTTGCAATCGTAGCTCTCAAAGACGCTGTCAACTCTGATCTAATCAATCTTGTCCTTTAGATAAGGGATCGTACAGTCCTCTGTTAGATATCATGCTGACAATCCTATGGAATGGTTAGTCTAGCATTTAGATTTCTCGATCTTCGATTTATTTGACATAGAACTTAATCGAACACATCAATTCAGTTCTGACCGGGCCCGGCACATAAGTCAAATCAAATCATCGAGTGGCCAAGATATCTCTTCTACCCTCTTAGGATAAAATTTGCAGATAAACTTCGACTTATATGCATTTACTTATTCATTAACCAACTATACACAACAATGCGTTTTATAACATCAAGTTACTGATGCGTTTTCGCATTATCAATGCACAATCAATTAACAAATAATAAACCATATATCTAGGTTTTAAGACCATATGATATTATCGTCTTGCGATCACCTTTTATATCGTATTCCATAAGGTGATTCCAGCAAGCGCGGGTTTATTCCAATGCTCAAAACCAGTTCGTAAGCACTCATGAACGTTGCAGCAACTCTTGGTATGTCTAACACCATTTAGACACTCTACACACCAATTCACGACAATCTTCATTCATATCTACTCCCAACATATGAACGATTGTGGACCATTTGAATAATTCGATTATTCCTAATAAACTCAATTATTCTGGAAGTCAAAACATGCAAAGTGAAACAATAGTTAAACAACTAACATGTGATAGTAACTTTACTCATAAATAAAACTTCTTTATTTAATCATCAAATGTTAATTACATTTATCTATTATACGTTTCTAATACAATCTAATCTATGCTAATATCATCCTTCAGCCCAATACTCCTAGCATGCTGTAAGTGCTTAACCCTACTCAGTCCCTTCGTAAGCGGATCTGCTGGGTTATCTTCTGATGATATCCTCTTCACTACGAGTTGTCCTTCTTCGTAAGCGGATCTGCTGGGTTATCTTCGAGATCTACCATGATCCCTCGGTTCCTTGGTCAAGGCAACTGCACCTTCGTTATCACAGAAAATCTCCATAGGCTCCTTTATGGCCGGCACAACTCCAAGATCACCGATGAAGTTCTTCAGCCATATTGCCTCCTTCGACGCTTCGCTCACTGCGATGTACTCTGATTCGCACGTTGAATCAGCTACGGTTTCTTGCTTGGAACTTTTCCATGTCACTGCTCCTCCATTTAGGGTAAAGACCCAGCCCGACTGCGAACGATAGTTGTCCCTGTCGGTTTGAAAGCTGGCGTCACTATACCCTCGCACCTTCAAGTCATCACTCCCTCCAAGGACTAAGAACCATTCTTTCGTTCTCCGAAGGTACTTAAGGATGTTCTTCACCGCAATCCAATGTGCTTTGCCAGGATTCCCTTGATATCTGCTAACCATGCTCAAAGCGAAGGCTACATCAGGGCGAGTACAAGTCATAGCGTACATGATTGAGCCAACTGCGGAAGCGTATGGTACTCGGCTCATTTCTGCTATCTCGGCTTCGGTACTCGGACTTTGAGTCTTACTCAACTTGGCATTTCCTTGTATCGGTAATTCTCCCTTCTTTGAGTTTTCCATACTAAAACGTTTTAGTACCTTCTCCAAGTAAGTATTCTGACTAAGTCCAATTAGTCTCTTACTTCTATCTCTTACTATCCTTATTCCCAAAATGTAAGAAGCCTCTCCGAGGTCCTTCATAGCGAAGCACTTCCCGAGCCAGGACTTAACCTCCTGCAGAGTCGGGATGTCGTTTCCTATGAGTAATATGTCATCGACATATAGAACGAGGAAGCTTACTACACTCCCACTGGCTTTGACATATACACAAGATTCGTCTTCGCTTCGTACAAATCCAAACTCTTTGACTTTCTCATCGAAGCAAAGATTCCATCTGCGAGACGCTTGCTTAAGTCCATAAATGGACTTCTCAAGCTTACACACTCTATTCGGATGCTTTGGATCCACAAACCCCTCTGGCTGAGCCATGTAAACATCCTCAGCCAACTTTCCGTTAAGGAAAGCGGTCTTGACATCCATTTGCCAAATCTCATAATCATGAAATGCGGCAATTGCTAGCATCACTCTAATAGATTTAATCTTCGCAACTGGCGAGAAGGTCTCATCATAGTCAACTCCGGGAGTTTGAGTAAAGCCCTTCGCAACCAATCGCGCTTTGTATGTGTGTACGTTCCCATCCACGTCGGTCTTCTTCTTGAAGATCCACTTGCACCCTACGGTCTTACGTTTGGGCACGTAATCAACTAAATTCCAAACTTGGTTATCGTACATGGATTGGATCTCGCTATCCATCGCCTCTTTCCATTTCGCAGACTCCGGGCCTGCCATGGCTTCCTTATAGCTATTAGGTTCATCAAGATTTACTAGTGTACCATCACTAATATACGTGTCCCCTTCGGTAGTAATATGAAAGCCATAAAACTGGGGTTGAACTCTAACTCTATCGGAACGTCTAAGAGGTAAGGATTCGTCAATCGGTTCAACCGGAGTTTCCTCCTCAGGTTGAACGCCAGCGGTAGAGGTTCCTTCATCTATCGATTCTTGAATCTCTTCAAGTTCGATTTGCCTCCCACTGTCTCCTTGGCTTATGAGTTCTCGCTCTCGGAAAACTCCTCTCCTCGCAACAAAGATAACATTATCTTTCGGTCTATAGAAGAGATATCCAAAGGAAGTTTGCGGGTAGCCGATGAAAATACATCGCTCACTTCGAGGTTCAAGCTTGTCGTGAGTATCTCGTCTTACGAAAGCCTCGCAACCCCAAACCTTGATATGTGCCAACGAGGGAACTTTCCCCGTCCACATCTCGTGAGGTGTTTTGGCAACCTTCTTGGTAGGGACTCGGTTAAGGATATGGGCGGCAGTCTCTAAGGCATACCCCCAAAAGAAGATAGGTAGTGAAGCACGACTCATCATAGAGCGAACCATATCCAATAAGGTTCGATTACGCCTTTCTGCCACACCATTCAATTGCGGTGTCCTAGGAGGCGTCAATTGCGAAACTATTCCACACTCCTTGAGATAATCGTGGAATTCAAGACTTAGGTACTCTCCTCCTCGATCGGATCGAAGCATCTTGATTTTCCTGCCCAATTGATTCTCCACTTCATTCTTGAACTCTTTGAACTTTTCAAAGGTTTCTGACTTTTGCTTGATTAAATAGATATACCCATATCTACTATAATCATCGGTAAAGGTCACATAGAAGCGGTTCCCATCCTTCGTGGTTGATCTAAAAGGTCCACATACATCGGTATGTATTAGGTCTAATAGTCCCTCACCCCTTTCACAAGTACTCGTGAAGGGTGACTTAGTCATCTTTCCAAGTAAACAAGACTCGCATGTGTCATCTTCCCTAAGGTCGAATGACTCCAACACTCCATCCTTTTGGAGTTGGGCTATGCGTTTCTTGTTGACATGTCCAAGACGACAATGCCACAAGGATGCTTTATCCATACTAGTGGAAGAATCAATATTCAAAACATCATTTCCTAAGTTATCAACAATCATAACAGTTTCATATATTCCATTACATGGTATAGCTTCAAAATAAAAGACACCATTTAGATAAGCCAAAATAGAACCATTCTCATTATTAAAAGAAAATCTAAAACCTTGTCTATATAAACCATGAAATGAAATGATGTTTCTAGCCATTTCTGGCGAATAGCAACAATTGTTCAAATCTAAAACTAAACTATTCTTAAGCACCAAAGAATACACTCCAATCTTGGTCACAGGTGACGATCTTCTGTTCCCCATGATTAGATTGATCCTTCCTTGCTCCACATCCCTACTTCCTTTTAGTCCCTGCACATTAGAACAAATGTGATAACCACAACCGGTGTCAAGAACCCAAGAAATAGCATGATTAGAATCGTTAGATTTTATTGCATATATACCTGCGAAAGATGGCTTGATCTTTCCTTCCTTGATGGCTTGCAGGTAATCCGGGCAGCTTCTCTTCCAATGTCCTATCTTGTGGCAGTGGTGGCACTCTGCCTCCTTCGGGTTAGAGCAGGGCTTAGAGGGATCAACTTTTGTCCCACTAGAAGAGGAACCATCTCGGGCTTTCACCTTTCGATAGTTATTTGAAGAAGCTTTCCTCTTCTTTCCCTTCCCTTGACCAATAGCCAAGACAGGAGCAGCAGACGGATTGGGAGTTGGTGCAACAGACTTGTCCTTGAAATTGCTCTCAGCAACCCTCAAGAGACCTTGGAGCTTACTTAGAGTGACCTCCTCTTTGTTCATGTGGTAGGTCATCCTAAATTGATTATACATCGGAGGCAAAGAGTAAAGCACCATGTCGATCGCCAAGTCTTCGCCGAAGTCAACATTTAACTTGCGAAGGCGGTCGACATACCTTTGCATCTTTTCCAAGTGCACGGTAAGAGATTCTCCATGACCCATCTTAGCGGAAATCATGTTAGTGAAGATCTCGTAACGCTCTTGTCTCGCGTTTTGGTGGTACCTCTCCAACAAGTCTTGATGCATCTCGTATGGATACATGTCCTCGTAGGACTTTTTGGAATTCGGAGTTCATGGTGGCGATCATGATCCAATGTACTTTCGTCGCATCTCGCTCATGAGTTTCAAAGGCGGTGATTTCGGCGAGAGTAGCAATTTCGGGGTTGATTTTCTCGAGCTTCTTGTCGAGGACATACTCTTTATCCTCATAGCGAGCAATAGTGCGAATGTATCTTATCCATTCGCCAAAGTTCGTTCCATCGAAGGTGACCTTTTGGCAAAGGCTCAGCAACGTGAAAGAACTAGCAGCAGCGTTGTTTGCGTTTGACATCTATAGAAAGGACAAAGATAGATTAGAACAAGAATTCCTAATTATCACCCAATAAGAAAATTAGGGCTAGGATCCAACAATAACATTTACATACTAGAAAAGGGATGCCGTAATCCAACATGCAAATAAATTGAAGGTAAGTGAATGACGATTCACTAATTCTCCATCACAAAGCTTAAACTTTTAGTCCTAAGTGTTTTTGAGAATTCCTAGGTTCGGATGAGATTCATTGAACTATTCAATGGCATGTTTAAATCTCGATATGCCCCTCTTGTTTGTGACTGGGATGCCGAGGATCACAAAGCGGGTGTGAATTACCATGCAAATTCACATGGTGCCTTCATTGTTACGATCACCTATTCGATGTGCCGGTAAACCACACATGCTCCATCGAACTATGATAAACAATGAATCACCCTTTGCCACCTTCGCTTAGAACCAATTAGTGTGCCGGTAAACCACACACGCTCCACTAACATCTTAGCAAGGTGCAAAGTGTAATTTCATGGGATTGCATCAATTCACTTTTCCTAAAGTAACTAAGATTGGGAATTTTAAAAAAAAGGTTTTTAGTTACTTCGTATTTCTTATTATACTTTTAATGAGAGGATGAGGTTGCCCTATCCTACCCGTTCGGCTAACGACCCTCCACCAATCAAGCAAGCGGTGGGTGTGAGTGTACACCCATTAAGCGCCATTTTATAGGCCGCAACCTTATACCCACCTTATAGATCGGCTTCGTGAATGAGGCCTACTAGCGGTAAGACTAGCATTTAGTTATACATATATATATTATTCTAATAATATCATATAAGTATAGGGTTGTATTTTAAACTTTTCAAAATCTAGGGTTTGAAATTTAGGTTGTCTAAATTAAAGTTTTTAATCACAAATATAAATTTCAAAACTATAGGGTAGGTTTTTAAACATTTAAAAACATGGAGGATCAAATAACAAATAATTCCAATTAACAATTTAATATTCTAATTATCTTTATTTGATTTATCTTGATTTCTTTGAAGATAATTACCAAAAATAATCAAAATAATTAATTAATTATCATATAGGGAAACTAAATATTTAATTAGTTGATAATTACCTTTAACTAGATCAAGATAACACTTATATTTATCAAGAAATCGGATTCATATTGATCTAATTAGTTTATGGAAAGTTTGGATAAGATAAACACAAAGAAATCCCGAATCTGGCCTTTCCTGACGCTTGGACTCGCCGAGTACACAAGGGGACTCGACGAGTCAGGCCTACTCGACGAGTCCACCTTGGAACTCGACGAGTCAGTGACTCAAAACCAAAAAATCGAATTTTGCAGGTTTGTTTCAGTTATTCAAGCAACAATTTGTAGAAAACCAATCTAGGCTCTGATACCACTGTTGGGTTTTAGCCATAAGAACTTTCCTATGTGCGCATGCAAAACCCTATTGCTTGGATCTAGGCTTTCTATCCAACATGCTTTTGAATCCAAGACTTCTAATGGCTAATTAGGTTAAACAATAACATTAAAACAGATCTAGAATCATACCTTTGAGTTCCTTGTTGATCTTCTTGTCTTGGAGCTTCTAGAGTCACAATTGTCACTCCTCTAATGGCTTACAAACACCAATAGCAAGCAAGATGATTTAGGAGAGAGGAGAGGGGATGGAATTCGGCCAGAGGTTCCTTACTTTAGGTTCTAAAAGGTTGTACACGAATTCCACACCCCAAGGGCCTATTTATACCTTTAGACTCCTTAAGGGTTTCACCCTAAACCCTAATTGGATAATCTTCACTTAAGGCTATCCAAATCCATTCATAGATATCCTTATGGACTATTTTGAGCTATCCTAAAGCTCTTAGAAACCGTCCAAAGTCCATCCTAATGGATTTATAGTCCAAAGTCTAACTATCAAACAATTGACAGTTTATACCCTCTTATTTAATTAATCTCTTTAAGTCACCAAATTAATACCAATTAATTTATGACTTATATTAATCAAATAGCTAAATATTATTCCTTATAATATTTACTCTCTCTTAACAAATCATCCTTCAAGTTGCTATGGTGAAGGCAACCCAAAAGGACCATGCACCACCGAATATAGTTATAGCCTTAGACACTATTCCAACAGTATAGGAAGCAAAAAAAAAAAAAAAAAAAAATGTCTTAGCTGTAGACGATTTCGTAAAAAAAAAATTGGACCTCTTTGGGAAGAAATGGCTTTTCTTGTAATGACGGTCCAGAAACGGCCACAGGAAATCTCTGAGTGACGGGTTGTTGTATTCAATCTCTGCACCAGTTGGGACCAGATTATCGTGCCATAATCTAGATTGATCCCGTTATACATACCATAGAGAATGGTGAGAAAGCCTTTGCTTGTGGTATCAGAACCACCACTTCTTTCCGCCAAACCCTTGATGAGCAGGGCAGCAACCCATTCCACTGCGATGGTAACCAGGACTTCTTGACCTTCGCCATCGATGTAAGTACGTCGGTGTACCCCATCTCGTACAACATTGTGAAGATTTGGGTTGTTGTGATGAACTCAGGTGAGATGATGGAGGAATCAACTGTGAGCCCTAAAAGGGAACAAAACTTCGTCTTTGAAATCAAGGATTTCTTATCGTGAATATTGAAGTAGATGTGATCCTTACTCTTGTCATACGTCGCTGATGAGTACACTTGAGATAGTAACGACATCGGAACTGCTTCGACTAGGGTTAGGGCCATTACCAGAGGGGAATACTTCAGACACTCCACCACATGCAACATATATGAGTCATATTCGAATGGACTCATTTCGATTATCAGATTTTGGTTGGGTCGGATTGTAAGCAAGGAGGATGTTGCAGTTTGATCATGCGCGGAGGATGAGGTCGCCATTGATGAACGAAGAAGAAGATGAACAATTTAATCTTTATATGAGAGAGATAATATGAGGCTTGGTAAATGAAAAATAAAATGATCACCCCTGTTTATATGGTTGCCTGGAGAGAGAAATCTTGATGATGAGGTTGCTAAAACATCGCCTGAAAAAGCGCGATTTGACAGTGTGGTTAATCCCAGGAAAACGTAAGCACGCGTGGGTTTGAAACGGATCAAATTCACGCGCCCAAATCTTATCTTCGAACCGTTTGAAATTCCCTGTTACCCCGTGTTTGGTTACAATGGATAACCAAAACTTAGACCAATCAGTAATTACAATGTTGGAAAATATTAATTTCCGTGCATAAGAGTGTGAAAGATAATGAAATAAAACAAGTATGTATTGGATGTGAGTGATGTCCTTTTAGAGGACAGAAAGTAGAGGATTCCGAGCAAGAATCACTTCCTTCAAAGTCAAGAGAGACTTGAAGTGCTTGTGCGGTTTCCCGAAAATACGATCAACTGTTTGTTAATAAACAATGAAAGGCTTCTTTTGATCATACGCATTGGGTGGCTTTCCTCCAACCGAACATCGAGTTTTAACATAAAACTGATCGTTGGAAGAGGTACCTGTGAGATCGATGTGATCTATTGAACAGGTAGGTGGGATATATTATGTTTATGACTTATAGGAAGCAGAAATCTCAAAAAAAAAAATGGACCCCTTTGGGTAGAACTGTCTTAGCTGTAGACGATTTCGTAAAAAAAAATTGGACCTCTTTGGGATGAAATGGCTTTTCTTGTAATGACGGTCCAGAAACGGCCACATGAAATCTCTGAGTGACGGGTTGTGGTATTCAATCTCTGCACCAGTTGGGACCAGATTATCGTGCCATAATCAAGATTGATCCCGTTATATATACCATAGAGATTGGTGAGAAAGCCTTTGCTTGTGGTATCAGAACCACCACTTCTTTCCGCCAAACCCTTGATGAGCAGGGTCAGCAACCCATTCCACTGCGATGGTAAGCAGGACTTCTTGACCTTCGCCATCGATGTAAGTACGTCGGTGTACCCCATCTTGTACAACATTGTGAAGATTTGGGTTGTTATGATGAAGTCAGGTGAGATGATGGAGGAATCAACTGCGAGCCCAAAAAGGGAACAAAACTTCGTCTTTGAAATCGAGGATTTCTTATCGTGAATACTGAAGTAGTTGTGATCCTTATTCTTGTCATACATCGCTGATGAGTACACTTGAGATAGTAGCGACATCGGAACTGATTCGACTAGGGTTAGGGCCATTACCAGAGGGGAATACTTCAGACACTCCACCACATGCATCATATATGAGTCATATGCGAATGGACTCATTTCGATTATCAGATTTTGGTTGGGTCGGATTGTAAGCAAGGAGGATGTTGCAGTTTGATCATGCGCGGAGGATGAGGTCGCCATTGATGAACGAAGAAGAAGATGAACAGTTTAATCTTTATATGAGAGAGATAATATCAGGCTTGGTAAATGACAAATAAAATGATCACCCCTGTTTATATGGTTTCCTGGAGAGAGAAATCGTGATGATGAGGTTGCTAAAACGTCGCCTGAAAAAGCACGATTTGACAGTGTGGTTAATCCCAGGAAAACGTAAGCACGCGTGGGGATGAAACGGATCAAATTCACGCGCCCAAATCTTATCTTCGAACCGTTTGAAATTCCCTGTTACCCTGTGTTTGGTTACAATGGATAACCAAAACTTATACTAATCAGTAATTAGAATGTTGGAAAATATTAATTTTCGTGCATAAGAGTGTGAAAGATAAAGAAATAAAACAAGTATGTATTGGATGTGAGTGATGTCCTTTTAGAGGACAGAAAGTAGAGGATTCCGGGCAAGAATCACTTCCTTCAAAGTTTAGAGAGACTTGAAGTGCTTGTGCGGTTTCCCGAAAATACGATCAACTGTTTGTTAATAAACAATGAAAGGCTTCTTTTGATCATATGCATTGGGTGGCTTTCCTCCAACCGAACATCAAGTTTTAACATAAAACTGATCGTTGGTAGAGGTACCTGTGAGATCGATGTGATCTATTGAACAGGTAGGTGGGATATATTATGTTTATGACTTATAGGAAGCAGAAATCTCAAAAAAAAAAAAAAAAAAAAAAAAAAAATTGGACCTCTTTGGGAAGAAGTGTCTTAGCTGTAGACGATTTCGTAAAAAAAAATTGGACCTCTTTGGGAAGAAATGGCTTTTCTTGTAATGACGGTCCAGAAACGGCCACAGGAAATCTCTGAGTGACGGGTTGTGGTATTCAATCTCTGCACCAGTTGGGACCAGATTATCGTGCCATAATCTAGATTGATCCCGTTATATATACCATAGAGAAGGGTGAGAAAGCCTTTGCTTGTGGTATCAGAACCACCACTTCTTTCCGCCAAACCCTTGATGAGCAGGGTCAGCAACCCATTCCACTGCGATGGTAAGCAAGACTTCTTGACCTTCGCCATCGATGTAAGTACGTCGGTGTACCCCATCTCGTACAACATTGTGAAGATTTGGGTTGTTGTGATGAAGTCAGGTGAGATGATGGAGGAATCAACTGCCAGCCCTAAAAGGGAACAAAACTTCGTCTTTGAAATCGAGGATTCCTTATCCTGAATATTGAAGTAGATGTGATCCTTATTCTTGTCATACGTCGCTGATGAGTACACTTGAGATAGTAGCGACATCGGAACTGCTTCGACTAGGGTTAGGGCCATTACCAGAGGGGAATACTTCAGACACTCCACCACATGCGACATATATGAGTCATATGCGAATGGACTCATTTCGATTATCAGATTTTGGTTGGGTCGGATTATAAGCAAGGAGGATGTTGCAGTTTGATCATGCGCGGAGGATGAGATCGCCATTGACGAACGAAGAAGAAGATGAACAGTTTAATCTTTATATGAGAGAGATAATATGAGGCTTGGTAAATGACAAATAAAATGATCACCCCTGTTTATATGGTTGCCTGGAGAGAGAAATCGTGATGATGAGGTTGCTAAAACATCGCCTGAAAAAGCGCGATTTGACAGTGTGGTTAATCCCAGGAAAACGTAAGCACGCATGGGTTTGAAACGGATCAAATTCACGCGCCCAAATCTTATCTTCGAACCGTTTGAAATTCCCTGTCACCCCGTGTTTGGTTACAATGGATAACCAAAACTTATACCAATCAGTAATTAGAATGTTGGAAAATATTAATTTTCGTGCATAAGAGTGTGAAAGATAAAGAAGTAAAACAAGTATGTATTGGATGTGAGTGATGTCCTTTTAGAGGACAGAAAGTAGAGGATTCCGGGCAAGAATCACTTCCTTCAAAGTCAAGAGAGACTTGAAGTGCTTGTGCGGTTTCCCGAAAATACGATCAACTGTTTGTTAATAAACAATGAAAGACTTCTTTTGATCATATGCATTGGGTGGCTTTCCTCCAACCGAACATCGAGTTTTAACATAAAACTGATCGTTGGTAGAGGTACCTGTGAGATCGATGTGATCTATTGAACAGGTAGGTGGGATATATTATGTTTATGACTTATAGGAAGCAGAAATCTCAAAAAAAAAAAAAAAGAATTGGACCTCTTTGGGAAGAAATGTCTTAGCTGAAGACAATTTCTTAAAAAAAATTGGACCTCTTTGGGAAGAAATGGCTTTTATTGTAATGACGGTCCAGAAACGGCCACATGAAATCTTTGAGTGACGGGTTGTGGTATTCAATCTCTGCACCACTTGGGACCAGATTATCGTGCCATAATCTAGATTGATCCCGTTATATATACCATAGAGAATGGTGAGAAAGCCTTTGCTTGTGGTATCAGAACCACCACTTCTTTCCGCCAAACCCTTGATGAGCAGGGTCAGCAACCCATTCCACTGCGATGGTAAGCAGGACTTCTTGACCTTCGCCATCGATGTAAGTACGTCGGTGTACCCCATCTCGTACAACATTGTGAAGATTTGGGTTGTTGTGATGAAGTCAGGTGAGATGATGGAGGAATCAACTGCCAGCCCTAAAAGGGAACAAAACTTCGTCTTTGAAATCGAGGATTCCTTATCCTGAATATTGAAGTAGATGTGATCCTTATTCTTGTCATACGTCGCTGATGAGTACACTTGAGATAGTAGCGACATCGGAACTGCTTCGACTAGGGTTAGGGCCATTACCAGAGGGGAATACTTCAGACACTCCACCACATGCGACATATATGAGTCATATGCGAATGGACTCATTTCGATTATCAGATTTTGGTTGGGTCGGATTATAAGCAAGGAGGATGTTGCAGTTTGATCATGCGCGGAGGATGAGATCGCCATTGACGAACGAAGAAGAAGATGAACAGTTTAATCTTTATATGAGAGAGATAATATGAGGCTTGGTAAATGACAAATAAAATGATCACCCCTGTTTATATGGTTGCCTGGAGAGAGAAATCGTGATGATGAGGTTGCTAAAACATCGCCTGAAAAAGCGCGATTTGACAGTGTGGTTAATCCTAGGAAAACGTAAGCACGCATGGGTTTGAAACGGATCAACTTCACGCGCCCAAATCTTATCTTCGAACCGTTTGAAATTCCCTGTCACCCCGTGTTTGGTTACAATGGATAACCAAAACTTATACCAATCAGTAATTAGAATGTTGGAAAATATTAATTTTCGTGCATAAGAGTGTGAAAGATAAAGAAGTAAAACAAGTATGTATTGGATGTGAGTGATGTCCTTTTAGAGGACAGAAAGTAGAGGATTCCGGGCAAGAATCACTTCCTTCAAAGTCAAGAGAGACTTGAAGTGCTTGTGCGGTTTCCCGAAAATACGATCAACTGTTTGTTAATAAACAATGAAAGACTTCTTTTGATCATATGCATTGGGTGGCTTTCCTCCAACCGAACATCGAGTTTTAACATAAAACTGATCGTTGGTAGAGGTACCTGTGAGATCGATGTGATCTATTGAACAGGTAGGTGGGATATATTATGTTTATGACTTATAGGAAGCAGAAATCTCAAAAAAAAAAAAAAAGAATTGGACCTCTTTGGGAAGAAATGTCTTAGCTGAAGACAATTTCTTAAAAAAAATTGGACCTCTTTGGGAAGAAATGGCTTTTATTGTAATGACGGTCCAGAAACGGCCACATGAAATCTTTGAGTGACGGGTTGTGGTATTCAATCTCTGCACCACTTGGGACCAGATTATCGTGCCATAATCTAGATTGATCCCGTTATATATACCATAGAGAATGGTGAGAAAGCCTTTGCTTGTGGTATCAGAACCACCACTTCTTTCCGCCAAACCCTTGATGAGCAGGGTCAGCAACCCATTCCACTGCGATGGTAAGCAGGACTTCTTGACCTTCGCCATCGATGTAAGTACGTCGGTGTACCCCATCTCGTACAACATTGTGAAGATTTGGGTTGTTGTGATGAAGTCAGGTGAGATGATGGAGGAATCAACTGCGAGCCCTAAAAGGGAACAAAACTTCATCTTTGAAATCGAGGATTCCTTATCGTGAATATTGAAGTAGATGTGATACTTATTCTTGTCATACATCGCTGATGAGTACACTTGAGATAGTAGCGACATCGGAACTGCTTCGACTAGGGTTAGGGCCATTACCAGAGGGGAATACTTCAGACACTCCACCACATGCAACATATACGAGTCATATGCGAATGGACTCATTTCGATTATCAGATTTTGGTTGGGTCGGATTGTAAGCAAGGAGGATGTTGCAGTTTGATCATGCGCGGAGGATGAGGTCGCCATTGACGAACGAAGAAGAAGATGAACAGTTTAATCTTTATATGAGATAGATAATATGAGGCTTGGTAAATGACAAATAAAATGATCACCCCTGTTTATATGGTTGCCTGGAGAGAGAAATCGTGATGATGAGGCTGCTAAAACGTCGCCTGAAAAAGCGCGATTTGACAGTGTGGTTAATCCCAGGAAAACGTAAGCACGCGTGGGTTTGAAACGGATCAAATTCACGCGCCCAAATCTTATCTTCGAACCGTTTGAAATTCCCTGTTACCCTGTGTTTGGTTACAAAGGATAACCAAAACTTATACCAATCAGTAATTAGAATGTTGGAAAATATTAATTTTCGTGCATAAGAGTGTGAAAGATAAAGAAATAAAACAAGTATGTATTGGATGTGAGTGATGTCCTTTTAGAGGACAGAAAGCAGAGGATTCCGGGCAAGAATCACTTCCTTCAAAGTCAAGAGAGACTTGAAGTGCTTGTGCGGTTTCCCGAAAATACGATCAACTGTTTGTTAATAAACAATGAAAGGCTTCTTTTGATCATATGCATTGGGTGGCTTTCCTCCAACCGAACATCGAGTTTTAACATAAAACTGATCGTTGGTAGAGGTACCTGTGAGATCGATGTGATCTATTGAATAGGTAGGTGGGATATATTATGTTTATGACTTATAGGAAGCAGAAATCTCAAAAAAAAAAAAAAAAAAAAAAAAAATTGGACCTCTTTGGGAAGAAATGTCTTAGCTGTAGACAATTTCGTAAAAAAAATTGGACAGTGTGGTTAATCCCAGGAAAACGTATCCACGCGTGGGTTTGAAATGGATCAAATTCACACGCCCAAATCTTATCTTCGAACCGTTTGAAATTCCCTGTTACCCTGTGTTTGGTTACAAAGGATAACCAAAACTTATCCCAATCAGTAATTAGAATGTTGGAAAATATTAATTTTCCTGCATAAGAGTGCGAAAGATAAAGAAATAAAACAAGTATGTATTGGATCTGAGTGATGTCCTTTTAGAGGACAGAAAGTAGAGGATTGTGGGAAAGAATCACTTCCTTCAAAGTCAAGAGAGACTTGAAGTGCTTGTACGGTTTCCCGAAAATACGATCAACTGTTTGTTAATAAACAATGAAAGACTTCTTTTGATCATATGCATTGGGTGACTTTCCTCCAACCGAGCATCGAGTTTTAACATAAAACTAATCGTTGGTAGAGGTACCTGTGAGATCGATGTGATCTATTGAATAGGTAGGTGGGATATATTATGTTTATGACTTATAGGAAGCAGAAATCTCAAAAAAAAATAAAATTGGACCTCCTTGGGAAGAAATGGCTTTTCTTGTAATGACGGTCCAGAAACGGCCACATGAAATCTCTGAGTGACGGGTTGTGGTATTCAATCTCTGCACCACTTGGGACCAGATTATCGTGCCATAATCTAGATTGATCACGTTATATATACCATAGAGAATGGTGAGAAAGCCTTTGGTTGTGGTATCAGAACCACCACTTCTTTCCGCCAAACCCTTGATGAGCAGGGTCAGCAACCCATTCCACTGCGATGGTAAGCAGGACTTCTTGACCTTCGCCATCGACGTAAGTACGTCGGTGTACCCCATCTCGTACAACATTGTGAAGATTTGGGTTGTTGTGATGAAGTCAGGTGAGATGATGGAGGAATCAACTGCGAGCCCTAAAAGGGAACAAAACTTCGTCTTTGAAATCGAGGATTTCTTATCGTGAATATTGAAGTAGATGTTATCCTTATTCTTGTCATACGTCGCTGATGAGTACACTTGAGATAGTAGCGACATCGGAACTGCTTCGACTAGGGTTAGGGCCATTACCAGAGGGGAATACTTCAGACACTCCACCACATGCAACATATATGAGTCATATGCGAATGGACTCATTTCGTTTATCAGATTTTGGTTGGGTCGGATTGTAAGCAAGGAGGATGTTGCAGTTTGATCATGCGCGGAGGATGAGGTCGCCATTGATGCACGAAGAAGAAGATGAACAGTTTAATCTTTATATGAGAGAGATAATATGAGGCTTGGTAAATGACAAATAAAATGATCACCCCTGTTTATATGGTTGCTTGGAGAGAGAAATCGTGATGATGAGGTTTTTAAAACGTCGCCTGAAAAAGCGCGATTTGATAGTGTGGTTAATCCCAGGAAAACGTAAGCACGCTTGGGTTTGAAACGGATCAAATTCACGCGCCCAAATCTTATCTTCGAACAGTTTGAAATTCCCTGTTACCCCGTGTTTGGTTACAAAGGATAACCAAAACTTATCCCAATCAGTAATTAGAATGTTGGAAAATATTAATTTTCGTGCATAAGAGTGTGAAAGATAAAGAAATAAAACAAGTATGTATTGGATGTGAGTCATGTCCTTTTAGAGGACAGAAAGCAGAGTATTCCGGGCAAGAATCACTTCCTTCAAAGTCAAGAGAGACTTGAAGTGCTTGTGCGGTTTCCCGAAAATACGATCAACTGTTTGTTAATAAACAATGAAAGCCTTCTTTTGATCATATGCATTGGGTGGCTTTCCTCCAACCGAACATCGAGTTTTAACATAAAACTGATCGTTGGTAGAGGTACCTGTGAGATCGATGTGATCTATTGAATAGGTAGGTGGGATATATTATGTTTATGACTTATAGGAAGCAGAAATCTCAAAAAAAAAAAAAAAAAAAAAAAAAAATTGGACCTCTTTGGGAAGAAATGTCTTAGCTGTAGACAATTTCGTAAAAAAAATTGGAGAGTGTGGTTAATCCCAGGAAAACGTATCTACGCGTGGGTTTGAAACGGATCAAATTCACACGCCCAAATCTTATCTTCGAACCGTTTGAAATTCCCTGTTACCCCGTGTTTGGTTACAAAGGATAACCAAAACTTATCCCAATCAGTAATTAGAATGTTGGAAAATATTAATTTTCCTGCATAAGAGTGCGAAAGATAAAGAAATAAAACAAGTATGTATTGGATCTGAGTGATGTCCTTTTAGAGGACAGAAAGTAGAGGATTGTGGGAAAGAATCACTTCCTTCAAAGTCAAGAGAGACTTGAAGTGCTTGTGCGGTTTCCCGAAAATACGATCAACTGTTTGTTAATAAACAATGAAAGACTTCTTTTGATCATATGCATTGGGTGACTTTCCTCCAACCGAACATCGAGTTTTAACATAAAACTAATCGTTAGTAGAGGTACCTGTGAGATCGATGTGATCTATTGAATAGGTAGGTGGGATATATTATGTTTATGACTTATTGGAAGCAGAAATCTCAAAAAAAAAAAAAAAAAATTGGACCTCCTTGGGAAGAAATGGCTTTTCTTGTAATGACGGTCCAGAAACGGCCACATGAAATCTCTGAGTGACGGGTTGTGGTATTCAATCTCTGCACCACTTGGGACCAGATTCTCGTGCCATAATCTAGATTCATCACGTTATATATACCATAGAGAATGGTGAGAAAGCCTTTGCTTGTGGTATCAGAACCACCACTTCTTTCCGCCAAACCCTTGATGAGCAGGGTCAGCAACCCATTCCACTGCAATGGTAAGCAGGACTTCTTGACCTTCGCCATCGATGTAAGTACGTCGGTGTACCCCATCTCGTACAACATTGTGAAGATTTGGGTTGTTGTGATGAAGTCAGGTGAGATGATGGAGGAATCAACTGCGAGCCCTAAAAGGGAACAAAACTTCGTCTTTGAAATCGAGGATTTCTTATCGTGAATATTGAAGTAGATGTGATCCTTATTCTTGTCATACGTCGCTGATGAGTACACTTGAGATAGTAGCGACATCGGAACTGCTTCGACTAGGGTTAGGGCCATTACCAGAGGGGAATACTTCAGACACTCCACCACATGCAACATATATGAGTCATATGCGAATGGACTCATTTCGTTTATCAGATTTTGGTTGGGTCGGATTGTAAGCAAGGAGGATGTTGCAGTTTGATCATGCGCGGAGGATGAGGTCGCCATTGATGCACGAAGAAAAAGATGAACAGTTTAATCTTTATATGAGAGAGATAATATGAGGCTTGGTAAATGACAAATAAAATGATCACCCCTGTTTATATGGTTGCTTGGAGAGAGAAATCGTGATGATGAGGTTTTTAAAACGTCGCCTGAAAAAGCGCGATTTGACAGTGTGGTTAATCCCAGGAAAACGTAAGCACGCGTGGGTTTGAAACGGATCAAATTCACGCGCCCAAATCTTATCTTCGAACCGTTTGAAATTCCCTGTTACCCCGTGTTTGGTTACAAAGGATGACCAAAACTTGTCCCAATCAGTAATTAGAATGTTGGAAAATATTAATTTTCGTGCATAAGAGTGTGAAAGATAAAGAAATAAAACAAGTATGTATTGGATGTGAGTCATGTCCTTTTAGAGGACAGAAAGTAGAGGATTCTGGGCAAGAATCACTTCCTTCAAAGTTAAGAGAGACTTGAAGTGCTTGTGCGGTTTCCCGAAAATACGATCAACTGTTTGTTAATAAACAATGAAAGGCTTCGTTTGATCATATGCATTGGGTGGCTTTCCTCCAACCGAACATCGAGTTTTAACATAAAACTGATCGTTGGTAGAGGTACCTGTGAGATCGATGTGATCTATTGAACAGGTAGGTGGGATATATTATGTTTATGACTTATAGGAAGAAGAAATCTCAAAAAAAAAAAAAACAAACAAACAAAATTGGACCTCTTTGGGAAGAAATGCCTTAGCTGTAGACGATTTCGTAAAAAAAATTGGACCTCTTTGGGAAGAAATGGCTTTTCTTGTAATGACGGTCCAGAAACAGCCACATGAAATCTCTGTGTGACGGGTTGTGGTATTCAATCTCTGCACCACTTGGGACCGGATTATCGTGCCATAGTCTAGATTGATCCCGTTATGTTTACCATAGAGAATGGTGAGAAAGCCTTTGCTTGTGGTATCAGAACCACCACTTCTTTCCGCCAAACCCTTGATGAGCAGGGTCAGCAGCCCATTCCACTGCGATGGTAAGCAGGACATCTTGACCTTCGCCATCGATGTAAGTACATCGGTGTACCCCATCTCGTACAACATTGTGAAGATTTGGGTTGTTGTGATGAAGTCAGGTGAGATGATGCAGGAATCAACTGGGAGCCCTAAAAGGGAACAAAACTTCGTCTTTGAAATCGAGGATTCCTTATCGTGAATATTGAAGTAGATGTGATCCTTATTCTTGTCATATGTCGCTGATGAGTACACTTGAGATAGTAGCGACATCGGAACTGCTTCGACTAGGGTTAGGGCCATTACCAGGGGGGAATACTTCAGACACACCACCACATGCAACATATATGAGTCATATGCGAATGGACTCATTTCGATTATCAGATTTTGGTTGGGTCGGATTGTAAGCAAGGAAGATGTTGCAGTTTGATCATGCGCGGAAGATGAGGTCGCCATTGATGAACGAAGAAGAAGATGAACAGTTTAATCTTTATATGAGAGAGATAATATGAGGCTTGGTAAATGACAAATAAAATGATCACCCCTGTTTATATGGTTGCCTGGAGAGAGAAATCGTGATGATGAGGTTGCTAAAACGTCGCCTGAAAAAGCGCGATTTGATAGTGTGGTTAATCCCAGGAAAACGTAAGCACGCATGGGTTTGAAACGGATGAAATTTACGCGCCCAAATCTTATCTTCGAACCATTTGAAATTCCCTGTTACCCCGTGTTTGGTTACAAAGGATAACCAAAAGTTATCCCAATCAGTAATTAGAATGTTGGAAAATATTAATTTTCGTGCATAAGAGTGTGAAAGATAAAGAAATAAAACAAGTATGTATTGGATTTGAGTGATGTCCTTTTAGAGGACAGAAAGTAGAGGATTTCGGGCAAGAATCACTTCCTTCAAAGTCAAGAGAGACTTGAAGTGCTTGTGCAGTTTCCCGAAAATACAATCAACTGTTTGTTAATAAACAATGAAAGACTTCTTTTGATCATATGCATTGGGTGGCTTTCCTCCAACCGAACATCGAGTTTTAACGTAAAACTAATCGTTGGTAGAGGTACCTGTGAGATCGATGTAATCTATTGAATAGGTAGGTGGGATATATTATGTTTATGACTTATAGGAAGCAGAAATCTCAAAAAAAAAAAAAAAAAAAAAAAAAAAAAAAAAAAAATTGGACCTCTTTGCGAAGCAATGTCTTAGCTGTATATGATTTCGTAAAAAAAATTGGACCTCTTTGTGAAGAAATGGCTTTTATTGTAATGACGGTCCAGAAACGGCCACATGAAATCTTTGAGTGACGGGTTGTGGTATTCAATCTCTGCACCACTTGGGACCAGATTATCGTGCCATAATCTAGATTGATCCCGTTATATATACCATAGAGAATGATGAGAAAGCCTTTGCTTGTGGTATCAGAACCACCACTTCTTTCCGCCAAACCCTTGATGAGCAGGGTCAGCAACCCATTCCACTGCGATGGTAAGCAGGACTTCTTGACCTTCGCCATCGATGTAAGTACGTCGGTGTACCCCATCTCGTACAACATTGTGAAGATTTGGGTTGTTGTGATGAAGTCAAGTGAGATGATGGAGGAATCAACTGCGAGCCCTAAAAGGGAACAAAACTTCGTCTTTGAAATCGAGGATTTCTTATCGTGAATATTGAAGAAGATGTGATCCTTATTCTTGTCATACGTCGCTGATGAGTACACTTGAGATAGTAGCGACATCGGAACTGCTTCGACTAGGGTTAGGGCCATTACCAGAGGGGAATACTTCAGACACTCCACCACATGCAACATATATGAGTCATATGCAAATGGACTCATTTCGATTATCAGATTTTGGTTGGGTCGGATTGTAAGCAAGGAGGATGTTTCAGTTTGATCATGCGCAGAGGATGAGGTCGCCATTGATGAACGAAGAAGAAGATGAACAGTTTAATCTTTATATGAGAGAGATAATATGAGGCTTGGTAAATGACAAATAAAATGATCACCCCTGTTTATATGGTTGCCTGGAGAGAGAAATCGTGATGATGAGGTCGCTAAAACGTCGCCTGAAAATGCGCGATTTGACGGTGTGGTTAATCCCAGGAAAACGTAAGCATGCGTGGGTTTGAAACGGATCAAATTCACGCGCCCAAATCTTATCTTCGAACCGTTTGAAATTCCCTGTTACTCCGTGTTTGGTTACAAAGGATAACCAAAACTTATCCCAATCAGTAATTAGAATGTTGGAAAATATTAATTTTCGTGCATAAGAGTGTGAAAGATAAAGAAATAAAACAAGTATGTATTGGATCTGAGTGATGTCCTTTTAGAGGACAGAAAGTAGAGGATTTCGGGCAAGAATCACTTCCTTCAAAGTCAAGAGAGACTTGAAGTGCTTGTGCGGTTTCCCGAAAATACGATCAACTGTTTGTTAATAAACAATGAAAGACTTCTTTTGATCATATGCATTGGGTGGCTTTCCTCCAACCGAACATCGAGTTTTAACATAAAACTAATCGTTGGTAGAGGTACCTGTGAGATCGATGTGATATATTGAATAGGTAGGTGGGATATATTATGTTTATGACTTATAGGAAGCAGAAATGTCAAAAAAATAAATAAATTGGACCTCTTAGGGAAAAATGGCTTTTCTTGTAATGACGGTCCAGAAACGGCCACATGAAATCTCTAAGTGACGGGTTGTCGTATTCAATCTCTGCACCGGTTGGAACCAGATTATCGTGCCATAATCTAGATTGATCACGTTATATATACCATAGAGAATGGTGAGAAAGCCTTTGCTTGTGGTATCAGAACCACCACTTCTTTCCGCCAAACCCTTGATGAGCAGGGTCAGCAACCCATTCCACTGCGATGGTAAGCAGGACTTCTTGACCTTCGCCATCGATGTAAGTACGTCGGTGTACCCCATCTCGTACAACATTGTGAAAATTTGGGTTGTTGTGATGATGTCAGGTGAGATGATGGAGGAATCAACTGCGAGCCCTAAAAGGGAACAAAACTTCGTCTTTGAAATCGAGGATTTCTTATCGTGAATATTGAAGTAGATGTGATCCTTATTCTTGTCATACGTCGCTGATGAGTACACTTGAGATAGTAGCGACATCGGAACTGCTTCGACAAGGGTTAGGGCCATTACCAGAGGGGAATACTTCAGACACTCCACCACATGCAACATATATGAGTCATATGCAAATGGACTCATTTCGATTATCAGATTTTGGTTGGGTCGGATTGTAAGCAAGGAGGATGTTGCAGTTTGATCATGCGCGGAGGATGAGGTCGCCATTGATGAACGAAGAAGAAGATGAACAGTTTAATCTTTATATGAGAGAGATAATATGAGGCTTGGTAAATGACAAATAAAATGATCACCCCTGTTTATATGGTTGCCTGGAGAGAGAAATCGTGATGATGAGGTTGCTAAAACGTCGCCTAAAAAAGCGCGATTTGACAGTGTGGTTAATCCCAGGAAAACGTAAGCACGTGTGGGTTTGAAATGGATCAAATTCACGCGCTCAAATCTTATCTTCGAACCGTTTTAAATTCCTTGTTACCCCGTGTTTGGTTACAATGGATAACCAAAACTTATACCAATCAGTAATTAGAATGTTGGAAAATATTAATTTTAGTGCATAAGAGTGTGAAACATAAAGAAATAAAACAAGTATGTATTGGATGTGAGTGATGTCCTTTTAGAGGACAGAAAGTAGAGGATTCCGGGCAAGAATCACTTCCTTCAAAGTCAAGAGAGACTTGAAGTGCTTGTGCGGTTTCCCGAAAATACGATCAACTGTTTGTTAATAAACAATGAAAGACTTCTTTTGATCATATGCATTGGGTGACTTTCCTCCAACCGAACATCGAGTTTTAACATAAAACTGATCGTTGGTAGAGGTACCTGTGAGATCGATGTGATCTATTGAACAGGTAGGTGGGATATATTATGTTTATGACCTATAGGAAGAAGAAATCTCAAAAAAAAAAAAAAACAAACAAAATTGGACCTCTTTGGGAAGAAATGTCTTAGCTGTAGACGATTTCGTAAAAAAAATTGGACCTCTTTGGGAAGAAATGGCTTTTCTTGTAATGACGGTCCAGAAACAGCCACATGAAATCTCTGAGTGACGGGTTGTGGTATTCAATCTCTGCACCACTTGGGACCGGATTATCGTGCCATAGTCTAGATTGATCCCGTTATGTATACCATAGAGAATGGTGAGAAAGCCTTTGCTTGTGGTATCAGAACCACCACTTCTTTCCGCCAAACCCTTGATGAGCAGGTTCAGCAACCCATTCCACTACGATGGTAAGCAGGACATCTTGACCTTCGCCATTGATGTAAGTACATCGGTGTACCCCATCTCGTACAACATTGTGAAGATTTGGGTTGTTGTGATGAAGTCAGGTGAGATGATGCAGGAATCAACTGCGACCCCTAAAAGGGAACAAAACTTCGTCTTTCAAATCGAGGATTCCTTATCGTGAATATTGAAGTAGATGTGATCCTTATTCTTGTCATATGTCGCTGATGAGTACACTTGAGATAGTAGCGACATCGGAACTGCTTCGACTAGGGTTAGGGCCATTACCAGAGGGGAATACTTCAGACACTCTACCACATGCAACATATATGAGTCATATGCGAATGGACTCATTTCGATTATCAGATTTTGGTTGGGTCGGATTGTAAGCAAGGAAGATGTTGCAGTTTGATCATGCGTGGAGGATGAGGTCGCCATTGATGAACGAATAGGAAGATGAACAGTTTAATCTTTATATGAGAGAGATAATATGAGGCTTGGTAAGTGACAAATAAAATGATCACCCCTGTTTATATGGTTGCTTGGAGAGAGAAATCGTGATGAGGAGGTTGCTAAAACGTCGCCTGAAAAAGCGTGATTTGATAGTGTGGTTAATCCCAGGAAAACGTAAGCACGCGTGGGTTTGAAACTGATCAAATTCACGCGCCCAAATCTTATCTTCGAACCGTTTGAAATTCCCTGTTACCCCATGTTTGGTTACAATGGATAACCAAAACTTATACCAATCAGTAATTAGAATGTTGGAAAATATTAATTTTCGTGCATAAGAGTGTGAAAGATAAAGAAATAAAATAAGTATGTATTGGATGTGAGTGATGTCCTTTTAGAGGACAGAAAGTAGAGGATTCCAGGCAAGAATCACTTATTTCAAAGTCAAGACAGACTTGAAGTGCTTGTGTGGTTTCCCGAAAATACGATCAACTGTTTGTTAATAAACAATGAAAGGCTTCTTTTGATCATATGCATTGGGTGGCTTTCCTCCAAACAAACCTCGAGTTTTAACATAAAACTGATCGTTGGTAGAGGTACCTGTGAGATCGATGTGATCTATTGAACAGGTAGGTGGGATATATTATGTTTATGACTTATAGGAAGCAGAAATCTCAAAAAAAAAAAAAAAAAAAAAAAAAAAAAAAATTGGACCTCTTTGGGAAGAAATGTCTTAGCTGTAGACGATTTCGTAAAAAAAATTGTACATCTTTGGGAAGAAATGGCTTTTATTGTAATGACGGTCCAGAAACGGCCACATGAAATCTCTGGGTGACGGGTTGTGGTATTCAATCTCTGCACCACTTGGTACCAGATTATCTTACCATAATCTAGATTGATCCCGTTATATATACCATAGAGAATGGTGAGAAAGCCTTTGCTTGTGGTATCAGAACCACCACTTCTTTCCGCCAAACCCTTGATGAGCAGCGTCAGCAACCCATTCCACTGCGATGGTAAGCCGGACTTCTTGACCTTTGCTATCGATGTAAGTACGTCGGTGTACCCCATCTCGTACAACATTGTGAAGATTTGGGTTGTTGTGATGAAGTCAGGTGAGATGATGGAGGAATCAACTGCGAGCCCTAAAAGGGAACAAAACTTCGTCTTTGAAATCGAGGATTTCTTATCGTGAATATTGAAGTAGATGTGATCCTTATTCTTGTCATACGTCGCTGATGAGTACACTTGAGATAGTAGCGACATCGGAACTGCTTCGACTAGGGTTAGGGCCATTACCAGAGGGGAATACTTCAGACACTCCGCCACATGCAACATATATGAGTCATATGCAAATGGACTCATTTCGATTATCAGATTTTGGTTGGGTCGGATTGTAAGCAAGGAGGATGTTGCAGTTTGATCATGCGCGGAGGATGAGGTCGCCATTGATGAACGAAGAAGAAGATGAATAGTTTAATCTTTATATGAGAGAGATAATATGAGGCTTGGGAAATGACAAATAAAATGATCACCCCTGTTTATATGGTTGCCTGGAGAGAGAAATCGTGATGATGAGGTTGCTAAAACGTCGCCTAAAAAAGCGCGATTTGATAGTGTGGTTAATCCCAGGAAAACGTAAGCACGTGTGGGTTTGAAACGGATCAAATTCACGCGCCCAAATCTTATCTTCGAACCGTTTGAAATTCCCTGTTACCCCGTGTTTGGTTACAATGGATAACCAAAACTTATACCAATCAGTAATTAGAATGTTGGAAAATATTAATTTTCGTGCATAAGAGTGTGAAAGATAAAGAAATAAAACAAGTATGTATTGGATGTGAGTGATGTCCTTTTAGAGGATAGAAAGTAGAGGATTTCGGGCAAGAATCACTTCCTTCAAAGTCAAGAGAGATTTGAAGTGCTTGTGCGGTTTCCCGAAATTACGATCAACTGTTTGTTAATATACAATGAAAGACTTCTTTTGATCATATGCATTAGGTGGCCTTCCTCCAACCGAACATCGAGTTTTAACATAAAACTAATCGTTGGTAGAGGTACCTGTGAGATCGATGTGATCTATTGAACAGGTAGGTGGGATATATTATGTTTATGACCTATAGGAAAAAGAAATCTCAAAAAAAAAAAAAAAAAAAAAACAAAAAAAAACAAAAAAAAAAAACAAAAAAAAAAAAAAATGGACCTCTTTGGGAAGAAATGTCTTCGATGTAGACGATTTCGTAAAAAAAATTGGACCTCTTTGGGAAGAAATGGCTTTTCTTGTAATGACGGTCCAGAAACGGCCACATGGAATCTCTGAGTAACGGGTTGTGGTATTCAATCTCTGCACCAGTTGGGACCAGATTATCGTGCCATAATCTAGATTGATCCCGTTATATATACCATAGAGAATGGTGAGAAAGCCTTTGCTTGTGGTATCAGAACCACCACTTCTTTCCGCCAAACCCTTGATGAGCAGGGTCAGCAACCCATTCCACTGCGATGTTAAGCAAGACTTCTTGACCTTCGCCATCGATGTATGTACGTCGGTGTACCCCATCTCGTACAACATTGTGAAGATTTGGGTTGTTGTGATGAAGTCAGGTGAGATGATGGAGGAATCAACTGCGAGCCCTAAAAGGGAACAAAACTTCATCTTTGAAATCGAGTATTCCTTATCGTGAATATTGAAGTAGATGTGATCCTTATTCTTGTCATACGTCGCTGATGAGTACACTTGAGATAGTAGCGACATCGGAACCGCTTCGACTAGGGTTAGGGACATTACCAGAGGGGAATACTTCAGACACTCCACCACATGCAACATATATGAGTCATATGCGAATGGAATCATTTCGATTATCAGATTTTGGTTGGGTCGGATTGTAAGCAAGGAGGATGTTGCAGTTTGATCATGCGCGGAGGATGAGGTCGCCATTGATGAACGAAGAAGAAGATGAACAGTTTAATCTTTATATGAGAGAGATAATATGAGGCTTGGTAAATGACAAATAAAATGATCACCCCTGTTTATATGGTTGCCTGGAGAGAGAAATCGTGATGATGAGGTTGCTAAAACGTCGCCTAAAAAAGCGCGATTTGACAGTGTGGTTAATCCCAGGAAAACGTAAGCACGTGTGGGTTTGAAATGGATCAAATTCACGCGCTCAAATCTTATCTTCGAACCGTTTTAAATTCCTTGTTACCCCGTGTTTGGTTACAATGGATAACCAAAACTTATACCAATCAGTAATTAGAATGTTGGAAAATATTAATTTTCGTGCATAAGAGTGTGAAAGATAAAGAAATAAAACAAGTATGTATTGGATGTGAGTGATGTCCTTTTAGAGGACAGAAAGTAGAGGATTCCGGGCAAGAATCACTTCCTTCAAAGTCAAGAGAGACTTGAAGTGCTTGTGCGGTTTCCCGAAAATACGATCAACTGTTTGTTAATAAACAATGAAAGACTTCTTTTGATCATATGCATTGGGTGACTTTCCTCCAACCGAACATCGAGTTTTAACATAAAACTGATCGTTGGTAGAGGTACCAGTGAGATCGATGTGATCTATTGAACAGGTAGGTGGGATATATTATGTTTATGACCTATAGGAAGAAGAAATCTCAAAAAAAAAAAAAACAAACAAACAAAATTGGACCTCTTTTGGAAGAAATGTCTTAGCTGTAGACGATTTCGTAAAAAAAAATTGGACCTCTTTGGGAAGAAATGGCTTTTCTTGTAATGACGGTCCAGAAACAGCCACATGAAATCTCTGAGTGACGGGTTGTGGTATTCAATCTCTGCACCACTTGGGACCGGATTATCGTGCCATAGTCTAGATTGATCCCGTTATGTATACCATAGAGAATGGTGAGAAAGCCTTTGCTTGTGGTATCAGAACCACCACTACTTTCCGCCAAACCCTTGATGAGCAGGTTCAGCAACCCATTCCACTACGATGGTAAACAGGACATCTTGACCTTCGCCATCGATGTAAGTACATCGGTGTACCCCATCTCGTACAACATTGTGAAGATTTGGGTTGTTGTGATGAAGTCAGGTGAGATGATGGAGGAATCAACTGCGAGCCCTAAAAGGGAACAAAACTTTGTCTTTGAAATCGAGGATTTCTTATCGTGAATATTCAAGTAGATGTGATCCTTATTCTTGTCATATGTCACTGATGAGTACACATGAGATAGTAGCGACATCGGAACTGCTTCGACTAGGGTTAGGGCCATTACCAGAGGGGAATACTTCAGACACTCCACCACATGCAACATATATGAGTCATATGCGAATGGACTCATTTCGATTATTAGATTTTGGTTGGGTCGGATTGTAAGCAAGGAGGATGTTGCAGTTTGATCATGCGCGGAGGATGAGGTCGCCATTGACGAACGAAGAAGAAGATGAACAGTTTAATCTTTATATGAGAGAGATAATATGAGGCTTGGTAAATGACAAATAAAATGATCACCCTTGTTTATATGGTTGCCTGGAGAGAGAAATCGTGATGATGAGGTTGCTAAAACATCGCCTGAAAAAGCGCGATTTGTCAGTGTGGTTAATCCCAGGAAAACGTAAGCACGCATGGGTTTGAAACGGATCAAATTCACGCGACCAAATCTTATCTTCGAACCGTTTGAAATTCCCTGTCACCCCGTGTTTGGTTACAATGGATAACCAAAACTTATACCAATCAGTAATTAGAATGTTGGAAAATATTAATTTTCGTGCATAAGAGTGTGAAAGATAAAGAAATAAAACAAGTATGTATTGGATGTGAGTGATGTCCTTTTAGAGGACAGAATGTAGAGGATTCCGGGCAAGAATCGCTTCCTTCAAAGTCAAGAGAGACTTGAAGTGCTTGTGCGGTTTCCCGAAAATACGATCAACTGTTTGTTAATAAACAATGAAAGACTTCTTTTGATCATATGCATTGGGTGGCTTTCCTCCAACCGAACATCGAGTTTTAACATAAAACTGATCGTTGGTAGAGGTACCTGTGAGATCGATGTGATCTATTCAACAGGTAGGTGGGATATATTATGTTTATGACTTATAGGAAGCAGAAATCTCAAAACAAAAATTGTACCTCTTTGGGAAGAAATGTCTTAGCTGTAGACGATTTCGTAAAAAAAAAATTGGACCTCTTTTGGAAGAAATGGCTTTTATTGTAATGACGGTCCAGAAACGGCCACATGAAATCTCTGAGTGACGGGTTGTGGTATTCAATCTCTGCACCACTTGGGACCAGATTATCGTGCCATAATCTAGATTGATCCCGTTATATATACCATAGAGAATGGTGAGAAATCCTTTGCTTGTGGTATCAGAACCACCACTTCTTTCCGCCAAACCCTTGATGATCAGGGTCAGCAACCCATTCAACTGCGATGGTAAGCAAGACTTCTTGACCTTCGCCATCGATGTAAGTACGTCGGTGTACCCCATCTCGTACAACATTGTGAAGATTTGGGTTGTTGTGATGAAGTCAAGTGAGATGATGGAGGAATCAACTGCGAGCCCTAAAAGGGAACAAAATTTCATCTTTGAAATCGAGGATTCCTTATCGTGAATATTGAAGTAGATGTGATCCTTATTCTTGTCATACGTCGCTGATGAGTACACTTGAGATAGTAGCGACATCGGAACTGCTTCGATTAGGGTTAGGGACACTACCAGAAGGGAATACTTCAGACACTCCAAAACATGCAACATATATGAGTCATATGCGAATGGACTCATTTTGGTTATCAGATTTTGGTTGGGTCGGATTGTAAGCAAGGAGGATGTTTCAGTTTGATCATGCGCGGAGGATGAGGTCGCCATTGATGAACGAAGAAGAAGATGAACAGTTTAATCTTTATATGAGAGAGATAATATGAGGCTTGGTAAATGACAAATAAAATGATCACCCCTGTTTATATGGTTGCCTAGAGAGAGAAATCGTGATGATGAGGTTGCTAAAATATCGCCTGAAAAAGCGTGATTTGACAGTGTGGTTAATCCCAGGAAAACGTAAACACGCGTGGGTTTGAAACGGATCAAATTCACGCGCCCAAATCTTATCTTCGGACCGTTTGAAATTCCCTATTACCCCGTGTTTGGTTACAATGGATAACCAAAACTTATACCAATCAGTAATTAGAATGTTGGAAAATATTAATTTTCGTGCATAAGAGTGTGAAAGATAAAGAAATAAAACAAGTATGTATTGGATGTGAGTGATGTCCTTTTAGAGGACAGAAAGTAGAGGATTCCGGGCAAGAATCACTTCCTTCAAAGTCAAGAGAGACTTGAAGTGCTTGTGCGGTTTCTCGAAAATACGATCAACTATTTGTTAAGAAACAATGAAAGGCTTCTTTTGATCATATGCATTGGGCGGCTCCTCCAACCGAACATCGAGTTTTAACATAAAACTGATCGTTGGTAGAGGTACTTGTGAGATCGATGTGATCTAATGAACAGGTAGGTGGGATATATTATGTTTATGACTTATAGGAAGCAGAAATCTCAAAAAAAAAAAAAAAAAAAAAAAAAAAAAAAAAAAAAGAAGCACCTCTTTGGTAAGAAATGTCTTAGTTGTAGACGATTTCGTAAAATAGATTGGACCTCTTTGGGAAGAAATGGCTTTTATTGTAATGACGGTCCAGAAACGGCCACATGAAATCTCTGAGTGACGGGTTGTGGTTTTCAATCTCTGCACCACTTGGGACCAGATTATCGTGCCATAATCTAGATTGATCCCGTTATATATACCATAGAGAATGGTGAGAAAGCCTTTGCTTGTGGTATCAGAACCACCACCACTTTGCGCCAAACCCTTGATGAGCAGGGTCAGCCACCCATTCCACTGCGATGGTAAGCAGGACTTCTTGACCTTCGCCATCGATGTAAGTACGTCGGTGTACCCCATCTCGTACAACATTGTGAAGATTTGGGTTGTTGTGATGAAGTCAAGTGAGATGATGGAGGAATCAACTGCGAGCCCTAATAGGGAACAAAACTTCATCTTTGAAATCGAGGATTCCTTATCGTGAATATTGAAGTAGATGTGATCCTTATTCTTGTCATACGTCGCTGATGAGTACACTTAAGATAGTAGCGACATCGGAACTGCTTCGACTAGGGTTAGGGCCATTACCAGAGGGGAATACTTCAGACACTCCACCACATGCAACATATATGAGTCATATGCGAATGGACTCATTTCGATTATCAGATTTTGGTTGGGTCGGATTGTAAGCAAGGAGGATGTTGCAGTTTGATCATGCGCGGAGGATGAGGTCGCCATTGACGAACGAAGAAGTAGATGAACAGTTTAATCTTTATATGAGAGAGATAATATGAGGCTTGGTAAATGACAAATAAAATGATCACCCTTGTTTATATGGTTGCCTGGAGAGAGAAATCGTGATGATGAGGTTGCTAAAACGTCGCCTGAAAAAGCGCGATTTGACATTGTGGTTAATCCTAGGAAAACGTAAGCACGCGTGGGTTTGAAACGGATCAAATTCACGTGCCCAAATCTTATCTTTGAACCGTTTAAAATTCCCTGTTACCCCATGTTTGGTTACAATGGATAACAAAAACTTATACCAATCAGTAATTAGAATGTTGGAAAGTATTAATTTTCGTGCATAAGAGTGTGAAAGATAAAGAAATAAAACAAGTATGTATTGGATGTGAGTGATGTCCTTTTAGAGGACAGAAAGTAGAGGATTCCGGGCGAGAATCACTTCCTTCAAAGTCAAGGGAGATTTGAAGTGCTTGTGCGGTTTCCCGAAAATATGATCAACTATTTGTTAATAAACAATGAAAGACTTCTTTTGATCATATGCATTGGGTGGCTTTCCTCCAACCGAACATCGAGTTTTAACATAAAACTAATCGTTGGTAGAGGTACCTGTGAGATCGATGTGATCTATTGAATAGCTAGGTGGGATATATTATGTTTATTACTTATAGGAAGCAGAAATCTCAAAAAAAAAAAATTAGACCTCTTTGGAAAGAAATGTCTTAGTTGTAGACGATTTCGTAAAAAAAATTGGACCTGTTTTAGAAGAAATGGCTTTTCTTGTAATGACGGTCCAGAAACGGCCACATGAAATCTCTGAGTGACGGGTTGTGGTATTCAGTCTCTGCACCACTTGGGACCAGATTATCGTGCCATAATCTAGATTAGTCCCGTTATATATACCATAGAGAATGGTGAGAAAGCCTTTGCTTGTGGTATCAGAACCACCACTTCTTTCCGCCAAACCCTTGATGAGCAGGGTCAGCAACCCATTCCACTGAGATGGTAAGCATGACTTCATGATCTTCGCCATCGATGTAAGTACGTCGGTGTACCCCATCTCGTACAACATTGTGAAGATTTGGGTTGTTGTGATGAAGTCAGGTGAGATGATGGAGGAATTAACTGCGAGCCCTAAAAGGGAACAAAACTTCGTCTTTGAAATCAAGGATTTCTTTTCGTGAATATTGAAGTAGATGTGATCCTTATTCTTGTCATACGTCGCTGATGAGTACACCAGAGATTATTGCGACATCGGAACTGCTTCGACTAGGGTTAGGGCAATTACCAGAGGGGAATACTTCAGACACTCCACCACATGCAACATATATGAGTCATATGCAAATGGACTCATTTCGATTATTAGATTTTGGTTGAGTCGGATTGTAAGCAAGGAGGATGTTGCAGTTTGATCATGCGCGGAGGATGAGGTCGCCATTGATGAACGAAGAAGAAGATGAACAGTTTAATCTTTATATGAGAGAGATAATATGAGGCTTGGTAAATGACAAATAAAATGATCACCCCTATTTATATGGTTGTCTGGAGAGAGAAATCGTGATGATGAGGTTGCTAAAACGTCGCCTGAAAAGGCGCGATTTGACAGTGTGGTTAATCCCAGGAAAACGTAAGCACGCGTTGGTTTGAAACGGATCAAATTCACGCGCCTAAATCTTATCTTCGAACCGTTTGAAATTCCCTGTTACCCCGTGTTTGGTTACAATGGATAACCAAAACATATACCAATCAGTAATTAGAATGTTGGAAAATATTAATTTTCGTGCATAAGAGTGTGAAAGATAAAGAAATAAAACAAGTATGTATTGGATGTGAGTGATGTCCTTTTAGAGGACAGAAAGTAGAGGATTCCGGGCAAGAATGACTTCCTTCAAAGTCAAGAGAGACTTGAGGTGCTTGTGGGGTTTCCCGAAAATACGATCAACTGTTTGTTAATAAACAATGAAAGGCTTCTATTGATCATATGCATTGGGTGGCTTTCCTCCAACCGAACATCGAGTTTTAACATAAAACTGATCGTTAGTAGAGGTACCTGTGAGATCGATGTGATCTATTGAACAGGTAGGTGGGATATATTATGTTTATGACTTATAGGAAGCAGGAATCTCAAAAAAAAAAATTGGACCTCTTTGGGCAGAAACGTCTTAGCTGTAGACGATTTCGTAAAAAAATTTGGACCTCTTTGCGAAGAAATGGCTTTTCTTGTAATGACGGTCCAGAAACGGCCACATGAAATCTCTGAGTGACGGGTTGTGGTATTCAATCTCTGCACCACTTGGGACCAGATTATCGTGCCATAATCTAGATTGATCCCGTTATATATACCATAGAGAATGGTGAGAAAGCCTTTACTTGTAGTATCAGAACCACCATTTCTTTCCGCCAAACCCTTGATGAGCAGGGTCAGCAACCCATTCCACTGCGATCGTAAGCAGGACTTCTTGACCTTCGCCATCGATGTAAGTACGTCGGTGTACCCCATCTCGTACAACATTGTGAAGATTTGGGTTGTTGTGATGAAGTCAGGTGAGATGATGGAGGAATCAACTGCTAGCCCTAAAAGGGAACAAAACTTCGTCTTTGAAATCGAGGATTTCTTATCGTGAATATTGAAGTAGATGTGATCCTTATTCTTGTCATACGTCGGTGATGAGTACACCTGAGATAGTAGCGACATCGGAACTGCTTCGACTAGGGTTAGGGCCATTATCAGAGGGGAATACTTCAGACACGCCACCACATGCAACATATATCAGTCATATGCGAATGGACTCATCTCGATTATCAGATTTTGGTTGGGTCGGATTATAAGCAAGGAGGATGTTTCAGTTTGATCATGCGCGGAGGATGAGGTCGCCATTGATGAACGAAGAAGAAGATGAACAGTTTAATCTTCATATGAGAGAGATAATATGAGGCTTGGTAAATGACAAATAAAATGATCACCCCTGTTTATATAATTGCCTGGAGAGAGAAATCATGATGATGAGGTGGCTAAAACGTCGCCTGAAAAAGCGCGATTTGATAGTGTGGTGAATCCCAAGAAAAGGTAAGCACGCGTGGGTTTGAAACGGATCAAATCCACGCGCCCAAATCTGATCTTCGAACCGTTTGAAATTCCCTGTTACCCCGTGTTTGGTTACAATGGATTACCAAAACTTATACCAATCAGTAATTAGAATGTTGGAAAATATTAATTTTCGTGCATAAGAGTGTGAAAGATAAAGAAATAAAACAAGTATGTATTGGATGTGAGTGATGTCCTTTTAGAGGACAGAAAGTAGACGATTCCGGGCAAGAATCACTTCCTTCAAAGTCAAGAGAGACTTGAAGTGCTTGTGCGGTTTCCCGAAAATACGATCAACTGTTTGTTAATAAACAATGAAAGGCTTCTGTTGATCATATGCATTGGGTGGCTTTCCTCCAACCGAACATCGAGTTTTAACATAAAATTGCTTGTTGGTAGAGGTACCTGTGAGATCGATGTGATCTATTGAACAGGTAGGTGGGATATATTATGTTTATAACTTATAGGAAGCAGGAATCTCAAAAAAAAAATGGACCTCTTTGGGAAGAAACGTCTTAGCTGTAGACGATTTCGTAAAAAAAATTGGACCTCTTTGGGAAGAAATGGCTTTTCTTGTAATGACGGTCCAGAAATGGCCATATGAAATCTCTGAGTGACGGGTTGTGATATTCAATCTCTGCACCACTTGGGACCAGATTATCGTGCCATAATCTAGATTGATCTCGTTATATATACCATAGAGAATGGTGAGAAAGCCTTTGCTTGTGGTATCAGAACCGCCACTTCTTTCCGCCAAACCCTTGATGAGCAGGGTCAGCAACCCATTCCACTGCGATGGTAAGCAGGACTTCTTGACCTTCTCCGTCGATGTAAGTACGTCGGTGTACCCCATCTCGTACAACATTGTGAAGATTTGGGTTGTTGTGATGAAATCAGGTGAGATGATGGAGGAATTAACTGCGAGCCCTAAAAGGGAACAAAACTTCGTCTTTGAAATCAAGGATTTCTTATCGTGAATATTGAAGTAGATGTGATCCTTATTCTTGTCATACGTCGCTGTTGAGAACACCAGAGATAGTAGCGACATCGGAACTGCTTCGACTAGGTTAGGGCCATTACCAGAGGGGAATACTTCAGACACTCCACCACATGCAACATATATGAGTCATATGCGAATGGACTCATTTCGATTATCACATTTTGGTTGGGTCGTATTATAAGCAAGGAGGATGTTGCAGTTTGATCATGCGCTGAGGATGAGGTCGCCATTGATGAAAGAAGAAGAAGATGAACAGTTTAATCTTCATATGAGAGAGATAATATGAGGGTTGGTAAATGACAAATAAAATGATCACCCCTGTTTATATGGTTGCCTGGAGAGAGAAATCGTGATGATGAGGTTGCTAAAACGTCGCCTGAAAAAGCGCGATTTGACAGTGTGGTTAATCCAAGGAAAACGTAAGCATGCGTGGGTTTGAAACGGATCAAATTCACGCGCCCAAATCTTATCTTCAAACCGTTTGAAATTCCCTGTTACCCCGTGTTTGGTTACAATGGATAACCAAAACTTATACCAATCAGTAATTAGAATGTTGGAAAATATTAATTTTCGTGCATAAGAGTGTGAAAGATAAAGAAATAAAACAAGTATGTATTGGATGTGAGTGATGTCCTTTTAGAGGACAGAAAGTAGAGGATTCTGGGCAAGAATCACTTCCTTCAAAGTCAAGAGAGACTTGAAGTTCTTGTGCGGTTTCCCGAAAATACGATCAACTGTTTTTTTAATAAAAAATGAAAGGCTTCTTTTGATCATATGCATTGGGTGGCTTTCCTCCAACCGAACATCGAGTTTTAACATAAAACTGATTGTTGGTAGAGGTACATGTGAGATCGATGTGATCTATTGAACAGGTAGGTGGGATATATTATGTTTATGACTTATACGAAGCAGAAATCTCAAAAAAAAAAAAATTGGACCTCTTTGGGAAGAAATGTCTTAGCTGTAGACGATTTCGTAAAAAGAATTGGACCTCTTTGGGAAGAAATGGCTTTTCTTTTAATGACGGTCCAGAAACGGCCACATGATATCTCTGAGCGACGGGTTGTGGTATTCAATCTCTGCACCAGTTGGGACCAGATTATCGTGCCATAATCTAGATTGATCCCGTTATATATACCATAGAGAATGGTGAGAAAGCCTTTGCTTGTGGTATCAGAACCACCACTTCTTTCTGCCAAACCCTTGATGAGCAGGGCCATCAACCCATTCCACTGCGATGGTCAGCAGGACTTCTTGACCTTCGCCATCGATGTAAGTACGTCGATGTACCCCATCTCGTACAACATTGTGAAGATTTGGGTTGTTGTGATGAAGTCAGGTGAGATGATGGAGGAATCAACTGCGAGCCCTAAAAGGGAACAAAAGTTCGTCTTTGAAATCGAGGATTTCTTATCATGAATATTGAAGTAGATGTGATCCTTATTCTTGTCATACGTCGCTGATGAGTACACTTGAGATAGTAGCGACATTGGAACTGCTTCGACTAGGGTTAGGGCCATTACCAGAGGGGAATACTTCAGACACTCCACCACATGCAACATATATGAGTCATATGCGAATGGACTCATTTTGATTATCAGATTTTGGTTGGGTCGGATTATAAGCAAGGAGGATGTTGCAGTTTGATCATGCGCGGAGGATGAGGTCGCCATTGATGAACGAATAGTAAGATGAACAGTTTAATCTTTATATGAGAGGGATAATATGAGGCTTGGTAAATGACAAATAAAATGATCACCCCTGTTTATATGGTTGCCTGGAGAGAGAAATCGTGATGATGAGGTTGCTAAAACATCCCCTCAAAAAGTGCGATTTGACAGTGTGGTTAATCCCAGGAAAACGTAAGCACGCGTGGGTTTGAAACGGATCAAATCCACGCGCCCAAATCTTATCTTCGAACCATTTGAAATTCCCTGTTACCCCGTGTTTGGTTACAATGTTTTACCAAAACTTATACCAATCAGTAATTAGAATGTTGGAAAATATTAATTTTCGTGCATAAGAGTGTGAAAGATAAAGAAATAAAACAAGTATGTATTGGATGTGAGTGATGTCCTTTTAGAGGACAGAAAGTAGAGGATTCCGGGCAAGAATCACTTCCTTCAAAGTCAAGAGAGACTTGAAGTTCTTGTGCGGTTTCCCGAAAATATAATCAACTGTTTCTTAATAAACAATGAAAGGCTTCTTTTGATCATATGCATTGGTTGGCTTTCCTCTAACCGAACATCGAGTTTTAACATAAAACTGATCGTTGGTAGAGGTACCTGTGAGATCGATGTGATCTATTGAACAGGTAGGTGGGATATATTATGTTTATGACTTATAGGAAGCAAAAATCTCAAAAAAAAAAAAATTAGACCTCTTTGGGAAGAGATGTCTTAGCTGTAGACGATTTCGTAAAAGATCACACAAAATAAAAAGAGATTTCCTTAGGTAACCAGTTAATGCTTGAGTATTTCACTCACCGTCAATTCATTTTTGGTGTCGGATTTTGGGTTTCACTTAGAACGTGGTAATCGTATCTAAGATCATTAACACAGATGTTGTGTAACCATAAACCTCAGTGGTAAAGACGGAGAGTCTCAAGGGTTATATTAGTGAACCGAAGGTAGATGGAGAATATAAGGAGGTGGTTAAGGAACCGAATGTACCTTCTGGTAGATAAGCGTGACAGAGCAGAGAAACTCTTTACTCAAATGAGAAGACTAAGGTAGCTCTAGACCGAGTGAGTTAAAATAGCCTGATTTGGAAGAAACAATGGGTATCGATCGAATCATTAAGGCTTACTCGAGATCATAGAGGCTTTATGACAACATACAGCAGCATGCTTCTAGGGACACGTAACTAGGTTGTATAAAAGTGAAATCATACTTGCTTGAGATTTTTCGACGGTTATTCTTGTGTTTACCTATTAATAATAGATACCAAAAAAAAACAAACAAGCAACAAATAAAAAAGAAAAAATATTTTTGGATTTTTGGAGATTTTCTGAAAAAAAAAACAGAAAGATAATAAATATATATAACCAAAACCTTGTCTTATTAATGAGAGCAGACAGAGCGAAACCGAGATTTACGGAGACGAGATATACAGAGCGGTCTATTTATTTCCAAAAATCTAGAGCAGAGATAGACCGAGCGCTCTGTCTATCTCTGTCGTCTTTATTTTAAGGAGAAAATTGAGGATTCGGTACCGACTCTCCTTCCATCATACCCAAGCCTTGTAAGATTTTATTGAAGGTTGTTTCTGGTAAGGCTTTAGTAAAGATGTCGGCCAGTTGATCAGCAGAACGAACAAAATGTACTTCTACGTTCCCATCATCTAGGTGATCCTTGATGAAATGATACCTTAGTGCTATGTGCTTGGTTTTCGAATGTTGCACTGGATTATGACAAATCCTGATTACACTTTCAGAGTCACAATAGAGAGGGATCTTTTTCATACTCAGCCCATAATCTCTCAACTGACTTTGAATCCAAACAACCTGAGAGGTACATGATGCGGCAGCGATGTATTCTGCTTCTGATGTGGACAAGGAAACACAGGTTTGCTTCTTTGATTGCCAACTGACAAGTTTTCCGTCAAGGAATTGACATCCTCCGGTAGTGCTTTTCCTGTTAAATCCAAATCCTCCAAGATCAGCATCTGAAAAGGCTTGTATGAAGAATCCAGATCTTGCGGGATACCAGAGACCGAGAGTTGATGTCTTCTTCAGACATGGAAAAATATTCTTTACAGCAGTCATGTGGGGTTCTCTTGGATTAGCTTGAAACCTGGCACAATAACAGAAAGAGAACATGATATATGGTCTACTAGCTGTTAGACACATAAGGGATCCTATCATTTGTCGATAAAGAGTTATGCCTATAGTCGGTTTCTCCAGAGATGGGGTCAGCTTGGTACTGAATGCCATTAGAACCTTTACTTTTGAATCACCCTTCATTCCAAATTTAGTCAGCAGATTTTTGGTGTATGCTTCCTGGTTTATAAAGATGCCCTCTGGTCCCTGTCTAATATTCAAACCAAGGAAAAAGTTAATCGGACCCATTGTGCTCATTTCAAATTTAGTCTCCATCAACTTTCTAAATTCAGCGGTTAAGCTAGGATTCGTAGAGCCGAAGATGATATCATCGACATAAATCTGAACAATCATTAGATGTTCGCCTTCCTTCTTTCTAAAGAAGGTTGGGTCAACCGAACCTTTTTTAAACTTTGACATTTTCAGAAAGCAAGTAAGAGTTTCATACCAGGCTCTTGGTGCTTTCTTTAGCCCATAGACACCTTTATCCAGTACGTAGCAATGATCCGGGTACCTTTCATTCACAAAACCGGGTGGTTTCCCAACATAGACAGTTTCTTCTAATTCTCCATTCAAGAATGCACATTTAACATCCATTTGGAAAACTTCGAAGTTATTGTGAGCGACATATGCTAGAAAAATTCAAAGAGACTCTAACCGTGCCACAGGAGCAAATGTTTCTTCATAATTAATCCCTTCTTCTTGACAATAGCCTTTTACAACCAACCGAGCCTTGTTACGAATGAAATTACCTTCTTTGTCCAGCTTATTTCTAAATACCCATTTCAAGCCAACAACAGAGGCATCTTTCGGTGTAGGAATCAATATACAAACTCTGTTTCTTTCAAATTCATTGAGCTCATCCTGCATTGCTTGAACCCAATCAGAATGATCGAGTGTAGCATTTACGGTTTTCGGCTCTATTTTGGAGATAAAAGAGTTAAACATACAAAATTCCACTTTGGAGAATAATCCTGTTTGTTTTGCCTTCGGTTGAGATCTAGTAAGAACACTTTAAAACGATTCACTAATAATTTGCTCTTTGGGATGGTCTTTTGTCCATTTTACTAACGGGGGATAGCTTGGATCATATTCTGGATTTAGTTCTGCTTCAACTTCAATTTCAACATCTGACTTATCCCCTTCACCTTCGTCAGTTGAACTATCAGTTGTTCTTACCTTCTCCCATTCGACTGGCGAAGTGTAGCCTATGTCTTCAATAGAATCGGCAGTAGGGTCTCCCCCTAGATTGGATTTTCGCTTGTTAATTTTGGTTCAGTTGTTTGAGTATCAGATGTGGCGGAATGGTAATTTTCCCCCTCGACAAAAACTCCAGATGGTTTGAAAGTGTTATCGTTCTTCCCCTGGAACGTTGAATCGAAGTTTGAAGTATTAGGAGATGGTTTAGGAGTAGGTGTGTCTGTTTCCAATGATTTGGAAGCTTTGTCTATAACTTTCTTCAGATTATCTACCTTGTTGTCTGCTATTGTTACCTCCGAATGGATTGCCCTTTCCAGTTCATCGAACAACTAAATGTATTCATCAAACAGATTTGATATTGGAACCGAGACCTGTCCAGTTGTTGGAAAGATGTCTCTAGAGGCATCTTCTGTCCTTTGAACCTTCTTCATGTAATTGTCGTCAAAGGTGACATAGTAAGTCTCTTCTATTCTTTTGGAACGCTTGTTCAACACTCGGTATGCTTTTGATGACAGAGAATAACCCAAAAAGATCCCCTCATTGGCTTTAACGTCAAACTTATTTCGGTTTTCTTTAGAGTTAAGGATAAAGCACCTTGAACCGAATATGTGGAAAAACTTGATGTTTGGTTTCCGATTGTTTAAAATCTCATAAGGAGTTATTAAGAATCGCTTGTTGAGGAGGGACCGATTCTGAGTATAACAGGCCGCAGCAATGGCATCAGCCCAGAAGTATAGAGGTAGAGAGGCATAACTGAGCATGGTCCTAGCTGCTTCACACAACGATCGGTTAAGTCTTTCAAAGATTCCGTTTTGCTGTGGAGTATAAGGAGCCGAAAAGTTGTGTGTGATCCCCTTATCGGCCAGAAAGTCTTCGAAATCCTTGTTTTTGAATTCCAGTCCATTGTCACTTCTGATGTTTCTCACCGTCTTCTTTAATTGAACTTCCACTTGCTTGATGAACATCTTCAGCTTGGGAGTTGCATCTGATTTCTGTCTAAGAAAGAAAACCCACGTGAAACGTGAAAAATCATCTACAATTACTAGAATATACTTACTTCCTCTGATACTCTCTATAGCAGACGGTCCACACAAATCGATATGTAACAGTTCAAGTGCTTCCACGATCTTGGTATTAATGCGTGTTGGGTGGCTTTTTCTGCTTTGCTTTCCCATTTCACATGCTGCACACAAATGCTCCTTTTCGAACTTTAGAAGAGGAAGACCTTGAACGTGATCACCAATTACCAATTTGTTGATATCTTTGAAGTTCAGGTGAGATAGATGTCGATGCCAAAGCCAAATTTCATCAGTGTTTGCCTTTGATAGCAGACAGATAGCTGGTGTCCCTCGAATAGGATAAAGAATCAGAGGATACATTTCCCCTTTTCGTGCAGATTTTAGCAGAACTTTCTTGGTTTGTTTTTCTATAATCTCATATCATGTATCATCGAATGATACCTTCAAGCCTGTGCCCACAACTAATTGCGAGACACTAATGAGGTTGTGCTGCAATCCCTCCACATAAGCCACCTTTCTGATGCAAAAGTCTCCATTAGTTATCATCCCGTATCCTTTGATTGTTCCATAGGAGTTTTCTCCAAATTTTACAGAACCGCCATCCTTTAGAGACCGAAACTCCCTTAATTCCTCCTTTTATCCTGTCATGTGACGCGAGCAGCCACTATCTATATACCATTCGTCATCGAACTACTCGTCACTGATTACCTACAATTTCAAGCAGATTTAGGAACCCAAAGTTTCTTGGGTCCTGGTGAGTTTTTCACAGTGAAAGGAATTAAAATAGAAGCATCAACAAAATAAGTTCGTTTGACGAGAGTTGTTTGATCTTTTCTTTTGATGGTAAACACCTTGATTTTTATTTTATCTTCTTTAAATTTTAATGTATCTTTATTAGTTGGTTTAGTGTTTTTCGTTTGATTCTTAGGTTTAGGGGAGGATCACTTATGTTTATTTTGGAACCTGGAGGATCCATATCTAGAATTGGGACCGAAACTGGTGTTAGAACTGAATATGGTGTTAGGACTTAACTTGGGTCAATGACTGAAACCTGGTCTAGAACCGAAACTTGGTTGAGAACAGAAACTTGGTTTAGAACCGAAACTCGGTTGAGAACCGAAACTTGGTTTAGAACCGAAACTCGGTTGAGAACCAAAACTTGGTTTAGAACCGAGACTTGACTTTCGGTTTTGGGATTTGGAATAATAGGAATTAGGAGCAAAATCTTCCTTTAACTTTTGCTTTCCTTTATCCATGGATTCTTTCCTAGGAGGCTCATAGTTAGGATTTTGAGAATTCCAATGCCTTTTCCGTTCACTTAGATTCGAGGCATATCACTGATTTCTGAGTCTTTTCTGTTTAGCTAGCTCCTTCTGAGATTTGTGAACATTGAAACTTGACTTTGATTTCTCCTTCATTATCTTGTCTTCCACTCTGGTTTCGGTGCGTTCCTTAGTTTGAACTTCCGGTGCTTCATGTCTCTTGAGTGGACCTTTCGGTTCTTTTCTTTCGATTGGAGCATCAGGCTGCATTGATGGTTCTTTAGGAACATCATTCGTTCCACTTGTGCTGGGAATATCTAAACTGGAAGTTTTATTGATGGGTTCTGGTATGTATTGTCCTTTGACTCTCCATGTGGTTCTCTCAAACAGGCCCACAGTCTCATCTGCATTGTCAATGGGAGCAGACCAGAAATAGTCTTCGCATCCTTCAGCATTATCCTCTTCAACTATCGTCCTTAATTCAGCTGTTTGTTTGTGAGTGACTCCAGTCACAGCATAAACTTGGTTTGGTACGGTCTGTACCTTCTGATAAACCAAGGCCTTTTCTTTGAGTTTCGGTTTCTGTTCCTTTGACAGACGAGCAAACTCAACTGAGTTTTCTGAAATAAGAGGTTTTTCACTCTTGGCTTCATTTTTCACAAACTCAGAACAATCAACAACATCCTCTACTGAGATTTCACTCATCTCACTTTTTGTTTCAAATTCAGAAGAATTATCTATTATTATTTTATTATCCTTGATGATTTTGGCATTTGATTCATCAAATGTTTCTACAGTTTCGGTTTTAATTTTCAGCCTATCATTTTCATCTAAGATATCTCTTAACAAACTTTTATGTTCCTTAGAATCGATGAAAGTTTCTATCTTATCTAAACCTAGCCTATATGACATGAATGTTTCTTCAGAGGAAACTTCTGATTCACACTCTGCTATAACATCATCTTCCTTAAATTCAAGAAAGGGCAAAATCATTTTATGTATTTTCTTTCCAATTTCACAATTAAGATGTAATTGAGCAATATTAGCATAAAGACGCTTAGCAATTAAATAGAAAACATTTCTTTGTTTTAATAATTTCAAATTGTCTCTTTCCAAGTAAATACTCTCATCCCTAGCCCTAACTAACTCCGCTTCCTTCTGCTCAATCCAGATCCTTCTCTCCTCACTTTTTGAAGACACCCTGCCGAGTTGGTCAGTTAGGTTAGAGTTTGCTAAGCGGGTTTGCATGAGGCTACTACTTAGGTTGTTAAATTTAAAGTTTAGTTCATTTAATTCTTCTAGATATTCAGTTTTGTAAATTTTAAGAGATTCAAGGAGAGAATGTACCTTCTTGATCAATCGATCGCAGTCGTTGATCTTCTCACTCATTGGCTTGGCTGCAAAACACTTGTTCTCAGTCATGTTCGGTTGTGTTTCTGCACTTTCGGTTGATGGTTCAGCAGTGACGATCAAGCATTTTCCACTAGAACCTCCATTCTTTGCCAGAAACTCCTTTCCATGTGTGGGTCTTCTAACCTCTTCGTCTTCAGAATCTGTTGACCAGACTTCTATGCCGCCAAACTCATCTTCCCCTGCATTTTCTTGTACAATTAGAGCATTCATCAAGCTGTTGGAAGCCTTTTTTCTTTTTGACTTCTTCAAGTTTTCGCATGTAATACGCTTCATCATCTTCACCCTCTCTCTTCTCAGCCATCTTTCTTAACATGCAATCTTTGGCAAAGTGGTTCTTGCTGTGACAGTAATTGCAGTCGTATTCATAGTCTCCTGCAAGTTTGTTTTCCTTTTTCTCTTCCACCTTTTGAGAAGAGCCTTTCGGTTCCTCTTTTACTTTCTCGGAACTGTAACTTCCTTGACAATTTCGGTTCTTATTGGTAGGAAAATTTCTTCTTGCAAATTTCTTTGGATTTGTTATCATTAGAGCATACTCCTCACTTGTAAGATCACATTCTGACATGTCTGACTCTTCTTCTTCCTCAACAGCACTTTTTTCTTTAGAAACAAGAGCCAACGATCCCATGCCAGAGACCACTTTTGCCTCCTTAGTTACAACACTTTCATGTGACTTCAGTATCCCAACTAGTTTCGCCAGAGAGTAGGATTTGAACTGTTCATGCGCCTTCACAGTGGAAACCACAACCATCCATTCTGGTCTGAGCCCGTTCATGAATGTAACTTTCTGTTCGATCACCTTCCTTTCAATTCCATGCTTGATCATCTTACTTAAAAGATGATTGAACCGATCAAAGGTCTGAATGAGCTTCTCTTCAGGTTTCTGTTCAAATACTCCAAATTCTGACAGCAACAGAGTTTGAATGGAGTGTTCCAGATCCTCATCAGTTGAGTAGAGATCCTTCAACCTATCCCAGATTTCCTTAGCAGTTGTGCATAAGCCTACAAGCCGAAAGGTGTCAGATTGTAAGGCGAATCTTATCATTCGCATGGCTTTGACATTACGCAGAATCTTGTCCTTCTCATCTTGCGGCATCTTCTGAACATCTGTCACCAACTTGTTGTAATCTTTCTATGTCTTGACGATGGTGTTTGTTTCTCAGTGCACGAACAGTCCAAGAACAATAGCTTCCCAAATTAGATAGCCATTATCTTCGAATCCAACCACGTAATCTTCAAAGTGATGAGCCCATACTTCGTAGTCTTGAGTGTAGAGTATGGGAACTCTAGTTGTAGAACCGATGTTGTTTGAGATGTTAATAGGGTTTGTATGCGTATCTTCATGAGGCATGGTGAGCTGCTAGAATCTTACCTGTAAACTTAAGATTAGGGTTTTATCAAAAGCTGAGTAGTCGTCGTTAAGAAGACGACGGCTTCGATAAAAGCGGAAACCCTAACTATTTGTGAATACAGAAGAGAAGTGTATCGACGAACACAATCTCCTACTCTGATACCAATTGTTAGAACAAAGTTCTATCAGGATCGTATGATTTTAAGCAGAATATAAATAAGAACGTAAATAAGAACACAAATATTGCAATGAATATCTCGAATGATTAATGCAAAATACCCCAGAAGAGCTCGATTAAGAACTTCAACCTGTAGAGGTAAATATTAGGCTTACAAGAATCAACGTGAACAACTATTCTATTATATACACATACATGCATGCATATATTTATAACAAAACCCTAACAACTTATCTAGATAAAGGAAACTATTCTAGATAACTACAGATGGATAAGCCCAATCCGATTACAAATCAAAAAGCCCAAGACGCAACACTAAAATATTCAACACCTAAGTATCTGCGAATGATGAAGGACAGGATTTTAGTCCTTGGAGTCAGTGATGCATTAATAGTAACTGGATATAGTGATGCCAACTTTCAGACGGATCAAGAATACTTTTTTTCTTAGTCGTGCTAGGTGTTTTGTGTTAAATGGTGGAGCAGTGACTTAAAAGAGTTCCAAGCAGGATACGGTGGCTGATTCTACTTGTGAAGCAAAGTACATTGCAACGAGTGAGGCATCAAAGTAGGCGACTTGGTTGAAGAAATTCATTGGATATATCAGAGTAGTCCCGACCATTCAAAGCCATTAAAACATTACTCTGATAATATAGGTGTGATTTCTTTGACCAAAAGACTCAAGGATCATGGTAGATCCAAGCATATTGATAGAAAGTACCATTACATCAGATATAGGGCTGCAAAAGGTCATCTTATAATGAAGAGAGTATCCTTAGAATATAATCTTGTAGATCCTTTCACAATGGCTCTCAGTAGGGTTAAGCATAACCAGCATGCTAGGAGCATAGACTTGAGAGATGATATTAATTTTGGTAGTTAGTTGATATTTTTGAAACTTATAACAAAATAAATGTAATTGACTTTGGTGATTAAGTAATAAAGATTATTTATGAGTAGGTTACTACCTTTTTCAGTTATTTATTCTTGTGTTTTATTTTCCATGTTTTACTTCCTGTATGATATTGATTATTCAAAACTCCACAGTTGCTCATACTTTTGGAAGTAAGTAGTGAATCAAGACTATCGTGAATAGATTGTAGATTTTATATGTAAATTAGACATTGCAATGGTTGCTATAATATTCACGAGTACTTAGAAAAATGGAGATTTTGAGCATTAGATAAACTCACTCATACAAAAATACTTCATAGATTACATCATGAGTAATTATGAGACGATAACATCTTATATTCTTGAAATGGAGATATATTAATTATAATTTAGAATTTGGTTGTGTATATTTTCTATGCAAACGTATCAGTAACATGATGTTATAAAACGTAATGTCATGCATGATTTGGTGAGTAAGAGATACAAGCATATGAGTCAAAATTTATATGTTCCTTCTTCCCTAACGGAAAACTAATATCTTTGGTCCCCTCAGTGATTTGGTGTTGACGTTATAGTATTAGGTTTAGCAAGGACTAAAATGATGTGTTCAAGAGAATTTTATACAAGAGATCGATTATAATCCATGTCTCATGTCCATATGATATCTTGTACAATGAAATAATATGTTATCACTTATCTTAGGAACAATATTTGCTCCGATCAAAGTCTGCAGTTACTTTGGAAAGCACCCTTTACTATTTGATTTAGAAGTTATACTTGAAATTGTAGTTATAGACTTATCCAAGTGGTACATTAGGTGTCTAAGCGAACAACTATATTGGTATATACTTGAATTAAAAGCAAATTCCTTTTGGGTTGCCTCAAAACTAGTAACTGACATAATCACTTTTTTGAGAAAGAGGTTAATTTATTGGTTTATTATAAGATTAATTAATAGCAATAAATAATATATTAATACATTGTGAGTTTAATATACTAATTAGAAATAGTATTATTTGATTAAGAATTAATCATAAATTATTGAAATTAATTTTGGGTTTAATTTGATTAATTAAAGTGCAAGGACCTAAGCTACAATTGTTGAATAGTTGAACAAGATAAGGATTATAGAATAGTCTAGGGATGGACGAAAATTTGAAGCCTCCTTAGTTTTCTAGATTAATCCATAAGGATAATTAGGAGTGTGGATAATTACCTAATTTGAGATATTAGTAATACATTAAAATTAGGGTTATCCAGGGTTTCCTTGTTCAACTATATAAGGAGCCTCGGGGATCATAAATTCGGCCACTCCTTCTCAAGTAGAGAAAGCCAAAAATCACCTCCTCCCTCCTCTCTCCTTTCAAGTCTTCTATTTCTAGGGTTTCAGTACAAACCATTAGAGGCACAAGATTTCTGGTGCTTTCTTTGTGAAGCTTATTCAACATGGAAATGTTCGATTATTTACTACCAAAAATCAAAAGGTATGTAAACCCCAAAACCCTTTATGGGCTTCAAAAATAGTAGAGTATTTGTAGGGTTCTTGATGTTCAATTGTTTGTTGCAATCAATCAAGAAAACGTAAATCAAATAGGTTGCATATGAACTTAGGGTTAAGTTTTTTTGCCATATTTTTTGTAACCTATAAAAATTATCAACTACTAGCCTCTATTTTGATTTGGAGAGTGTCCAAGTGTTCTTGTCTTTGGTGGTGGGTTGAAGTGAAGATTTATTTTTAAGAAATAAGATTGTTGCAGTGTTTTGGTGGACTTTATTCTAGAAATCTTCTTGGGATTATTTTTGGATTTTCCAGGAGGCAAGAACAATCTCTCATTAGTTAATCTTGATGTCCTTCAAACCACACACAAGAGGAAACCTTAGATGATGGAAAATCCTTTGTTTTAGTGTATCGGTTGATCCCATTCATGTACTATTCATTCTAGACATTTAGATATGGTCTTAAGGGGTTGAGATCATCCTAAATGAGGCTTTCATCGAACCCTAACTGAGCTGGAGAAGATAGCTCGTCGATTCTCTTTTATGTAACTGCTAGTGAGCCCATGACATGGACAACTAGTTTCCACATATTAGCGATGGGAGTTGATCGACCCAGATTGTGACTGATGCTCAGACCACTTTGTGACACCATACTTGCCATGACATGGCACCCTCCTTTCCATGATGTGTTTTTTGTTTGGGCATAACTATTTTTATTTTATGTTCTTTTTTTTATCAGCTCCTTGTGAATTCTTTTATGGGTGTTATTTTGCTTGTTAGAAGGTGTCTTTCCATAATTCATAACGTCTCACAAATTAGACTTGAGGTGAGTCATTTCTCATGGTTGTTTAGGCATAATTATGGGAAACATGCATGCTCTTGTACATATGTTGGGTCTAACCGATTTTGTGTGATGCTATAATATGAAAATACAAGATGTATGCAATCTGAAGTTGTGAGGTGTTTACATAAACAATTAATTTAGGAGGCCTTTGGTATGCTAGAATTCTTAAATTGATATTTGATGCAAAAAGAGAGTGTTATGACAATCCTAGTAGTGAGGTTATTCATGTTGTTAAAATATGATGATATGCATGTTGTTTTTCTTTTTTGTCGTACTTGAATGAAACTATGAAGTGCATGCTATAAGTTTGTTTTTAAAAGGTGTAATTCTTTAGATGCTACAAAATGATGTTATGTGGGAATTTTGATTGTATACCTTTCTTGTATGATATGAGATGTAATATGTATTGGAATAATAATAATATACAAGCATGATTATATAATGTTATTTGTGAGGTGAGTGTATGCTACATGTGAGAGGACCAATCGATTAAAATAAAGGGGAATACATATAGCGGGGGTAAAAGGGTAGAAATCTAAACTTAGGTGTGTGCCCTATGGTAAATCCCAGTTGAAGGATATAGTTGGTGTAACAACCCGAAATTTATACCCTTAATTGTAACCCCCCCCCCCCCCTTTTCGCGACTTGTTCGGATCATCAAATCGTCGTTTCCGATTTTGTTTCCGTTTCTGACCTTTTATTAAGTCGTTAATGTGAATTTTATTTTATGACTTAATAAGTGTCTTAATACCCTTAGAACTCATTCTAACGTCTCATATTAATGATCGGAACATTTTTAGAACCAACCATATCGGGTTACGGCAAATTGGCCGGGTGCGACCAAAAGCCCCGTCTAACGCCGGTATCGGGTAGAATTCTACCATGTCCCGAACTTGGACACTATTTAAAGTGATTCAAGTCTCCATTTTGAAGCTTTTGCTCCATTTTATAACTATTACTCCAACCTCTCTCCTCAAACTAGATTTTTGGGTCAAAATCTCAAGTTTAAAGCTTCAAATCACCAAGGTACTTTCCCTAGCTTGTTATGTAACATTCTTAGCCTTCAAATTCGAATTCAAAGCATGGATTAAGACATCATTCATGAGTTTACGGCCATGGAACCCTCTTAGGCCGTAAACTCATATATAGTGGGTTTTTGAGCCCTTAAACCCCTCCTTGACAAGTTTGAGACTTAGATATGGCTAAATGGCTTCAAGATATGGACCCTAAACAATTAAAACATGAAATTTGTGAAGTTTGAAGGAGTTTACGGCCAAGGATCATTCTTGGGCCGTAAAATCATTAAACTAGGGTTTTCATGCCCTTAAACCCTTCCAAACCACTCCTTTGTCTTAGTTATGAATTATAGAACATAGATCTTTGCATTTGGACACTTGAAACACAATTTTTGGAGGACTAACATGAGTTTACGGCCAAAGGCTTGTGCTTGGGCCGTAAACTCCATGAAACATGGTACAAATCCAATTCTAGGGTGTTTGAAAGCCATCCAACACCACCAAAAGCCTTGGAATAAATCAAAGGACCAACCAAAAATAGTTTTAAGGCTTTACAAACATCAAAACCCCACATTTGAGACTTTACGGCCATAGAACATGTCTCATGGCCGTAAACTTATAAAAAGGTGTCAAATGGTGCCTTAAACTCATTTCTAGGCTTATGGGAATTTTTAGAATCACATGTGATTGATTTTAACACCTTAAAAACACTAAATCTTGGAGATTGGAGAGTTTACGGCCAAAGACCCCATGCCTAGGCCGTAAACTCCCTTTTGTATTGTAAATGATGTTTTTAATTCAATCCAAGCCTTAAGAAAAATTAATCCAAGCATTTCCAAGTGTCCATATCCATTTATGACTCAATTTTGCCCATATTTGACCCCACCATGAGTTTACGACCGTAAACTCATGGGGAATGGGTCCTGTGGCCGTAAACTCCCTAAAGGGGGTGTTCCTTTGAAATCCCAACTCATTTCCTAAGTCCCTCGCATCATTCATGTCCCTAATGCCACCCGGGTCCCTCCAAACACTTGTATCAGAGTGTTATCGCGACTTGAAGCATTTGTCCCTATCCAACAATCAATCTAAGTCCTAATTAAATACAAATGTGTATCTTTACCTTATAATTAGGAACCTCGTGTGTTTACAAGTCCCAGATCAACTCTTAGCATCCAAACCGTCTCATATCTCGACCAGTGAGTTCATACCCCTACCCTTTTTCAATGGTTTTTCAATGTTTTCAGGGGGGAAATACAAGCAAAAGTACAAGAATATCTTGTACTCAATCACATGATTTCAATTAAATGGTTTCGTAATTGCACACTTTAAGAATTGAAAACCTTTTAAACAAACTGTTTTAACTTGCAGAGTTGTTTGTTTTTAACCCGATTTTCAATTCTTATTATACACTGTTATATTGTGTACTTTGCATTCGATTATTCACATTTAAACTGATAGAATACACAAACCATTGTAATGTATGTAATAAAACACTAAGGTTCGAGTGTAAAAGACAGACTCCATTAGAAAACATGAAACATCTATATGTTCTTAACAATACACCTAGGCTCGAGTCTGATAGATAAATACCATCATAACACACAAATCACTGTAATGTCCTTAATAAAACACCTAGGATCGAGTGTAAAGGACCATAATCATTAAATAACACCTAGGTTCGAGTGTAATGTCCTTAATGATACACCTAGGGTCGAGTGTAAAAGGACAGCCATCATTAAATAACACCTAGGCTCGAGTGTAATGTCCTTAATAAAACACCTAGGCTCGAGTGTAAAGGACAGGTACGTAGAATATAGTCAGTTGTAAATACTACTTTCCTAGTCGAAAAGTAAAGAGTAATCTTAATGATTGGAGACACGTCCTTGTAACACTTCCATGGCACGAGATAGTGGAGGACTAACCCTGTAACTAGAATCTCCGTTCGTAGGAGAGCGTGGCTTAAGTGTATAGATCTATACGGGACTGACAATCCCACACCTGGCTGCTAGCTACAGCTAAACCAAATGGTTCAAGGGTGACAAAAGTCATAAATAGGATACTGACCATGGTCCGAGTCATATCCAGTCTAAGTATGGTTAAGGACTCGCAATCTAGATTATTAACGTTTCAGACTCATTTACTAGCTTTATGTACGTAGTAAAGCTAATGTACATTTAGGAATTGCAGATACACACACAGTCAGGAAAACATGGGGTTTTCCTGGGGAGAACACTGAACATAAACAAAACCGGTAAAGATATTCACACAGTCAGGGAAACATGGGGTTTTCCTGGGAAGGACACCGAACATAGTTAGAAACTAGTAACAGTTTACACACACAGTCAGGAGAACATGGGGTTCTTCCTTAGTAATAGTAGTACGAAATTAGAGAAGTGTAATAAGTTAAACAATTGAATTACATTTCACAAGAACAATCATGTTTTAATTAAACATCGTTTACTTTACTTTCGGATTTGGAAACTAACTTTACATAAGAAAATATGGGATTTTCTTGGATAACCACTTTTCAGGAAAACAAAGGAACTCGTACATTTTCAGAAAAACTAACCGCTTATGAACTCACCAGCTTTATGCTGATTTTAAAACCGCTTGTATTCTCAGGTCCGAGTTAGACAGGTACCCGAAGATCCTTTTGTGTGAAGACGGAGTTCTCAGAAGACTCATTTTGTATTGTTCATATATACTATGTATCACTTGTATAACTTATGCTTTTGAAACAAATGTAAAACTTTCATATATGTAATGTAATGGTTGATTTACTTTACTTACTATGTACATTGGATTTGATACTCTACGTGGAGTCAACCCCGGAAATGTTTCCGCCTTCGGTTTTCGGGGTGTGACAGTTGGAGGAAATGTTTACTTTACTTACTATGTACATTGGATTTGATACTTTACTTTACTTACTATGTGCATTGGATTTGATACTCAACATGGTAGTCAACCCCGGAAATGTTTTCCGCCTTCGGTTTTCGGGGTGTGACAGATTGGTATCAGAGCCCTTGTTTATAGTGAATGAAGTATACCAAACCTTACATGGTATAAAACTATAAACATTAAAGGGCCTCAGTGCTCTGAATTAAAAGTATCTTCAAAACTATAAGTATTTTCAAAAGTATACAAGTATACCGACCCGCCGAAATCCGTAACTACAAGTAGAACAAAACATAAGTAAATGGATGTTGTACACTGCGGTTAAACCTGGGCAGTTATGTAATCATGTCTAGGATCAATATAGCCTGGCAAACTATATTCATTCGAGACACAGCCAACATGTGCTTGGGAGTGACTGTAGTACGCAGCATGCCTAAAACTTACCTAATATCTCAAACAACGAATTGTCGCTGCAGTGAACCATGAAATACTATGGGAGTATTTCTCGAGCAAATCCTTCATAGAAAATCCTCGTATATGCAATGTTACTTGGACATTCCTCTAGCGATAAAATGTTTTGTCTTGATAACTCTTTCCTACTTTATCGCTTAGTATGATGCTATATCTGTCTTGATGAGATATCCTCTGTTCCATATTCCTTGATTCAATTCAGAGGACTTATGATCCTCTCTTTCCTGATCTTTTTAGATCAAGACGCCTCCGAGAAAGAGACCCAGCTCGAAGAACAACGACAATCCTCCTCCGCCATCACCTCCTCCTCAGTTTGACCTAGCATCACTGCAGACAGTCATGATAGCTGCAATGGTGGCAGCCATGTCACAAATGAACCCTAGTGGTTCAGGAGGTGGTCCTCAATCCCAAAACCCAGAAGATAGCCAAGGACGCCAGAAAGAGGGTTCCTATAAGGATTTCATGAACGCCAAACCCACGTCTTTTGATGGCACTGGAGGTGTCATTTCCCTTACCCGATGGTTCGAGAAGATCGAATCTATCTTTGAAATCTACGCTTGTTCAGATTCAGACAAGGTGAAGTTTGCCGCCTGCACCTTTCTTGACAAAGCCTTGACTTGGTGGAATGGCCGAGTCAAATCCCTAACCTTACCTGTAGCCAACGCCATGGGTTGGGAAGCCATGAAGGAACTTCTGTTGGCTGAGTACTGCCATCGAGGAGAAATGCAGAAGTTAGAACATGAACTGTGGAACCTGAAGATGAAAGGTTCCGACATTGCTGCTTATACTTCCAGGTTCGACGACTTGGCACTACTTTGTCCGGGAATGGTTACCCCGAAAAGTAAGAAGATAGAGAGATTTATTTGGGGACTGACTCAGCCAACGAAAGGAAATGTCATAGCTGCGAGGCCGGATACGTACGACAGCGCCAAATGTTTAGCACAAATCCTAATCGATCACAGTGATGACCTTGAAGAGGCAGCTACCACTACTGAACCGACGGTGAGGAGTGGCGAGAAAAGAAAACTTGGGAAGAAAGAGAAAAGCCAAACATCACACGAGTCTTCAAAGAGACAGCAAACGATGGCAGTTCATGCTGCCACTTCCCCTGTGACTGTTTCTGTTGTTGGATCCTCAATTCAGAAACCTACTAGTAGGTATACGAGAACTCTTCCTAGTTGTGGCAAGTGCAACTATCATCATCTTTCGTCCAGTCCATGTATAGAGGTAATATGCAACAAATGTGGCATAAAGGGTCACATGGCGAAGAACTGTAAGACGCCAACTCAATCAATGAGTCAAACTTCCGGAGCGGGCATCGGTCGGGCCTGCTATGGTTGTGGAGAAGTGGGACATCTCAAGCGAAACTGTCCTAAGACTGTAAAATCTGGTAACATTGGAAGAGTTCTAGCGATAGGACAGGAAGAGATAGCCATCGATCCCACCATTGCCACAGGTATATTTTCCCTCGTTAAATTTATATGCCTGTGATTCTTTTCGATTCTAGCACCGAAAGAAATTCGTTAACCATCCATTTGAACATTTTCTAAACCCCATCGTTTACGAGTAACCGAAAATGTATGTCTTCGAGATGGTTATCACATAAAAACGAGAATGCTTGTGTCGTATTCGTAGATTGTTTTCTCAATCCGAGTGATTATTCTTTTCCATTCGACGTATTGGTAAACTTTTATGAAATGCTTTAATGTCACCCTTAGCATGTAATGACCGAGCCTCATTCATGCTGTCTTTCGTAGATTCGAGAAAGCCATTTGTTCTAATCTTCCTCCAATTCGACTCTCATGATCTTCGTATATCAAAGCTTAAAAGGTTTACCCGTGTATCTCTCGTCCAAGTGATCATCAAGACACGAGTAGTCTACGATCCTTTCCCGATGCTATTTCTAAAGAATTCTTTCCGAACGTGTAGTCTAGTCTCGCATCGATCTAATCCCGGGAATTTCCACGTAACCGAACCTCAGTAAGCACAATGTGTGCAAGTCAGCAATCAGGGCATGATACGATCACTACGAGGAGGTAGTGACGCCCTTCGGTCGAACCATTTTCTTGTTCATGTGGATAAGCAAAGCAGTCATACTCGTAGATCCTTTCAAAAGCTAAGGCAATAAAGAATTAGTCGACACCGGGAGCACCCATGGGACCTGTCGATCTTTGGGTCCCGTCGGCTACGATCGAAGACTCACGTAAAAGTTCCCCTTAGAACCATTGGACCTTTAGTTACTCTGACATGTGAAAGTGTACCCACTTGTTGAAGGTTTTACCCTGGAAAGACATAGCACGTCTTGGGAATGCGGAAAACTTAACTTGTGGAACCTTAGACCCTTCGAGATCTTCGTTAGGAATCGATTCCATAGCCCTCTCCGAGCTATCCTAAAGACTCAATAGCAACCATCTGGTATTCCGCATCTTTATTTGTAAGGCTTGCCGACCTGACGAAACCCTAGTAAATTCCTTTGAGGAAATAAAAATCCAAATTTTCATGTATGAATCAATTGAGACCGTAGACTGAAAGGTTAATCATACATAACAAAGCCACATTCTGATAGTGAGGTTCGCTAGAATGTTAAGCGGAGACCCGAATGCTGTAAATTTATCTCCATATATCTTTCCACTTCGCGATCCGTGTTCGAATCTTTGAATTTCGGGACGAAATTCCCTCTAACGGGGGGATAATGTAACAACCCGAAATTTATACCCTTAATTGTAACCCCCCTTTTCGCGACTTATTCCGATCATCAAATCGCCGTTTCCGATTTTGTTTCCGTTTCCGGCCTTTTATTAAGTCGTTAATGTGAATTTTATTTTATGACTTAATAAGTGTCTTAATACCCTTAGAACTCATTCTAACGTCTCATATTAATGATCGGAACATTTTTAGAACCAACCATATCGGGTTACGGCAAATTGGCCAGGTGCGACCAAAAGCCCCATCTAATGTCGGTATCGGGTAGAATTCTACCATGTCCCGAACTGTGACAACCCGAAATTTTCATTTGTACGAACATCATCTATTCAATAGAAGCTAGTCCAATTTCTGTAAATTTCAGACTTGTCCGAACAAGTTTGTGTACATTAGGGTTTACGTTTCTGGACGTATCCGGAGAATGGATGCTCCTGTAATTGTGAAACTTGAACATTGTAAGTTTCACAATGTTATAGTCCGACTTCTGGAATAAAAATATTTTTTGTCAAAATATTCCAAGACTATAAATAGATTTCTGAATTTAATTAATTCATTATTCACAATTCCAACTAGAGAAAAAGCCAATTCTCTCTGACGGATCTTCGGGTTTTCATCCCGGATTGTGAGTCTACTTTCCTAAACGTGTTTTAATACTTTTTATATGCTTTATAACATCATTTATATGTCCAAAATACAAGATCCGTGAGTTTACCGCCCAAGAACGTTCTTGGGGAGTAAACTCCAAAACGGAGCCAAATGGCTTCCTAGTCCTGATTCCGTCTTAGACAACGAGTAAAGGACCTTGTGTATGATCTTTATGGACCAAAAAGCAACCAAAATCAACAAAGTTAGAGGAGTTTACGGCCAAGGAACTCTTGGGCCGTAAACCCCTTTTTAAGGGACAAACATGCCCTAACTTGCCTCCTTGAGCCTTAGGATTTTAACCACTAGTACTTGTGCTTGTTTTGGACTTGAAAACACTTCAAAATGATAGGGTTTTAGGAGTTTACAGTCAAGGAAAGGATCTTGGGCCGTAAACCCCTCTTTCTTGTGTAAAAATCATTCCAAGCACACCTATGGCCTTAAGACAATTTACCTTGCATACTTGGGACTAGAATGGAGAGTACAACACATCAAAACCACTCCTTGAAAGGAGTTTACGGCCAATGAACATATCTTGGGCCGTAAACTCCAAGTGATGCCCCAAAAGAGTGCCTCTTGTCCCCATTAGCCTTAGATAAATTCATGGAAGCCATCCTTGATGTTTAAGAGCCTCAAAACAATTAAAAGCCATCACCCCATAGGAGTTTACGGCCTTAAACTCTAGGGTGAGAGGACTTTGGGCCGAAAACTCCACTAAGGAGTATTCTAGAGCCTTAAACTACTTCATATGTTATTCCAACAAAGCTAGGAGTGATCTAGGACCAAGATAGCACCATAAAACACCCAAAACCACCCTTTGAGGAGTTCACGGCCATAAACCCATGAGTTTACGGCCGTAAACTCCAAGGTGTGGGGTTTTTTGGGTGGTAAACTCCTATGCAAGGCCATTTGATGTTTCAAACCCTTTTGCCTTGTCCCGTAGCAACTTAGAAGCAACCATTTGAACCTTAAACACTCATAAGAGTGTTTACATGTTCCTAATTGTATTAACTTACTTTGTTAAGTTATTATGTGGCTAATTAGTTATATATATGCTTATTATATGATAACTAGGCTCGAACGTGTGAACAAGTCTCCGTTTGACACTTAGCACGGTACCCGATACCTCAATTCAAACGACTCACCACAAGTGAGTTCATACCCCTTGAATCAACCTTTGAAATGATTTTAAATGTTTTAAATACTTTATGGGGGGGATACAAGTCAAATACTTATAGTTATTGCTTCAATCACATGTGATTGCATTTAATCACATGTGATTAATAACTAGGAAAACAACGATTTTTACCAATGTTCAAACTGTTTATCAAACTGTTTCACTTCAAATGTTTTACAAACTCTTTTTACTTATCAAATGCTTTTATTAAACTTTGTTTTACTTCTTATAAATTGCATGCCCATATATGTATATATATATAAGTAATGTTTAAAGGGCTTAGGAAGGGCATCCGCCCTATTTCCTTTTCGCGCACTGAGATGTGGTCTGGTGGGATTTCGGGTGACCATCCGAAAGTCGTTTCAACATTAGTTATATATCATATATACATGTATAGACATAAAAGTACTTCCATATTCATATTTATCAGTACATCAATAGTAGTTACCATCGGGATAACACAGTACATATACAATGATGCTAGAAACAATACATATACATATACTAGAAACAATACATATACAATGATGCTAGAAACAATACATATACATATACTAGAAACAATACATATACAATGATGCTAGAAACAATACATATACATATACTAGAAACAATACATGTACAATGATGCTAGAAACAATACATATACATATACTAGAACAAGAAACAGTACATATACATGAATACTTTATTATTGTGATTTAAATCGGAGCATGACTTAACTGTCATGGCTCGAGTTGTAGCCAGAATTCTCTTGAAGGGAGAGCGTGAGTTTGCGTATAGATCTATACTGGATTGACAATCCTACACCTTGCTGCTAGCTACAGCCGGACCTGCAGGTCTGCGGGTGCCAAACGTCATTCCGTTATTACGACCATTCATTTGTCGTTGTTACTAGTCGATAGTATGGTGCAATTTATCACGTAATGCCTTAATATAAATCCGGTTTAAGGTAGTTAGTACCGCAGTAGTTCTTATAATACAAGGTTACAGTACTACATTAATTTGCCCATTACATATTTTTAGTGATAACCTCACTTAAACGTTTATGTACAAACTATATTTTGTTAAATGATAGTTACATTTGGGAAATTACACACTTTTACATCAAACGAACATACAAAACAGTTAAGTCTTGGTAGAAGGCTTCTTTAATAAGAAAATATAGGTTTTTCTGAGAGATTCAAACTTTTACAAACAATTGCAAACTTTTACATACATTTTACAAACTTATACTTGATACAGATTCAAGCATTTTTGAATGACAATTTCCGACACTAAAATACTTATGAACTCACCAGCTTAATGCTGATAAACTCTTTCAAAATAACTTGTATTCTCAGGTCATCAGTAGACAGGTACCGAGGCCAGCTTTTGAGAAGATGGAGCGCATTAAAGACTCATCTTATTATTTTGATATACGTTATTTTTGGTGTCTACAATGTACAGAACACACTTGTATTAAAATTATATATTTAATGCAATGGATGATGTTTTTTGCTTATTTACATTTACTGTGTTGTGATACTTACATGACGTCCTCCGCCCCAGAACGTTTCCGCCGTTCTTGGTTTTGGGGTGTGATAGATTGGTATCAGAGCATTGTTTATAGTGAATCAAGTGTATCAACCCATAAAAGATATACTAAACTATAAACCCATTTGGGATTAAAACACTCTGACCAAGAGTCTATACTTAAAATACTAAAATATTAAATTAAGTATACTAGTCTACATTCATACTAAAACCAGTGTCACAACGACAAGAACAAAAGTATTACGATTGTTAAATATCACAGGTAAGCTCGGGGATATATGGTCAGTCCTGGGAATGGCATAGCCTGATCAACTATGCTGGTCCGAGGAGTGATTAGCATATGCCCTAGAATGGTTGTGATGTGTTAACAAGTCTAAAAACTTACCAACAATACCACAAGAAGATTCAATAGAGCCTAAACTTAAAATACTATAGGTGTATTTTGTACTATCAACTACTTGTATACTATATCTTTATACCTCTCTTCTCGCGTAGATTTAGATGGCTGGATTCCATCACGGCGACCCGTACTTTCCAAATGAAGGCAACGCAGGATGGCTTGAAGCAGAGTCTGATGATGAACACTCAATCCCATTGGATGATCATCAAGCTGAAGGCTTCTCAGATGGATCAGACTCTGAGCCTGAAGTCAACAACCTACCTCCAGTAGGTCAAGCCCCGAACAACAACCCTCGACCAGCTTTTCTAGGTCCCACTCCCTTGTGGGTAGATAACTTGAATCGCTGGAGTGACGAACAGGGTCAACCCTTACCATAATTTGGGGACCGAACCTTTTACAACGTCAGCGATGGTGGCTCTGCTGACCGAGCTCTACCTGTCCTTATCCGTAGGATATCTCGTAATGTCGAGCAAGGTCGAGTAGCCATCGACCGGGTCGTGGAGATTGACGCCAACTCTGGTGTCAACACAGTCCGCATTCGCCGTCTCGAAGAAGATATGGAACGGACCCGGAGAACCAATGAAACTCTGCAGCAACGTCTGGTTGCCTCTCAAGCTGAGGTCATGGAACTTCGAGCTCGTCAAAGGGCTCATGAACGACACCTTCAAGAGGTGGTACGCCAAATGAGAGACCTCAGGGTTCTCCCGAGTAATACTCATCGCCGGTAAATGATGTCTAGTACATCATTATCTTTTGGGGTTAAGGATTAGTCTTTTAACATCTGTGCTCTAAGTAGCACCTATCTGTAAAATATTCCTAACTTTCAGTACTCTAATTAGGAATCTAGGAATTGTCAAACTTTCCGTATGGTATGATGTAAGACCTACTGTTAGGTCAATTTTCATTGAACTCGTTACATCAGTAATACCAGTATTATTGACAACTACCTACTCTGTGGGATAAATCTTTACATTTGGATTTCCCTACACATCATTCTAGTTATGAACACAAACACTCATTCAATTGTTGGGCTATGGTTAGTTAGTCCATGTGTCATTCGCACATTACATACAAATTGATTCTTACCACTTTTCTCATCTTTATAAACTTCTAGTTGAAAGATGCCTACTCGTATATATCCCAGGACTAGGAATAATCCTGTACCTCCACCGCCTCCTCCACCTGCAGTCATCGATACTGCCGCTCTGAACGCTGTCGTAGCTGCAGCAGTGGCAACTACCATGGCTCAGTATCACTCATCAGATGCTAGCAGAGGTGCAACCCCGGTTAACTCCATTCCGGTTGAAACTCCTGTGCGCTCGAGAGAGTGCTCTTACAAGGATTTCACCAACTGTAAGCCGAAACCCTTCCATGGGACCGGCGGAGTCATTGCTCTTTCGCAATGGTTCGAGAAGACTGAATCTGTCTTTGAAATTTGTTCTTGCCCTGCTGCGTGCAAGGTCAAATATGCCGCATGCACCTTCGAAGGGAAGGCACTGACGTGGTGGAACAGCCACGTTAAATCTCTAACTCTCGTCGTGGCCAACGACATAGGCTGGGATACGATGAAAGACCTCATGATTGAGGAATACTGCCCGAGGGGCGAGATCCAGAAATTGGAACAGGAGCTTTGGAGCCTGACCATGAAGGGCACCAACATTATCGCTTACACTGCCCGGTTTAGCGAACTGGTGGCCCTCTGCCCTAATATGGTTCCCACTGAAGGGAAGAAGATTGAAAGGTACATATGGGGGCTAGTGCCTCCTTACCAGGGGAATGTCTTAGCATCCAACCCTGCTACCTTCGACAGTGCCAAGCGTTTGGCACAACGACTCATTGACCATGGTGTCAAAACCCCTGCAACCACAACAACCCTAGCCATCTCAGAACCATCCAAACCCGCGGACACTAAGCGGAAGTTCTGGGATGACAAGAAGAGGCAGCGAGCTGCCAAGAAGCAGCAAATTGTGGCTGTACCTGCCGGAGTAAACCTTGCTGCTACTGCACCGACAAAGCAGTATGCTGGAAGTTTGCCGAAGTGCAACAAATGCAACTTCCACCACAACGGCCCCTGCCGTGAAATGCAGTGTTCTAACTGCAACAGGAAAGGACACACCGTCCGTTTCTGTAAATTCCCGGCGCAACCGATCACGCAAGTCCCTGGCTCTGGCGCGAGCCCAACTTGCTATGGATGTGGCGAAACAGGCCACTATAAGAGGGACTGCCCTAAAGCAAGAAATAATGGAGGAGCAGGGAGGGTACTAGCTATAGGCCACGGGGAAGCAGTCGCTGACCCGACAGTGGTGACTGGTACGTTCCTCCTCGATAACTCCTATGCATGCATTCTGTTCGATAGTGGAGCGGAGCGAAGCTTCGTAAACCACAAATTTGCTCGCATGCTTAAACCACAACCACACGCACTTAAGGAACAATTCACAGTAGAAATGGCTAATGGCAAAACAGAAAACACCAGTAGCATATACTTAGGATGTATCCTAACCCTAGATAACCATTCGTTCCCCATCGACCTCATGCCGGTCTCAATAAAAAGTTTTGACGTCATCATCGGCATGGATTGGGTGAGTCTTCATCGCGCCGACATCATGTGCTTCGAGAAAGCAGTCCGACTAAACCTTCCGTCTAACGAAACTCTTAGTCTACGGCGACAAACCTGGTGCGAGTCTTCGCATTATATCAAGTATTCAAACACAGAAATATCTGCGCAAAGAATACCACGCATTCCTTGCTCACGTCGTCGACACGAACCCCGAAACGAAAGAACTCAAGAACATTCCAGTAGTGAGCGACTTTCCCGACATTTTCCCAGAAGAACTACCTGGATTACCTCCACAACGACAAGTCGAGTTCCGCATCGACTTAGTTCCAGGAGCTACCCCAGTAGCCAAGTCGCCCTACCGATTAGCACCAGCAGAGATGCAGGAATTATCTAGTCAACTTAACGAACTACTCAGCAAGGGCTTCATAAGACCAAGCTTCTCACCTTGGGAAGCACCGGTCTTGTTTGTTAAGAAGAAAGACGGATCATTCCGTATGTGTATCGACTACAGAGAACTCAACAAACTGACGGTCAAAAATCGTTACCCTCTCCCTCGCATAGACGATCTATTTGACCAACTGCAAGGGGCGAACTATTTCTCCAAAATTGATCTAAGATCCGGATATCATCAGTTACGAGTGCTAGAGGAGGATGTTCCAAAGACATCCTTCCGAACTCGTTACGGACACTACGAGTTCGTGGTGATGCCATTCGGATTGACCAATGCGCCAGCAGTTTTCATGGACCTGATGAACAGAGTATGCCGACCTTACTTGGATCAGTTCGTCATCATTTTCATTGACGATATCCTGATCTACTCCCGAAGTAAGGAAGAGCATGGCAATCACCTACGATTAGTTTTAGGAACTTTACGAACGGAGAAAGTTTATGCGAAGTTCTTTAAATGTGAATTTTGGATCCGAAGAGTCAAATTCCTAGGACATGTGGTAAGCGAAGAGGGAATCCACGTGGACCCATCCAAAATTAAAGCCATTGAGAACTGGTCAGCACCCAAGACGCCGACAGAAATTCGTCAATTTCTAGGTCTTGCTGGCTACTACTGCAGATTCATTCAGAACTTCTCCCGAATAGCGAAACCTCTTACAACCCTGACCCAGAAAGGCGTGGCCTTTGACTGGGAATAGAAACAAGAGAAAGCGTTCCAAACACTCAAACGAGCCTTGTGCACCACGCCAATACTATCTCTCCCCGAAGGGATAGAAGACTTCGTAGTCTATTGCGATGCATCGAACCAAGGGCTCGGGTGTGTTCTGATGCAACGAGGTAAGGTCATCGCCTACGCCTCCCGACAGTTGAAGGCACACGAAGTTAACTATACGACACACGATCTTGAACTGGGAGCAGTGGTGTTTGCTCTGAAGATCTGGAGACATTACTTGTATGGAACGAAGAGCACTATCTTTACTGACCACAAGAGTTTACAACACATATTCGATCAGAAGGAGCTCAACATGAGACAACGACGGTGGGTCGAGCTACTCAGTGATTACGAATGCGATATTCGTTATCATCCGGGTAAAGCCAACGTAGTAGCAGACGCCCTGAGGCGGAAAGAATATTTTGGTCGCAAGGTCAAGTCACTATCAATAACCATCCATTCACACTTGTCTAACTAAATTCAGGCGGCCCAACTTGAAGCCATGAAACCTGAAAATGTGACGAGTGAATCCCTTAGAGGAATGGACAAGAATTTAGAAGCCAAGGGTTACGGAGCCTTATACTTCATGAATCGGATTTGGACACCGAAACACGGTGTTTTCCGAGACCTAGTCATGACCGAGGCGCACAACACTCGGTATTCCGTCCACCCAGGTTCAGATAAGATGTATCTGGATCTTAAAAAGCTATACTGGTGGCCTAATATGAAAGAAGAGATTGCTACCTTCGTAAGTAAATGCCTTACGTGCGCAAAGGTAAAGGTCGAATACCAGAAGCCCTCTGGTTTACTGCAACAACCAGAGATTCCAGAATGGAAGTGGGAGCGGATCACTATGGATTTCATAACCAAGTTGCCCAAGACGACGGGTGGACTTGATACCATATGGGTCATCGTTGATAGATTGACCAAGTCTGCACACTTCCTGCCTATCAAAGAAACCGACAAGATGGAGAAACTTACGAGAACATACATTAGGGAAATCGTACGACTACATGGTGTGCCTATATCCATTATCTCCGATCGAGATACTAGGTTCACCTCAAGATTTTGGCAATCACTGCAACATTCCCTAGGCACAAGGCTGGACATGAGCACAGCCTACCATCCACAGACTGACGAACAGAGTGAGAGGACAATCCAGACTTTAGAAGATATGTTGCGTGCTTGTGTAATTGACTTTGGAAAAGCGTGGGATACTCATTTACCCCTCGTCGAATTTTCCTACAACAACAGTTATCACACGAGCATAAAAGCAGCACCATTTGAAGCTCTCTACGGCCGAAAGTGCAGATCCCCTCTGTGCTGGGCTGAGGTGGGTGATACCCAATTAGCTAGAGAGCAAGCTTCCGACAGTACTCTCACTGGCCCGGAAATCATTCGGGAAACGACAGAGAAGATCGTTCAGATTCGTGAACGATTGAAAGCCTCTAGAGACCGACAAAAGAGCTACGCTGATAAACGCAGAAAACCTTTGGAATTTCAGGTGGGAGACCGAGTCCTTCTCAAAGTCTCACCCTGGAAGGGCTTGATACGCTTCGGAAAGCGTGGGAAGCTTAATCCTAGGTACATAGGGCCTTTCGATATTCTCGCAAGAGTCGGCCCCGTAGCTTACAAACTTGATCTACCCGACACACTTCGCAACGTACATTCTACATTCCACGTATCTAACTTGAAAAAGTGTCTGTCCGACGAGACTCTCGTAATCCCACTCGATGAGATCGATATCAACGAGAGCCTCAACTTCGTGGAAGAACCCGTAGAGATCATGGACCATGAGGTCAAGCAGACGAAGCAAAGTTGTATCCCTATCATGAAGGTTCGCTGGAACGCCAAGCGAGGACCAGAATTCACTTGGAAACGCGAGGATCAGATGAAACTGAAACATCCTCATCTCTTCGCTTAGTTATTTGTAACTTCTTATTTGCTTAAATTCTAATTTCTGGACGAAATTCCTTCTAACGGGGGGATGATGTGACAACCCGAAATTTTCATTTGTACGAACATCATCTATTCAATAGAAGCTAGTCCAATTTCTGTAAATTTCAGACTTGTCCGAACAAGTTTGTGTACATTAGGGTTTACGTTTCTGGACGTATCCGGAGAATGGATGCTCCTGTAATTGTGAAACTTGAACATTGTAAGTTTCACAATGTTATAGTCTGACTTCTGGAATAAAAATATTTTCTGTCAAAATATTCCAGGACTATAAATAGATTTCTGAATTTAATTAATTCATTATTCACAATTCCAACTAGAGAAAAGCCAATTCTCTCTGACGGATCTTCGGATTTTCATCCCGGATTGTGAGTCTACTTTCCTAAACGTGTTTTAATACTTTTTATATGCTTTATAACATCATTTATATGTCCAAAACACAAGATCCGTGAGTTTACCGCCCAAGAACGTTCTTGGGGAGTAAACTCCAAAACGGAGCCAAATGGCTTCCTAGTCCCGATTCCGTCTTAGACAACGAGTAAAGGACCTTGTGTATGATCATTATGGACCAAAAAGCAACCAAAATCAACAAAGTTAGAGGAGTTTACGGCCAAGGAACTCTTGGGCCGTAAACCCCTTTTTAAAGGACAAACATGCCCTAACTTGCCTCCTTGAGCCTTAGGACTTTAACCACTAGTACTTGTGCTTGTTTTGGACTTGAAAACACTTCAAAATGAAAGGGTTTTAGGATTTTACGGCCAAGGAAAGGATCTTGGGCCGTAAACCCCTCTTTCTTGTGTAAAAATCATTCCAAGCACACCTAAGGCCTTAAGACAATTTACCTTGCATACTTGGGACTAGAACGGAGAGTAGAACACATCAAAACCACTCCTTGAAAGGAGTTTACGGCCAATGAACATCTCTTGGGCCGTAAACTCCAAGTGATGCCCCAATGTGTGCAAGTCAGCAATCAGGGCATGATACGATCACTACGAGGAGGTAGTGACGCCCTTCGGTCGAACCATTCTCTTGTTCATGTGGATAAGCAAAGCAGTCATACTCGTAGATCCTTTCAAAAGCTTAGGAAATAAAGAATTTGTCGACACCGGGAGCACCCATGGGACCTGTCAATCTTTGGGTCCCGTCGGCTACGATCGAAGACTCACGTAAAAGTTCCCCTTAGAACCATTGGACCTTTAGTTACTCTGACATGTGAAAGTGTACCCACTTGTTGAAGGTTTTACCCTGGAAAGACATAGTACGTCTTGGGAATGCGGAAAACTTAACTTGTGGAACCTTAGATCCTTCGAGATCTTTGTTAGGAATCGATTCCATAGCCCTCTCCGAGCTATCTTAAAGACTCAGTAGCAACCATCTGGTATTCCGCATCTTTATTTGTAAGGCTTGCCGACCTGACGAAACCCTAGTAAATTCCTTTGAGGAAATAAAAATCCAAATTTTCATGTATGAATCAATTGAGACCGTAGACTGAAAGGTTAATCATACGTAACAAAGCCACATTCTGATAGTGAAGGTTCGCTAGAATGTTAAGCGGAGACCCGAATGCAGTAAATTTATCTCCATATATCTTTCCACTTCGCGATCTGTGTTCGAATCTTTGAATTTCGGGACGAAATTCCCTCTAACAGGGGGATAATGTAACAACCCGAAATTTATACCCTTAATTGTAACCCCCCTTTTCGCGACTTGTTCCGATCATCAAATCGCCGTTTCCGATTTTGTTTCCGTTTCCGACCTTTTATTAAGTCGTTAATGTGAATTTTATTTTATGACTTAATAAGTGTCTTAATACCCTTAGAACTCATTCTAACGTCTCATATTAATGATCGAAACATTTTTAGAACCAACCATATCGGGTTACGGCAAATTGGCCGGGTGCGACCAAAAGCCCCGTCTAACGCCGGTATCGGGTAGAATTCTACCATGTCCCGAACTGTGACAACCCGAAATTTTCATTTGTACGAACATCATCTATTCAATAGAAGCTAGTCCAATTTCTGTAAATTTCAGACTTGTCCGAACAAATTTGTGTACATTAGGGTTTACGTTTCTGGACGTATCCGGAGAATGGATGCTCCTGTAATTGTGAAACTTGAACATTGTAAGTTTCACAATGTTATAGTCCGACTTCTGGAATAAAAATATTTTCTGTCAAAATATTCCAGGACTATAAATAGATTTATGAATTTAATTAATTCATTATTCACAATTCCAACTAGAGAAAAGCCAATTCTCTCTGACGGATCTTCGGGTTTTCATCCCGGATTGTGAGTCTACTTTCCTAAATGTGTTTTAATACTTGTTATATGCTTTATAACATCATTTATATGTCCAAAACACAAGATCCGTGAGTTTACCGCCCAAGAACGTTCTTGGGGAGTAAACTCCAAAACGGAGCCAAATGGCTTCCTAGTCCCGATTCCGTCTTAGACAACGAGTAAAGGACCTTGTGTATGATCTTTATGGACCAAAAAGCAACCAAAATCAACAAAGTTAAAGGAGTTTACGGCCAAGGAACTCTTGGGCCGTAAACCCCTTTTTAAGGGACAAACATGCCCTAACTTGCCTCCTTGAGCCTTAGGATTTTAACCACTAGTACTTGTGCTTGTTTTGGACTTGAAAACACTTCAAAATGATAGGGTTTTAGGAGTTTACAGTCAAGGAAAGGATCTTGGGCCGTAAACCCCTCTTTCTTGTGTAAAAATCATTCCAAGCACACCTAAGGCCTTAAGACAATTTACCTTGCATACTTGGGACTAGAATGGAGAGTACAACACATCAAAACCACTCCTTGAAAGGAGTTTATGGCCAATGAACATATCTTGGGCCGTAAACTCCAAGTGATGCCCCAAAAGAGTGCCTCTTGTCCCCATTAGCCTTAGATAAATTCATGGAAGCCATCCTTGATGTTTAAGAGCCTCAAAACAATTAAAAGCCATCACCCCATAGGAGTTTACGGCCGTAAACTCTAGGGTGAGAGGACTTTGGGCCGAAAACTCCACTAAGGAGTATTCTATAGCCTTAAACTACTTCATATGTTATTCCAACAAAGCTAGGAGTGATCTAGGACCAAGATAGCACCATAAAACACCCAAAACCACCCTTTGAGGAGTTCACGGCCATAAACCCATGAGTTTACGGCCGTAAACTCCAAGGTGTGGGGTTTTTTGGGTGGTAAACTCCTATGCAAGGCCATTTGATGTTTCAAACCCTTTTGCCTTGTCCCGTAGCAACTTAGAAGCAACCATTTGAACCTTAAACACTCATAAGAGTGTTTACATGTTCCTAATTGTATTAACTTACTTTGTTAAGTTATTATGTGGCTAATTAGTTATATATATGCTTATTATATGATAACTAGGCTCGAACGTGTGAACAAGTCTCCGTTTGACACTTAGCACGGTACCCGATACCTCAATTCAAACGACTCACCACAAGTGAGTTCATACCCCTTGAATCAACCTTTGAAATGATTTTAAATGTTTTAAATACTTTATGGGGGGGATACAAGTCAAATACTTATAGTTATTGCTTCAATCACATGTGATTGCATTTAATCACATGTGATTAATAACTAGGAAAACAACGATTTTTACCAATGTTCAAACTGTTTATCAAACTGTTTCACTTCAAATGTTTTACAAACTCTTTTTACTTATCAAATGCTTTTATTAAACTTTGTTTTACTTCTTATAAATTGCATGCCCATATATGTATATATATATAAGTAATGTTTAAAGGGCTTAGGAAGGGCATCCGCCCTATTTCCTTTTCGCGCACTGAGATGTGGTCTGGTGGGATTTCGGGTGACCATCCGAAAGTCGTTTCAACATTAGTTATATATCATATATACATGTATAGACATAAAAGTACTTCCATATTCATATTTATCAGTACATCAATAGTAGTTACCATCGGGGTAACACAGTACATATACAATGATGCTAGAAACAATACATATACATATACTAGAAACAATACATATACAATGATGCTAGAAACAATACATATACATATACTAGAAACAATACATATACAATGATGCTAGAAACAATACATATACATATACTAGAAACAATACATGTACAATGATGCTAGAAACAATACATATACATATACTAGAAACAATACATGTACAATGATGCTAGAAACAATACATATACATATACTAGAACAAGAAACAGTACATATACATGAATACTTTATTATTGTGATTTAAATCGGAGCATGACTTAACTGTCATGGCTCGAGTTGTAGCCATAATTCTCTTGAAGGGAGAGCGTGAGTTTGCGTATAGATCTATACTGGATTGACAATCCTACACCTTGCTGCTAGCTACAGCCGGACCTGCAGGTTTGCAGGTGCCAAACGTCATTCCGTTATTACGACAATTTATTTGTCGTTGTTACTAGTCGATAGTATGGTGCAATTTATCACGTAATGCCTTAATATAAATCCGGTTTAAGGTAGTTAGTACCGCAGTAGTTCTTATAATACAAGGTTACAGTACTACATTAATTTGCCCATTACATATTTTTAGTGATAACCTCACTTAAACGTTTATGTACAAACTATATTTTGTTAAATGATAGTTACATTTGGGAAATTACACACTTTTACATCAAACGAACATACAAAACAGTTAAGTCTTGGTAGAAGGCTTCTTTAATAAGAAAATATAGGTTTTTCTGAGAGATTCAAACTTTTACAAACAATTGCAAACTTTTACATACATTTTACAAACTTATACTTGATACAGATTCAAACATTTTTGAATGACAATTTCCGACACTAAAATACTTATGAACTCATCAGCTTAATGCTGATAAACTCTTTCAAAATAACTTGTATTCTCAGGTCATCAGTAGACAGGTACCGAGGCCAGCTTTTGAGAAGATGGAGCGCATTCATGATTCATCTTATTATTTTGATATACGTTATTTTTGGTGTCTACAATGTACAGAACACACTTGTATTAAAATTATATATTTAATGCAATGGATGATGTTGTTTGCTTATTTACATTTACTGTGTTGTGATACTTACATGACGTCCTCCGCCCCAGAACGTTTCCGCCGTTCTTGGTTTTGGGGTGTGACACGAACTTGGACACTATTTAAAGTGATTCAAGTCTCCATTTTGAAGCTTTTGCTCCATTTTATAACTATCACTCCAACCTCTCTCCTCAAACTAGATTTTTGGGTTAAAATCTCAAGTTTAAAGCTTCAAATCACCAAGGCACTTTCCCTAGCTTGTTATGTAACATTCTTATCCTTCAAATTCGAATTCAAAGCATGGATTAAGACATCATTCATGAGTTTACAGCCATGGAACCCTCTTAGGCCGTAAACTCATATATAGTGGGTTTTTGAGCCCTTAAACCCCTCCTTGACATGTTTGAGACTTAGATATGGCTAAATGGCTTCAAGATATGGACCCTAAACAATTAAAACATGAAATTTGTGAAGTTTGAAGGAGTTTACGGCCAAGGATCATTCTTGGGCTGTAAAATCATTAAACTAGGGTTTTCATGCCCTTAAGCCCTTCCAAACCACTCCTTTGTCTTAGTTATGAATTATAGAACATAGATCTTTGCATTTGGACACTTGAAACACAATTTTTGGAGGACTAACATGATTTTACGGCCAAAGGCTAGTGCTTGGGACGTAAACTCCATGAAACATGGTACAAATCCAATTCTAGGGTGTTTGAAAGCCATCCAACACCACCAAAAGCCTTGGAATAAATCAAAGGACCAACCAAAAATAGTTTTAAGGCTTTACAAACATCAAAACCCCACATTTGAGAGTTTACGGCCATAGAACATGTCTCATGGCCGTAAACTCATAAAAAGGTGTCAAATGGTGCCTTAAACTCATTTCTAGGCTTGTGGGAATTTTTAGAATCACATGTGATTAATTTTAACACCTTAAAAACACTAAATCTTGGAGATTTGAGAGTTTACGGCCAAAGACCCCATGCCTAGGCCGTAAACTCCCTTTTGTATTGTAAATGATATTTTTAATTCAATCCAAGCCTTAAGAAAAATTAATCCAAGGATTTCCAAGTGTCCATATCCATTTATGACTCAATTTTGCCCATATTTGACCCCACCATGAGTTTACGGCCGTAAACTCATGGGGAATGGGTCTTGTGGCTGTAAACTCCCTAAAGGGGGTGTTCCTTTGAAATCCCAACTCATTTCCTAAGTCCCTCGCATCATTCATGTCCCTAACGCCAACCGGGTCCCTCCAAACACTTGTATCGGAGTGTTATCGCGACTTGAAGCATTTGTCCCTATCCAACAATCAATCTAAGTCCTAATTAAATACAAATGTGTATCTTTACCTTATAATTAGGAACCTCGTGTGTTTACAAGTCCCGGATCAACTCTTAGCATCCAAACCGTCTCATATCTCGACCAGTGAGTTCATACCCCTACCCTTTTTCAATGGTTTTTCAATGTTTTCAGGGGGGGAATACAAGCAAAAGTACAAGAATATCTTGTACTCAATCACATGATTTCAATTAAATGGTTTCGTAATTGCACACTTTAAGAATTGAAAACCTTTTAAACAAACTGTTTTAACTTGCAGAGTTGTTTGTTTTTAACCCGATTTTCAATTCTTATTATACACTGTTATATTGTGTACTTTGCATTCGATTGTTCACATTTAAACTGATAGAATACACAAACCATTGTAATGTATGTAATAAAACACTAAGGTTCGAGTGTAAAAGACAGACTCCATTAGAAAACATGAAACATCTATATGTTCTTAACAATACACCTAGGCTCGAGTGTGATAGATAAATACCATCATAACACACAAATCACTGTAATGTCCTTAATAAAACACCTAGGATCGAGTGTAAAGGACCATAATCATTAAATAACACCTAGGTTCGAGTGTAATGTCCTTAATGATACACCTAGGGTCGAGTGTAAAAGGACAGCCATCATTAAATAACACCTAGGCTCGAGTGTAATGTCCTTAATAAAACACCTAGGCTCGAGTGTAAAGGACATGTACGTAGAATATAGTCAGTTGTAAATACTACTTTCCTAGTCGAAAAGTAAAGAGTAATCTTAATGATTGGAGACACGTCCTTGTAACACTTCCATGGCACGAGATAGTGGAGGACTAACCCTGTAACCAGAATCTCCGTTCGTAGGAGAGTGTGGCTTGAGTGTGTAGATCTATACGGGACTGACAATCCCACACCTGGCTGCTAGCTACAGCCGAACCAAATGGTTCAAGGGTGACAAAAGTCATAAATAGGATATTGACCATGGTCCGAGTCATATCCAGTCTAAGTATGGTTAAGGACTCGAGATCTAGATTATTAACGTTTTAGACTCATTTACTAGCTTTATGTACGTAGTAAAGCTAATGTACATTTAGGAATTGCAGATACACACACAGTCAGGAAAACATGGGGTTTTCCTAGGGAGAACACTGAACATAAACAAAACCGGTAAAGATATTCACACAGTCAGGGAAACATGGGGTTTTCCTGGGAAGGACACCGAACATAGTTAGAAACTAGTAACAGTTTACACACACACAGTCAGGAGAACATGGGGTTCTTCCTTAGTAATAGTAGTACGAAATTAGAGAAGTGTAATAAGTTAAACAATTGAATTACATTTCACAAGAACAATCATGTTTTAATTAAACATCGTTTACTTTACTTTCGGATTTGGAAACTAACTTTACATAAGAAAATATGGGATTTTCTTGGATAACCACTTTTCAGGAAAACAAAGGAACTCGTACATTTTCAGAAAAACTAACCGCTTATGAACTCACCAGCTTTATGCTGATTTTCAAACCGCTTGTATTCTCAGGTCCGAGTTAGACAGGTACCCGAAGATCCTTTTGTGTGAAGATGGAGTTCTCAGAAGACTCATTTTGTATTGTTCATATATACTATGTATCACTTGTATAACTTATGCTTTTGAAACAAATGTAAAACTTTCATATATGTAATGTAATGGTTGATTTACTTTACTTACTATGTACATTGGATTTGATACTCTACGTGGAGTCAACCCCGGAAATGTTTCCGCCTTCGGTTTTCGAGGTGTGACAGTTGGAGGAAAGAGCGTAAGCTAAATTGATATCGAGTGGTTTTCTAGGTAACCATTTCGAAACACGGTTCCGACACACTTAGTGTACCGAGACTCGAGTGATGTTGGCTACTCAGAGATGATGGATCAATCATCAGCTTTGGGTGTAGGTATGTGTTTGTAAGTATCATTGTACCACCCTCGAACGACAACACATTGTACATGTAAAGTTAGAGTAGCTAACATGGAGAACTAGGGACAATGTTAACAATGGGAGTCTTGCCTATTTGGTGTACTGTATCGCTAGGTCACGTTAGTAGAGAACAAGGTCTTTCTTTTGGGATTTTTGAGATGTTTTAGACCCATGTGGAGAGGGACATTAAAAATAATTATAGCGATGAACATAATAAAGTAGTTACTTCGACGAAAGAATGTCATGAATAATATATGTTATATATACTAAAAATAATAAGCGATTAATATAGATTGATATGATTTGATTGCATGACTAAACAACTTGTATGAAATATGTTTAATTTTCTATCCATGTCCTTCGGATTCACTCATTGTGCTGATGCTGACACTTGTTTTTTTGCTTGTTGTTGTTGCTTTGCATTAGTACAAGTGGCTTTACATTGATGGCCTGGTGAGGCTAGGACTTTTTGTTTAGGTCTTATTATGATATTTAGATATGATACGAGTTTGAGACATTTCATGATGATTCATTTATACTTAGTTTTGGTTCCAATTTGCAACTTTAAATTCTAATGGTGTGTTTTTGAAACTAACACTGGTGATGTTTTCAATACATTAATTAAGACTTTCGCTGCCTAAACCTGTCAGATAATACTTTTAAAAATAAAAAATGAGGTGAAAAATCATGGTGTTAAATGCTTCAGATCTAGGATCGATCATCTATGCTATGACCTATACTCGACCAGATGTGGCTTATGCATTGAGCATGATTAGCATATATTAGCGAAATCATTACACAAATCATTGGGAAATAGTGAAAACATACTTAAGTCTTTGCGAAAAACAAAAGATATGATTTTAGTTTTTGTTGGAAATGATGAACTTAAAGTGAGTGGTTATAGTGACGCTAGCTTTCAAACATATCGAGATAATAATTATGCACAATATGGATGGGTTTTTTCTATTAAATGGTGGAGCAGTAACTTGGAAGACTTCCAAGTAACAAATCGTGGCTGATTCGACTTGTCAATCAGAGTACATCGTAGCAAGCGAGGGGAAAAGGAAGCGGTATGGTCAAAGAATTTCATTGAAGACCTTGAAATTGTTCCATCAATTCAAGAGCCCACAGATATTTTATGTGAAACTGAAGGCGCGGTTGCTTTGACTAAAGAACCAAAGCATCATGGTAGCTCAAGACAGGTCGAAAAAATACCATTATATCTAAGATCAGGTTGAAGAAGGCAACCTTGTGAATCGTGTGTCATCAGAAAATATTCCTATTGATCCTCTTGTAAAGGTTTTTAGCAAGATCAAGCACTTCGAGCATGCTAGCAGCATTGGGCTAATAGATGATATTAAATTGTATATTTTCGTAGTTAGTTGATTGTTTTGAAACAAGTGACAATAATAAATTGTAATTGAATGATGATTAAGTAATGGAGATTAATTTATATTCAAAGTATGTGATACCATTAATTAATTAATTTATTATTGTGTTTCTCTATGCATATTTTTGTTCCTGTATATTAATTTATTCGAAATGCCACAATCATTCTTACTTTAAGGATTAAGTATTGATTTAAGAGTGTCATGGAATATTTTTAGATTATAGGGATTGATACAATCTTCAGGAGTACTTACAAAATAACGATTTTGACTTCATGGGTTAAATCACGAGTAGTTCTAAGATTATAATATATTTTATTCTTAAAACAAAGATATCTAATTCATAGTTTGTGAATATGTTGTGCATTGGATTTGCATCAACGTATCCGTAACGAGATGTTATAAAATGTGATTCAATGTGTGATGAGATATGTAAAAGATGTGATCATATAGTCAAAGTTTATTCATTCTTTTTTCCTTTTAGGGAAAATTGATATCTGTGAGCCCCTCAGTGATTTGATGTTGACATTATAGTGATAGACTCTTCCAAGACTAAATTGATGTGTTTGATCTGTAGTCTAATGACGTCATCACAAATCGGTAGATTGAGAAACAAAATATTTGACTATGATATTGATTCTAATCCATGTCTCATTTCCATATGATATCAGGAAGAATGAAGGCATAGTTGATCACTTATCATCGGGTTGACATTTAAATTGATTATAATTTAATTGTGTCTTTGAGAAGCATACTTTACTAGTTTTGAGAAGTTATACTTTCAATTGTAGTTGGTAACTTATCCAAGAAGGAGACTATTGGATTAAGTGTATAAGTTTCTATCTAAACTGGTATATTCTTAGTGAATAAAATAATGTGCTTTTTAGGTTGCCTTCATGACCAAGAAATAGGTTGGATTGTTATTAAGAGGGAGATAAATTATTTATTAATTTATTATATGATTAATATATTAATTAGGAAGAATAAAATTTTAATTAAGAATTAATTTAATTACTGATTTTGCATTAATTAGAATTAATTAAGGGTATAAGGATTAGAGTGTAATTGTTCACTAGTTGAACAAAGGAAGCCTTCTACAACCCTCGTATGGTGGATGGTTTTGGGAGCCCTTGGAAGCCTCCATTTGCTGATATGATAAGTGATTTGAATCATATTACCATATTATTATTTTAATATTATTAGTGTTTCCTAGAACTGTAAGTGGGGACCTATAGAAGGCTTGAAAAACCTTGGACAATTCACAATGAATTTTAAAAATACTCTTCCTCTTTCTCTCTATAATTTTTAATCCTTGGGTTTCCTAGGGTTTTGGTGTGACTCATTAGAGGCTACCACATTATTGGAGCAAGCTTTCCAATAAGGTTTTCAAGAGAGCTGTTCTGCTTAATTTGAATTAAGCAAAGGTAGGATCTCCTTCATGTAATTTTCGACTACATTAGGTTAATTAGATTATTTTTCAAAGTATGTTACTATTATGAGAATAAACACAGAATTATAGGTTACATGTGCCTATAATTGTTTATGTGAAATTTTTATTGTGCAAATAATGTTTGTAACCTAGAAAACCCATCTTCGCCAATCCTTCATGCTCCCTCTAAGGGATGATTTCTAACACGCTTAAGGTTTGTGAAATTGACCCTTACCCTAGATATTTTATTCCACTCTTTAGTGTCATTGGGTGTGATGCCATTAGAGGGACTCTGGTTTGGGTCCTCTCATCCAAGGAAACTTCAAGGAGGACATGATCTCAATCAAGGAGATAAATGGCTACATAAGAGTTATGTTGTTCTTCTTTATGTTCTATGTTTTCATAGGGTATAATTACTTAGTATGAAACCTAGATCCCTAGGTTGCATGTACACTTATGTATATAATAGTTTGTTGGTTTCCATTACTAAGATAGAGTGATGCATAGTTACCCTGACAACGGTATATGACCCATTGGTTTATAACTACTACCACCATAATCTATATTTTTTAAAATGCTCGTTTGAAATTGGTAAAAGGAAGAAAAAATTAAAACAGAAAGAAACCTGCAAATCGCAGGCACGACACGCCCCAACAGATTAGGGTTTACTATTTTCATTTCAAATTTCATATTTAAAGGTTTCAAATATAGATAATTACCAAAACTAAATTGTTTTAAATCTGTAAAACTACAAATATGATTATTTGAATTTGAATATTTATATTATCTGAATAGTGATTTAAATATTTAATAATATTTATAATAGAGAGTAATAATTTTGAATATTAACCCTTTAGGAATTGTTAATTGTTATATTGTGTTAGCACAATTAATTTGAATTAGTATTAGACAACTAAATTTAAAGAGTTTTAAATTTATCCCTTGTATATATGTTAGAACATTATCTATTATATGTATAACAAAATTACAACATATATCCTCGCTTGTTTAAATATTGACATTGTTAGTCTTTCCATGACTAGGCTCACCCAATCTAGTGTAGGGGTTTGAGGAGGTCTCTATGATTCCTAATAGGGTTGGTTTTTAATATGCTTCGTGGTTACCACCCTCACCTCCTTATTGATTTTTGAAAGTGGAGTTACTGAAAAATGGTTTGATAGTGATGATGGTCAATCTATAAGTATTAAAAAAAATAGAAGTATAAAAAATCCAGTTTTATTAATATAATGTGAATCTTATGGTATCCGTAAAATTTGCACATTATCTTTATAACTTTTTATAGAGCTTGCATGGTTAACTGACACATCGATTTGAGAGTATAATTAGAGAATGGTGTGGAACTCGCGAATCTCTAATGTAACTTGAGCCAAAGACCACATAATTTTGTAAGGTTGATTCACCATATGTTCAATGATTCATCGCGACCTTGTCTTTGAATTTGAGATGAATATAATCCGAGATTAACATGATATTGATAGTCAATGAATCTCAAAGACCAAGGAATTTCGAAGTCATTAGAATTGGTAAAGGGCTTTGCCTACCTAAATAACTTTATGGTATTTTTACTGCGACCCTTTACATATCATTGAGCCAAATATGAATCCTAGCCTTCTTAAATAATTCTATCTAGGGTAGTTATTTTCTAAGGATTGATAAAACAAAACTATAATGGAATTTAATAGTGCATGATGTCTATAATCGTATCCACTAAAATCTACGACTCTAAACCGATGACATGAGTATCCATTAGGATGATTAATCTTGTCCAAATTTGTAGTTTGGGAATAGTTCTCATAAACCAAAAGAAAGATATTGCCATTTGATAAATCTCTTCCCAAGGTTCCTCCAATCACTTTGTTTGAATCTATTAGAAAGAGCAGTTATCAAGTGTACATTGTAAAATGATGTGTTGAAGTAAAATGAAATTTCAATGAGGTAGGATTTGACTTGGATTAGTCAACTGTCTACTGTGGACATATAACCAACTCATTCTAATTTTGGTAAGAAAAAATTGGAATTTCCAAATGAGTTGTGTAGAATGTTACGTCTTCCTTTTGGAACTAACATAGTCAATCATAGAAACTCAAACTTTAAATACCCCCCCCCCCCCTTTCCACACACACACACATGCACACATAGACACAAACACACACACACACACACACACAGACACACACACACACACACACACACATATATATATATATATATATATATATATATATATATATATCATCAATAGAAGTGTCAATAAGAGGAAATCCAATTATCCATGGGTTAAAAGGGGATTAGTGTTGATATGCCTAATCTGGGCCCAAATGCCAAGGACGAAGAAAGGTTTATTCTGAGACATGTTCTGATATGATATTCATTTTTCTAACAAGAAAATGACCCATAAAGCATACATGCCCATTATATATTTGATGTGAATGGACTGAAATAAAGAGATGTTGAATTTGGTCGTGGATTACGAGCCCATGCTACTATCCATAGGATCGAAAGACAACTAGTTCTCCTATGTTTGGTCTTCAGTCAAATATATGAATTTATAATTCCATTGAAATTTACTTTTAAGACTTAGTGTATTATAATTAGGATTAAGTGCTGATATTTCCAAGCATCTGCAGTAACTTAAATGAAGTAAGGAGAGTGAAACATGGAGAATATAATTTGATCATGAAGGCCAAGCCCTTTCGAATATTCATGGGATCAAAAGACATCTCTTTTCCCAAATGATTAGTCTATGGTCTTATAAGTCAAATTGTGAATACAAAGATTCATGAGATTGTTGCAACTTATTTAAATGTATAAAATTCTAACATGTTAAAAGAAAGTCATGAAATCTATGAAGCTAGTATAGTAACAATAGTTCAAAGTTGATTCGAATATTTGAATAAGATGTATTATTATCGAATCATCTTCTTGGACATATAATGCAAATTGCATTACCAAATATCCATTTGGATATGATTTTGGATTTCATTTCACCACAAGTCTTATTATAAATGCAAGTCTCATTTGTCAAGATTAATGATAAGAGCATTGTCTTATGCTACAAATATCTATTAAAACTAGTTTAACTAATGGATTATTCAAATTAACCACAATACATGCTGATTCAAATAAATCCAAAAGGTTTGGGTGAAATGTATTTGTGAAATTATAGTTTTGGATACATAAATGAGAAATACATTACCATGTATCAAGTTGGATTGGATTTTAGATATCATTTGACTACAAGTCTTCTGATAAATGCATTTTTTTAACAAGATAGACGATGAATACATCACTAGGTGATGTGAATATTTGTTTGAATTAGTTCATACTAATGGACCATTAAGAATAACCACGATACATGGTAAGATCAACTTCGTATGAACAGGAGTCTTGAACCTTTTGGTGTTGAAAGCTCTCATGAAGCAAAGCAAAGAATCAATTGGGAAATAGGATAAGAAACCTATTCCAACAGGGATAGTGTGAATCTTAGTCCAAACTTTATCAGTCATCTAAGCATTATGAAAGAGCTTCACGAGTTGTCTCCAACCAAAACACTTCAACAAGGAGTGTTATTTGGATAGTGAAACAAACCACTGATTGATTTTGTACTAGATGAGTCATTTTATGTTTACTAATAGTTAATGGATTGTACCATGAATAGTTTTAGGATAAGTCCATTGGTCTTGTACAAACTAAGAATTTTCATCAAAAGACTATATGATATGTGAGGTAGGATTCACTCCTCGATATCACATTTAGAAGTCTACAATAATAACGCTCATGCTCTTCGTGAAGCACTCGATAATCTACAACTTAGAATAAAGATATGTTATCTCATTAGACATAAAGGCTACAACTTGGAAGGAGGACATGGAGAACAAGATTCAGTCCATGTATGTTGAAACTTGGTAGATCAAGGACTTGGCCTTAAGTGTTAAGTGTAAGTGAATCTTCATAGAGAAACAAAGATGGATATGAACAAAAAAATATTAAAAACCAAGATAGGCTGTGAAGGATGTGTAAACTTGAAAATGTCATTTATGAACCGAAACAAGAATCTCACAATTGGACACTTTATTTTAATGAGAAAGTTGAAGGACACTGAATTTCAAGAAATGAAGATGAGCTATATATATGTCAAAGCTAGTAGGAGTAACTTAATCTTTGGTTCAATAAGAGAGTTCAAGGAGCTTGAATTTCGACAAACATAGATGATCACCATTTTCACCCTTGAATTACAATTCATAGGAAATATGTTCTAACTTAGAAAGTGAAAAATCTTTGATTGGTATGTGAAATGTTTCATTGTGATACACATGGGAGGTACAACATATGTACATAATATAAGGATCTATGGAGATAGATCTAAGTTATTAAGCTAAAGTACATGAAATCTTAAGGAAACTCGACATGAAAAACTTGAAAATGTTCTTTCTCAATAAAATACGGTATCACATTAAGAGATACTAATGCAATAGTTCTATTATGAGCTAGAGCATATGAGTCGTGTACCGCATGACAAGTCAGATTAGATCAATTTGGAAAGAATCAGCAAATCAAGATCAAGAACATTCCTATGTGTCATAGGAAGATAGAGGAAAGGATAATGTTAGTATGGAAGAGATCAATGTAAAGGTTACATTGATGCTAAGTTCCACAATGATAAATATGTATCTGTTTACTGTCAAAATTCATGCTTTTACTAAATTATGAAATATTATCTTGGAAGAGTACCAACTAATACGCCATAGCAGATTTAACAAACATAATGTATTGTTGTTGGTCAAATTGGAAAGAACACAATGTGACTGAAAGAGATTCATTAGTGACATCATTATTGAAATTTAACCATTGATGGTCCTTTTGAATTTTATTGTGACTATAAGTGTGAACATACCTCAAGTATGGATACCAAGTCACATAAGCTCACATGGAGCATAGAGAGTAAGTACCATAACATATGATAGTTGTTCGAATGTAAGGAAATCATAGTCAGTAAGTCATATCGAAAGATAATCTTACCGATCCATTTCCTAAGCCAATGTCATTGACCAAGTCTAACAGGTAGACAAAGTCAACAGGCATTAAAGTTGCAAATGAATTGGCTTAAAAACTTTTAGTTTAGCTTGTTTTAAACTTGAGAACTTAAATAGTATAAGTCTAAATTTTATTTGGAAATTATTAGGTAGAGATCTTAATATATGATGGAGACCAGTTATCTCAATTAGCTTATCATTGTGTTATCTCTTTGAATATTTGGAACCCACTTCCCAAGTATTAATTTACTCAAACCTCCATAATCGGTCATACTCTTGGTAGTAAGTATTGATTCAGATTTTCATGATTAATAGTGGATTCTCCATAGTGATTAGGCATATCATAGACGTTGTGCTAACACTAATGTGTACTTGATATATATTTAAGTATCTAAACAACCTGCATTTAGAGATTACTTCATGGATACAATTACGAGTAATTCTAAGATGATAATATCTTGTATTATTGAAGCTAAGATAATGTGGGGTTTTGCTCTATGATTCTATTATGCATTGGTCTACTCCAACTTTATCTATAGCTGGTAGTAGACAAAAACCATGTTGTCAAAGATTATTTGTTCCTTATGTCATAACAGTGGATGTGATATCTATGGGCACCTCGATGATTTGGTGCTAACATCTAAAGTGCTTGGCCAAACCCTGATTAAAATTGATGTGATCAATAAAGAAGTCAGTGTAGTTGTCACAAATCTATATCGGGAAACATAATCTTGAATTTTGAGATTGACCATTATACATGTCTCGAATTTATATATATATATATATATATATATATATATATATATATATATATATATATATATATATATATCATAAAACGAAGGAATAGTTGATCATTTATCTAAGGGTTTAATGCTTATTAGATAAGAGTTTGGTAGTTGCATTAGATGGCTAACTCTATATTGATTATTGGAGAAGTATTTGACCTCGTATAGTTTATGATTTGTCCAACTGGGAAACTGTTGGAAAGAGTGTCCAAGGTCATTAACTATTGGTAATATTTCTAATAATAATAGGGTCCTTTTGGTTTGCCCTCAAGACCCAAATTGAGTAGAATAAATAAAGAACATATTAGTATATTAATTATTACGATTGATAATTGTGACAACCCGAAACATTCACCTTGTACAATTGATCCGTTAATCTATATTAAACTTAAATTTATCATCTTTTAGCGAAATTGTGGGTCCATATGAGTGCTTTAGACTTACTATAACTTAGAAATGAGTCTTAAGGAAGATTAGAAAGTGTGTAGTTGTCACACCCCCGAACTAGACGGCGGAAACGTCCGAGAGTTGTTGTGACTCAATTGAATACCATCACAATGAATATACATGAAACATAACATCATTCGTCACCAACATTTGAATATTACAACTAATAGTGTTTACATCCATTACATTGTCTCAAAACATTACATTCTCAAAAGTAGATTGTTCGATACTAATTAACACACAGCAAAACATCATTGAGTACAATTCTTCCTTCACTTTATCTGTTACCTGAGAATACAAGTATTTTGAAAAACGTCAACATATGAAATGTTGGTGAGTTCATAAGCGGTATTTGAAAAACAATGTTTTGTATCGTTTTGAAAACCACCAGAAAATCCGATATTTTCTGAAAAGAGCTTTTGAAAACATTTGTGAAGATCCATAGGTATGCTTGTTTGTTTCTATAGTTGTAAGAAAAATGTTCATCAAAATTGTGTACGTTTTGAAAATCGTGTGTATTGAAAAACCCTAGGAAAACCCGTTGTTTTCCTAATTCCTTGGATTCCATGAAGTTAAAATAAAACCATTGCAGCGCGCGAAGTCATTAAGTCCAGGCGACGTCAGATTATTTTTGCGCATGATTAATTGCTATAAACACGCGTTACACAAACAACCCGTTTATAACTATACTAACAATCACGTAGGCGTCGTCCGTACTAATCACATTATCCAACCGCCCTGACTTCTTGTAGTCCCACATCCGAAGAGAAAAAGGGCACGAAGACCACGATGACTCCATTAACCGGTTGGGGATAAAAAAAAAAAGGTACGAGGGGTCCTTGACCCGCCTCGCATCAAATACCGACTTTACTAGCAATACCATAGGACCCTTGGGGACCAATAGTATATAAGCCATTGAATGTCCTTTTACGCTGTGTCAGATCATGTAAGACCCAACAACTCGTAAGGTAGAAGTCTTCGGGCCTTAAGATCAGGTCATTGGGCTAGCTTGGCCCAACAAACAAGATTTTACACTTTGGGGCCCAAAGATGGTGCGTAGATGTCTATGCACTCTCACGTGTATATTGAATTACCAAATGTTTTCATGTATGAATCGAGTTATCGTCATGTTAGTATTTTCGGATTGTTATTGATTCGAGACCGAATCAATTCGTTTAACAATGATTTTTGGTATTGTTGTGTATTGTATTATGTAGGTAGTCGCGGTGCCAATATTTGATCAAGTTGCGTGTATTGAATTAGCCTTGAAAGTTTTCTGTTTTCAGCCCCTCATTGTTTGTAAAATTTACTTTTTCAACCCTCTAATTAAATAACTTTCCGGTGTGGTCGTTAAATCATTTTCTTGACATTTTAACACCAAAAATTATTGAAATTAATATTTTTCAACATATTTTTCATTGAAAATAGTTTAAGTCCCTGAAATTGCAGTTTTCTCGGTTATAACCCCTCTTTTTCGCAGTTTTTACAATTTTGGCCCAAATTGGAAAAATTTTGCAACTTTGGTCCTTTTTAAATTTGAAAAGCATTTTAAACCTTTGAAAAGTACTTGGAACCTTAGTAGTCCACTGTTTTACAGAAAAACACAGTTTTGGCCCTCCAAAACAGAAAATTTCGCATAATGGGCCCTATTGGGCCAAAAATGCCATTTTTAGCCCATTAAGCTTGAAATTTATGTTTTTAATCCTCCAAAAAGTATATTTTTAGAAAATATTTCATTGAAACTGTTTTGACACTCCTCATCCATTAGAATTCGTGATATGACATTTTGGGCCCTTTTAACTTTATATTTTTAACATTTTATGTCCAAAAATTGAGTTTTTAGCCCAAATAAAATGTTATTAAGCCATTTAGCTATTTTTCTTGGAACACTTTGTATGTAGAAATATACTTGATGCTAGTATCATTAATCATAAAGTATATCTCGGTTTTAGGGGTTTTAAGGCTAGATCCAACATTATAACACACAAAAACACACATATAAGCATAGAAATCATACAAGGCATACAAAACATATATACATCTACACTTTCACTTGTATTCCCCCCCCCCCCCCCACAAAACTCATAAAAACAGAAAATAGGGGGTATGAAGTTCACCTTGGAGTTGATGGTTCGGTTTTTGGATGAAGAAAGTGAGAGATTTCGGCCTAGCTTGCTTCTTGAGAGGATCCTCAAAACTATGATGTTTCTAGTAGGATAATCAAGAGATTTGTGATGTTTCTAGGAGGATTTGATCATAGATGAATTTATACAACTTGAGGGTGAAGTAACTTACCTAGCATGTGAGTTTGATGAACTTTCTTGTGCACACACACCCACTCACGGGTTTATAGAGAAAATGGAGGAGTTCTTGAGGTTTTTGGGAGTGAAAGGAAACATGAATGATTTTTGGTGAGGGAGAATGGCCTTAGGCCGAGATTAAGAAGGGAGAGAGAAAGGAGATATTTTTTGCATGGAAACATGGGAAATACATAGATACATGATGTGTATTAGACTTGGTTATCCTCCATACAATAATGAGGTTTCATGTTTAGATTAGTTTGGTCCTCCTTGTTAAGATATTTATTTATTTTTACACACTTGGGCCGAAATGGAGTAATCATGGAGGAGTTTGGGCCTTATCTTGGTCCTTACTCGAAATTATGAAGCCCAAAAATAAATTTTCGGCCCATTGGGGCAAATGAAATCTTTTATGGCCCAACAAGGCTCATTAGAGATAAGATGGATTATTTTAGGCCCACGTGGCCCAAAATGCTAAAGTTTTATGAATGTGGCCTATTTAGAGCCCAATTAGGATTTCTAGGCCCAAGATATTGAAGTTGAAGGTTTATTGGTCCATTAGGCCCAATAAGAGAATCCTAGTCCATAGTGAACTTGAACCGGGATGTCTAGGGTTTTCAACTCTTATTTGAGCATATGAAATATATTTGGATGAGAATAGAGTATAGTATTCACTTAGAGTACAAGTTATTACCCTAGGTGAATGATTGCATGAGCGTAGAATTTCCTAGCAAAATTGCAAGTTGTGACATCATCCCCCCGTTAGAGGGAATTTCGTCCCGAAATTCTTTCGAAAGATAGGTTCATGAATGAGAGAATAGGTGAGGGTACTTCTGCTTAATCTAGTCTTTACATTCACTTGTGAGTTTCGACCTACGTTTTGCATTCCGTTGATCCTTCACAATCGGAATGCGGCTTTGTTTTGTACGCTTTACTTCCTTATCCAATACATTGACTGGTTCTTCGACGAACATGAGATTCTTGTTTATTTCGATCGCTCACAAAGGAATGATAAGAGTTTTGCCTGATAGGCACTTTTTCAGATCTGAGACGCTGAGCACAGGGTGTACGTTTCCGAGTTCTACAGGTAGCTGCAGACTATAAGTCCTTGGACTAATCTGAGCAAGAATCTCGAACAGTCTGACGTGTCGTGGGTTTAGTTTGCTCGTTTTCTAAGGAGAATCATTCCTTTCCAAGGAGATTCCTTTACTGACCTGCGATCCCCGACTTTGGCATCCTATTGGCTTATGCCGCTTGCCAGAGTAGCTCTTCTGTCGGTCTCGCGATGCTTGAAGTCAGGCTTTGATTTGGATTATCTTCCCTGTTGTTTCGCAAATGGTTTCTGGTCTCACGAGAGTACTGGCGAGTGATCTGCATTTATGAATATAAAGAGCTTTGAAACGAGCAATCTTGATGCTCGTGCGATAACTGTTATTGTAGGGGAATCCAATCATGGGCAATCGGGTATCCCATGACTTGCTGAATTCGAGAACCTAGACTTATAGCATGAATTTGAGTGATTGAATAGTTCGTTCGCTTTGGCTAGCGGTTGAGAGTAGCAAACAATGCTCATATTTAGCTATGTTCCCATAGCCTTCTGGAATGACTGTCAAAGTCTTGATGTAATCATGTTATCTCGGTCCAAGATGGTAGTTACTGATACTTCACGGAGTCTCATGATCTGTATTGGCAAGAAATGGGCAGATTGGGTTAACCTATCGACAATAACCCGGATAGCGCCCAACTCAACTCTTATAATAATAAGCTTTGTCTTTTGACTTTGAGGGTTTTATCCATCCCTGCAGTGCTTTCATTCGATATTCTCCAGCTTTGATGCTTTCAAGGTTGGTCGTGGATGTTGATAGTGTTTTGTTCTTGCCTTGAGAGTAGATGAGTATGTTATTGATGAAAATAATGAAAACGACGACTAGGAATGGTTGGGAAAACTTGGTTTGTAGGGTCCATGAATACCGTGGGAGCATTCGTTAGACCGAAGGGTATCATAATGAATTTGAAATGGTCGCGATGAGTTCGGAATGCAGTTTTGGAATGTCACCTTCTCGGAATCAGAGTTGATGATAACCGATTCTTAGATCTATTTTAAAGAAGTAACGAGCTTCTTAGAGCTGGCCAAATAGATCGTCAGTCCGTGGAAGTAGGTATCGACTTTTAATAGGGAGATTATTCAATTTCCTAAGATCAATGTACCTTCGGAAGGATCTGTCGTCTTGAAAAACAAGAGCAGAGCTCTCTAGGATGAGAAGCTTGGTCTAATGAATCCTTTGCGCAACAATTCTACTCAGTTGACAGGATAACTTGTGAATTTTTGGCGGGAGTCAACCTATAGGGTGAATTGGCAATTGATGTGGTTCCCGATATGAGGTTGACTCGAAATTCGATCTGTCTCTCTGGGATATTCCCGAAAGTTCCTCGGGAAACACATTTGGAAAAAAAATCACATGCTACTGGAATACCTTGTATGCCTACCTCTTCTTCGGTCTTGTCCACAACATGAGTGAGGAGAACGTAGTTCTTCTGGTGCAGGCACTTCTGCGCCTTGATGCACGGGATAGGAAGAGGATTGGTGCTAGGTTTATCACCATGGATTATTAGAGCTTTCGTGATTAGGAAGGTGAAGGCAAACGGCCTTCTCACGACACATAGTATCAGCACAGTGGGGGCTTAACCCAACCATGACGATTATCACATTAAAACTCCTAATATTTACTGGCATAATTCTATTTGTAATGAAGGGTTGTTAGTGCTAAGGTGTACTCCACATAAGTACCCTAGGTTAAGTCAGTTTTTCCCCATTGGCCATGTCCATTGAAAAGGCTTAGCTTAGCTTTGGGAATGTGGTTTTAGTAAGTGTTTGAATATGTTACTAATCAAAATTTCGCTCGGATTTACCATTGAATAAGAGGTAATCGAAAGAGTTGTCAAGTGGGAACGTACCAGTAACAACCGTTGGGTTTTGGATTGCTTCGCCTTGACCCAAGGTTAGGACCATTTCTGATCCTTCTGCTCCTCGATTGTTATCTCTAGGGCAATTGCGCCTGATGTGACCAGTTCCTCCACACCTATAGCAGGTGCGACTGGTCTCATCATTGGTGTTGTTGTTAGGGTTGTTGTGATTGTTGTCATTTTCATTTGGCTGATGATTCTGGCATGGATAAGTTCTACATAATTTGGCAATGTGATTCTTTCGGTTGCATTTGTTACAATGCATCTCCCTGCAGGCTCCATTATGATGGAATATGCACTGGTTGCATTTTGGAAGGTTTCCAGCATATGGTCTCCTGGTGGCTGGTGTAGTAGGGGTCGTGGTCGCATGAACAGCAACAACACGTTGCTCCCTTGAGAACCCTTGAGTGTGTTGTCCCTTTCTCTTACCTTCAGACCTCAGCTTCCTGCTCTTAAGCTTGGGGTTTGGAGTTCCTTGACAGGTTGTCACTTGTTGGTTTCCATGTTTGTTCCCTTGGCTGGAGTTGTCAATGTTATTCCTGCCTCCATTAGGGTTGTTTGCATTGATCTGTGCCATGGCAGCGGTTACTGCTGCCATTACAGCAGCTTGAAATGTAGCAGAGTCCATCTGCAGGAGTGGTGTCTCGCGGGTGCGCTTGTTATTCTTGCGGGATGGCATTTTCCTGATGCACGTTGATAATCCAGATCGTAAGTAATGATCATCATTCCTGGTTGTACTCTATAAATTTTGCATATTGTTGTATAATTCTTACTGCCTCCATCTACATCCCTATGATGTATTTGCGGTAATAGGTGATCACAGATTTGGCACGATTGTTACGTCTATCCTTAGATTATATGGGTTGTTTTAGTTTCGAGATCCTTAAGTATCTAGTGGTTTCGAGGGTTCGCTTGTGCATATAATTGAGTCTTTGCAGTAATATGAAATCAATATAGCACATAATTATTTCAGGGGTAAGTACCATCTCAGTACACAAAAGGGAGTCATGTCGGATAGTAGGGGAAAAAGAAAAGGCTGATCCTAATTGTGGCGGGAAGTGTCTGGTGGTGGTGCTGATGAAGTGGATGCACCTCGGAGACGAGCTACTTGTTGTTCGGTAGCTTGTAATCGTACTTCTCACACTAACTGTCTCGCTCAGGAGTCTCCGTTCACTTCCAATGTTTGCCTCTCATCTCCCAATAGCAAACCGCATTTGTTCCGTTCGATTTGGGGTGTCCTGAGCTTGGTTATCAATACCTCGGGTGCGTCGGACCACGACTAGGAGGGCCCGGTCAGCTGGTCCTCTGTGACTAAAATTAAAGAGACCTCAGCTCGTACTGTAGTGTAGTCGTATTCCCTACTGGTGACTCCATCCCCAAATATCGGGTGCCCTGGCTTTACATGGAAGGTTGATGTCATTGGATTCTACATCCGTGTCGTCATCGTCATTGCCCTCCGGCTCTTCCTTTTCGAGGTCCACTTATTGACTTGGCGGGTTCACCTACGAGTTCTACTTCGTGTTCCTATTGTGGTTCTTTCTCTGGGTCGTGCCACCCTACTATTCTTTGACTAGGGAGATAGGGTTTCCTGGCTAATGATACTCGTCTACAGCGTATTGCACGAAGGACTATAAATACTAAAATCAAATAGTGTACCTATTACTCCTATAATTCTACAACTATTGCATAGATTTAGTTGAGGTTCCTTTCTTGGAGATTAAGGGGTATGTTTTTAGATTCCCTAGCTATCACGATTTCTTCAAGACATGTGATGGTTGTATCAAGGAGCGGATGTATACCCCCTATTTTCTGTTTTTATGAGTTTTGTGGGGGGGGGGGGGGGGGGAATACAAGTGAAAGTGTAGATCTATATATGTTTTGTATGCCTTGTATGATTTCTATGCTTATATGTGTGTTTTTATGTGTTATAATGTTGGATCTAGCCTTAAAACCCCTAAAAACCGAGATATACTTTATGATTAATGATACTAGCATCAAGTATATTTCTACATACAAAGTGTTCCAAGAAAAATAGCTAAATGGCTTAATAACATTTTATTTGGGCTAAAAACTCAATTTTTGGACATAAAATGTTAAAAATATAAAGTTAAAAGGGCCCAAAATGTCATATCACGAATTCTAATGGATGAGGAGTGTCAAAACAGTTTCAATGAAATATTTTCTAAAAATATACTTTTTGGAGGATTAAAAACATAAATTTCAAGCTTAATGGGCTAAAAATGGCATTTTTGGCCCAATAGGGCCCATTATGCGAAATTTTCTGTTTTGGATGGCCAAAACTGTGTTTTTCTGTAAAACAGTGGACTACTAAGGTTCCAAGTACTTTTCTAAGGTTTAAAATGCTTTTCAAATTTAAAAAGGACCAAAGTTGCAAAAATTTTCCAATTTGGGCCAAAATTGTAAAAACTGCGAAAAAGAGGGGTTATAACCAAGAAAACTGCAATTTCAGGGACTTAAACTGTTTTCAATGAAAAATATGTTGAAAAATATTAATTTCAATAATTTTTGGTGTTAAAATGTCAAGAAAATGATTTAAGGACCAAACCGGAAAGTTATTTAATTAGAGGGTTGAAAAAGTAAATTTTACAAACAATGAGGGGCTGAAAACAGAAAACTTTCAAGGCTAATTCAATACACGCAACTTGATCAAATATTGGCACCGCGACTACCTACGTAATACAATACACAACAATACCAAAAATCGTTGTTAAACGAATTGATTCAGTCTTGAATCAATAACAATCCTAAAATACTAACACGACGATAACTCGATTCATACACGAAAACATTTGGTAATTCAATATACACGTGAGAGTGTACAGACATCTACGCACCATCTTTGGGCCCCAAAGTGTAAACTCTTGTTTGTTGGGCCTAGCTAGCCCAATGACCTGATCTTAAGGCCCGAAGACTTCTACCTTACGAGTTGTTGGGTCTTACATGATCTGACACAGCGTAAAAGGACTTTCAATTGCTTATATACTATTGGTCCCCAAGGGTCCTATGGTATTGCTAGTAAAGTCGGTATTTGATGCGAGGCGGGTCAAGGACCCCTCGTACCTTTTTTTTATCCCCAACCGGTTAATGTGGTCATCGTGCCCTTTTTCTCTTCGGATGTGGGACTACAAGAAGTCAGGGCGGTTGGATAACGTGATTAGTACGGACGACGCCTATGGGATTGTTAGTATAGTTATAAACGGGTCGTTTGTGTAACGCGTGTTTATAGCAATTAATCATGCGCAAAAATAATCCGACGTCGCCTGGACTTAATGACTTCGCGCGCTGCAATGGTTTTATTTTAACTTCATGGAATCCATGGAATTAGGAAAACATCGGGTTTTCCTAGGGTTTTTCAATACACACGATTTTCAAAACGTACACAATTTTGATGAACATTTTTCTTACAAGTATAGAAAAAACAAGCATACCTATGGATACAAAACATTGTTTTTCTGGCGGTTTTCAAAACGATACAAAACATTGTTTTTCAAATACCGCTTATAAACTCACCAACATTTCATATGTTGATGTTTTTCAAAATACTTGTATTCTCAGGTAACAGATAAAGTGAAGGAAGAATTGTACTCAATGATGTTTTGCTGTGTGTTAATTAGTATCGAACAATCTACTTTTGAGAATGTAATGTTTTGAGACAATGTAATGGATGTAAACACTATCAGTTGTAATATTCAAATGTTGGTGATGAATGATGTTATGTTTCATGTATATTCATTGTGATGGTATTCAATTGAGTCACAACAGCTCCCGGACGTTTCCGCCGTCTGGTTCGGGGGTGTGACAGGTTGGTATCAGAGCCAGGGCACGGGTCGATGTGTTCGACGGGGATGTCGAACCCTATAATGGGGGGTGAAGGTGGGTTGCACCTGATCCTACATCGGCTTGGATGGAGAACAAAACATCTCCTTATAAGGGGTGTGGATACCTTCCTTGTCACAACGCGTTTTAAAGCCGTGAGGGCAGCAGATCCCATAAGAACTCTGCAGTTAAGCGTGCTCGGGCGGGAGTAGTACCGGGATGGGTGACCCCCTGGGAAGTCCTCGTGTCGAGTGGCCCAAAGCGAACAATATTGTGATACGTGCCAGAGGGGGATGTTACAGTAGCATCACAAAATCGAGCCAATCACACCACAGTAGGTGTGTGTCGCCGCACACCCAACTGTGCGGCTAGCCAGCTGCACACCCAGCCGCACACACTCCCCCAGCCACACACCCAACCCAATATATATTTGAGAGGACCCCCTTTCATTCACTTTTCCTTCTTTGGCTGCCCATTACTTTCTCTCTTTACTTTCTCTCTCTAAAAAACTCATCCAAGAACACACTAAAGACCTAAAAATCGTGATTAACACTATCATCTAGCTTGTTATAAAGGTAAAACACCTAAATCTAGGCCTAAAACTCTGCATGATCTTCGTGTTCTTCATCCTTTTAAGGAGTGCGGCCGCACACCTTCATAAGGTGGCCACACACACTCAAATACCCTCCAAAGTGAGAGTTTCGCCCCCTGTAGTCGAATTAACACTTGGTTTGGAACTTGAAACACCTCAAAAATTGACATTTTGGGCTCAAACGAGGAGTGTACGGCCGCACACTCCTTTGTACAGCCGCACACCCCCTGTATGGTTGCACACTCCCGTGTGTAGCCTGACACACTGTCTGGCCGCACACCCTAACCGCACACTCACCTTTATGGCCATACACCCACTCTAATGCTCATATTTGGCCTTGAACTTGTAAAGATCATTAAGTATGGGATATAGAACACTTAATTCTAGTGATTCCAAGTCCTTAGGGTGGTTTTCCATCATGATTTTTCATGGAATACTCGATCTAATACAGATATGTGCGATATATGTTAATAGGGTCCACACGCATACAAAACATCGGTTAACACTCGACGCTTATAACCAATCGAACATTCGGATCCTACGATAAATGTAAGTTCGTACCCCTACACTTTTCCGAATTTTTCATGTTTTCAGGGGGGGTGAATACAAGCTAAACATAAAGGTTTTCCTAACTTAAAAACTGATGCAATTATAACTGTTTTCTATCCAACATTTAGATACAATTATCCCTTTTGTAATATGTGGAGCATTAGGGATGTTTTCTAATCATAATCGCATAGTTTTCAAAACCATACACGAACGTAACAACCATTCAAACTATAATAGGTATAGTTTGGGATTTCATTACCAGTCTTACAGATTCAAACTTCCTGCAAAGTAAAACATATAAACTATGTCAGATTTGGTTTATCCATTACTATGAATACAAAACTAAAGTATCATGATAAATAATTATTTTATGTATAATTATTTATACTCTACGCCATTACGAACGATTTCGACCTCGAGAACAACCAAACAACACGTAAACTAGTTAATACAGGATTGTGAGACTATCTTCGTTTTGCCCCTCGGGGTACCAATAAATCCTCATCGGTAGTATAACCAGAGTATCCTGGAGGGGGAGCGTGGAATTTGTGAATAGATCTATTCGGGACTGACAATCCCACGCCTGAACTGTTAGCTACAATTAGGTGGGCACGCCTGGGGTGATAAATTTTGTAATCGTGCGACGCCTGAAGAACGTCAAGGAGATAACAGGTCAAATTAGTATGGTTATACGACTCACAATAAGTATAAACTAATCATTGTTTACGGGATTTCTTTCTTCTATAGTTTTATTTTAAGTAATAAAACTCTACTTACTGGAGGGTATTCCAGTGACACAATCTTTGGTTTTATTATAAGTAATAAAACTACCATACATACTGGTGGTAACCAGGATTTCCAAACAATCATACATAACGTACTGGTGGTAGCCAGGGTTTTTCAAACAGAACGTACCATTCATACAGAAAACAACAAACATGTTAAAAAATATCGGATTTTCTTGGTATGGATGAGTACATATTTCAGAACTTGGTAACAACGGTTTTCAATACAAATGATATTTACTTATAATGGAAAGAAAACCTTTATACAAACTCAGTGACTAGTTCTCAATACAAAAACATGCTTATGAACTCACCAGCTTTATGCTGATACGTTTTCAAAACCGCTTGTATTCTCAGGACAATGATAGACAGCTTTTGGAGAAGATTGAGCATTTTTGGAGTCTCGTCTTTACCTTTTATTATATAATGTGATGTACAAACTATGTTTTCAAACAGATGTAAATATTCATATTGTAATGTAATGGTTGTGTTTACTTTGATTGCTATGATATGATTGTTGTGATACTACGTATGACGTCGCCACCCCCGGACGTTTCCGCTAGGGGTGTTCACAGTCCGGTTTTTTCGGTTTTTAGGTCAAACCGAAGCCAAACCGTTACTAACGGTTTTCGTCAAGCAAAAACCGAACCTGAACCATTGAAAATTTAAAACCGAACCAAACCAAACCATTATTAACGGTTTGTCTCCGGTTTGGTTTCACCGGTTTGGGCTTTTTAGGCCCATTTTAATCGAGTCTATTAAACTAATTTAGTAATAAAAAACTGCACTATTAAAGGTATTAAAACATTTAAAATTCTACCAAATATTGTTAAAAATATTGCAATATTAAAGCTACCAAAACAGTAAAAATTATGTCTAATACTGTTAAAAAAACTATAATATTAAAATTGTCAAAACAGCAAATTTAAAAAATGCAATAATTAAATATTGTGGGTTTTAGAGTTTATTATTTGTATATAAAAATTAATATATAATACAACAAAGTACAATTACATATAAAAAAATAATTAATATATATATAAATCCTACGGTTCGGTCCGGTTTTTATACGGTTTGAAATCATAAAACCGTAAGCCAAATCGTTCAATACAGTTTGAAAAGTTTGAAACCGCAAGCCAAACTGTAAAAAAAAAATACAAACTGTAAAACCAAACCGATGAACGGTTTGGCCGGTTTCACGGTTTCAAACCGAACCGTGAACACCCCTAGTTTTTGCCGTTGTTTTTCTGACGGTTGGGGTATGACAAATTGGTATCAGAGCTATTGTTTATAGTGAACTAAGTATACCGAACCTTACATGGTATACAACTATAAACACTAAGGGAACGAAGTGCTCTGAACTAAAAGTATATTTTAAAAATATAAGTATTTTTACTCCAAGTGTACAAGTATACCTGCATACCAGAAACAATATCGTTAAAAGAACCAAACAAAATTATTTGGATGTTGAACATTGTGGTTGAACCTGGGCATTTATGTAATCATGTCTAGGGTCAATATAGCCTAATCAACTATATTCATTCGAGACATGACCAACATGTGCTTGGGAGTGACTATAGTGTTACAATAGGCCTAAAACTTACCAAGTATTCCTACCAAAAGAAATTGATAAAACGAAACCTTCAATATAAAATACTATAGGAGTATTTTAGTCAAAGAAGGATACATTGTAGAAATTCATTCCAAGTGTTGCTACTCATTCTTTCCTAGCAATAGTTTACTTGCTTTAGTAACTCCTTCATATTTATCGCTTAGTAGAACACTTTATCTATCGTATAGAGATACATCTTGTTTCATATCTCTTGATTCAATTCAGTGGACTTACCATCCTCTCCTTCCTACTCATATTAGAACGAGATGCCTCCAAAGAAAATACCCAGCTCAAAGAATAACAATCCTCGACCACCACCTCCCCAGTTCGATCCTGCTATGTTCGAGGCAGCTGTTACTACCGCTGTGGCTACCGTAACGTCACAGATGAACCCTAGCGGCTCTGGCGGGCCAGGAGGTGGTACCCATCCCCAAAATCAGGAAAGTGGTCAGGGACACTTAAAGGAGTGTTCCTATAAAGACTTCATGAATGCAAAACCCACATATTTCGACGGCACTGGAGGTGTTTTTGCCTTGACTCAATGGTTTAAGAAGAGCGAGTCTATCTTCGAGATTTGTTCTTGCTCTGAAGCTAACAAGGTGAAATTTGTTGCTTGCACTTTCACCAATAGAGCACTGACCTGGTGGAATAGTCTGATCAAATCCCTAACCCTACTAGTAGAAAATGCTATCGGTTTGGAGAGCTTGAAAGAGCTTATGCTCGCTGAATACTGCCCGCAGGGTGAAACTGGAACATGAACTCTGGAACCTAAGGATGAAGGGTTCCGATATTGCTACCTACACTTCTAGGTTTGAAGACCTAGCACTTCTTTGCCCGGGAATGGTCACCACGAAAAGAAAGAAGATAGAGAGGTAAATTTGGGGATTAACACCCCCAACTCAAGGAAATGTCTTGGCTACCAGGCCAATTACTTTTGACAGCGCCAAGTACCTGGCACAGACTTTCATAGATCACGGGGTTGATCTGGATAAAGTAACAGCCTCTCCCAAACCAGCAAAAGAAATTTGCAAGAAAAGAAATTTCTAGAAGAAGCGAAAGGTCTAGTTTTTGTAGGAGTCTTCCAAGAAACAACATATCGTGGCAGTCCACGATGCCACTACTCCTACTGCTGCTCCTGCAACTCAAGCACCTACCAGTGGATATACTGGTACCTTCTGTTTGTGCAGCAGGTGCAGTTATCATCACCGTATTCACGGCCCATGTCGTGATATGCACTGCAACAACTGTGGCAAGAAGGGTCACATTACTCGAAACTGCAGAACACCAGCCCAACCAACTAATCAGGCCTCTGGAGCAGGTGTCGGTTAGGCCTGCTATGGTTGTGGTGAGGTCGGACACTACAAGAGAAATTTCCCCAAGGCAGCAACAACTTGCAACACTGGGAGAGTTCTAGCAATGGGGCAAGAGGAGGCAGTTGATGATCCTACCGTTGTCACGGGTACGCTCATCCTCGACAACTCTTATGCATACATTCTTTTCGATTTTGGTGAGGAGATAAGTTTTGCTAGTCATGCATTCAAACATCTTCTCAAACATAAACCTCAATCTTTAACCAAAACATTTACCATCAAAATGGCTAACGATGAGAAAGAGAGCACTAACGCTATATTATTTGGTTGTACCCTTACCCTAAACGATCATTCCTTTCCCATTGACCTTATGCCAGTTTCCATAAAGTGCTTCGATATCATCATTGGCATGGATTGGTTAAGCCCCAATCGTGCTGATATCTTTTGTTTCGAAAAAGCTATCCGTCTCAATCTTCCCTCTGGAGAATCACTTGTTATCTATGGTGATAAAATCAGTTCAAACCTTCGCATTATTCCGTGCATCAAAGACCAAAAGCTCCTGCAAAAGGAGTGTCGTGCATTCCTAGCCCATGTGGTAAATGAGAAACATGATGTTAAAACCCTCGAGAGCATCCCCGAAGTCTGCAACTTTCCTGATGTATTTCCCGAGGAACCTCTGGGAATTCCTCCTAAGCATCAAGTTGAGTTTTGCGTCGACTTAATCCCTGGAGCTACCCCGATAGCTAAGTCCCCGTATTGCCTAGCGCCAACAAAAATGCAAGAGTTGTCCAGCCAACTCAATGAGCTGCTAAGCAAAGGATTTACCAGATCGAGTTCCTCACCCTGGGGAGCCCTATTTTTATTAGTGAAAAAGAAAGATGGATCTTTTCGGATGTGCATTGACTACCGAGATTTGAAGAAGCTCACCATCAAAAACCGTTGTCCTCTTCCTCGGATCGATGACCTCTTCGACTAACTTCAAGGAGCCAGCTATTCCTCCAAGATAGACCTCAGATCAAGGTACCATCAGCTACGAGTCCAAGAGGGTGATGTTCCTAAGAGAGCATTCCGAACTCGATATCGCCACTACGAATTCATAGTAATGCCCTTCGGTGTAACCAACGCACCAGCAGTGTTCATGGACCTAATGAATCGGGTGTGTCGTCCTTTTCTGGACAAGTTTGTAATTATGTTCATAGACGATATACTTGTCTATTCCAGAAGCAAACGAGATCACAAACAAAACTTGAGATTAGTGTTGGAAACTCTAAGAACAGAAAAGTTATACGCAAAATTCTCCAAGTGTGAATTCTGGATTCGGAAAGTAAATTTCTTGGGTCACGTGGTGAGCGAGGAAGACATACACGTGGATCCGTCGAAAATCAAAGCGATAGAGAATTGGTCAGCACCGAAGACACCCACGGGAATCTCCTAACCACTCTGACTCAGAAAGATGTACCCTATTGTTGGAGTGAAAAGCAAGACACTACATTCAAATCATTGAAGCGAGCCTTGTGCAACGCACTTATCCTGTATTTACCCGAAAGGACGGAGGACTTCATTGTCTACTGCGATGCATCGACCAGGGCTTAGGTTGTGTGCTTATGAAACGAGGAAAGGTTATTGATTATGCCTTGAGACAATTGAAAGCACATGAAATCAATTATAAAACTCACGACCTGGAGTTGGGAGCAGTTGTCTTCGCATTGAAGATTTGGAGACATTACCTCTAAGGAACAAAGTGCACGATCTTCACTGACCATAAAAGCATGCAACACATCTTCGACCAAAAAGACTTAAACATGAGACAACGGCGATGGGTAGAACTAGTCTGTGATTATGAGTGTGAAATACGCTACTATCCTGGCAAGGCCAATGTGGTAGCAGATTCCCTCAGTCGAAAATAGTACTCAGGATGCAGTGTGAAAGCACTTACCATGACGATCCATTCCCATTTATCCGCACAAATTAGAGAAGCTCAGTTGGAAGCCCTGAAATCAGAGAACGTGGCAGAGGAAACCTTGAGAGGAATTGAAAAGAACTTCGAGATCAAGGGAGACGGAGCCTACTATTTCATGGATCGGATCTGGACCCCAAAGTTCGGTGGTTAGAGAGGGGTCGTCATGAACGAAGCTCACAAGACTAGATACTCCGTCCACACAGGATCGGATAAGATGTACCTTAATCTCAAGAAGTTATATTGGTGGCCAAACAAGAAAGCAAAAATCGCGACCTTTGTGGGCAAGTGTCTGACTTGTGCCAAGGTGAAGGTCGAATATCAGAAGCCCTCAGGTCTACTTCATCATCCGGAAATACCTGAATGGAAGTGGGAAAGGATTTCCATGGATTTCATTACCAAATTACCCAAATGTTCGAGTGGGTACGACACCATCTGGGTAATAGTCGATCGATTGAAGAAATCCGCTCACTTCCTGCCAATCAAAGAAACTTTCAAGATGGAAAGGCTCACACGAATCTACATCCAAGAAATAGTCTGACTGCACGGAGTGCCTGTATCTATCATCTCCGATCGTGACAGCAGGTTCACTTCGAGATTTTGGTAGTCCCTACTGAAAGCTCTTGGAACCAAGCTTGATATGAGTACAACTTATCATCCTCAGACAGATGGACAGAGTAAGAGAACCATCCAGAACATGGAAGACATCTTGAGAGCATGTGTCATCAACTTTGGTAAATCGTCGGATACCCAGTAGCCCTTGGTTGAATTCTGTGACAACCTGAAATTTATTCCGTCACTGTAACAATATCCGTTAATAAAACTCGTTTTTATTAAATTTCCCGTTAACATTTTGGATTAAGAAAATCAGATTGGGACTTTTATGGCAATAAACCTAGTGCGAACCTACAAATCATCTCTTGTGTTAAAACCCAAAAGTACCTCCGAAAGCAATACCATGTTTTCTTAGCCCACATCGTAGACAAGAAGCAGGAGGTGAAGGACATCAAAGAAATTCCAGAAGTATGCAACTTCCCTGATGTTTTCCCAGACGATCTGCCTGGTGTACCACTCGCACGACAAGTCGAATTTCGGATCGACTTAATCCCAGGAGCTACCCCCGTCGCCAGGGCTCCCTATCGCTTAGCACCGACAGAAATGCAAGAACTATCCAGCCAATTGAATGAACTATTGAGCAAAGGGTTCATCAGGCCAAGCTTCTCACCTTGGGGAGCACCAGTTTTATTTGTAAAGAAGAAGGATGGGTCTTTTCGCATGTGCATAGACTATCGAGAACTAAACAAACTCACTATCAAGAACCGTTATCCCCTACCCCGAATCGAGGACCTCTTCGACCAGCTCCAAGGAGCCAGCTACTTTTCAAAAATCGACCTGAGGTCGGGCTATCATCAACTGCGAGTTCAAGAAGAGGATATCCCCAAGACGGCATTCAGAACTCGCTATGGGCACTATGAGTTTGTAGTGATGCCATTCGGATTAACTAACGCGCCCGCAGTGTTCATGGATTTGATGAATCGAGTGTGTCGACCCTTCTTGGATAAATTCGTCATCGTATTCATCGACGATATCTTGGTCTATTCGAGGAGCGAAGAAGAGCACAGACATCACCTGCGACTAGTTCTGGAGGTTTTAAGGACCGAGAAGCTTTACGCTAAATTCACAAAGTGTGAATTTTGGCTTCGAGAAGTAGGATTCCTTGGCCACGTAGTAAGCAAAGAAGGAATACATGTGGACCCCTCGAAGATCAAAGCAATCGAAGATTGGACAACACCTACAACGCCGACAGAAATCCGACAGTTTTTGGGACTCGCAGGCTACTATCGAAGATTCATACAAAACTTCTCCAAAATCGCTAAGCCTCTCACCACCTTGACTCAGAAAGGGGTGGTGTTCGAATGGGAAGATAAACAAGAAGCCGCCTTCCAGACACTAAAGCAAGCCCTATGCAGCGCACCAGTCTTGTCTCTTCCAGAAAGAACTGATGATTTTGTGGTGTATTGCGATGCTTCAAATCAAGGCCTCGGCTGTGTACTCATGCAAAGGGGAAAAGTCATCGCTTATGCATCAAGACAACTGAAGACACATGAAGTTAATTACACAACCCACGACCTTGAATTGGGAGCTGTGGTGTTCGCCCTGAAGATTTGGAGGCACTACCTCTACGGCACCAAGTGCACCATTTTCACTGATCACAAAAGTCTTCAGCACATTCTCAATCAGAAAGAACTAAACATGCGCCAAAGAAGATGGGTGGAATTACTGAATGACTACGAATGTGAAATTCGCTACCACCCAGGCAAGGCTAATGTAGTAGCCGATGCCTTAAGCAGGAAAGAATACTCGGGTCGCCGAGTAAAATCCCTAGCCATGACCATCCACTCCCAACTGGCCACTCAGATCAAGGACGCCCAATTAGAAGCCCTGAAACCAGAAAACGTGGCAAGCGAAGCACTAAGGGGGATGGATAAGAACTTGGAAGTCAAAGGGGATGGGGCTCGTTATCTCATGAATCGAATCTGGACACCGAAGTTCGGTGGGTACCGAGACGTTGTAATGGACGAGGCCCACAAGACTCGATACTCCATTCATCCGGGGTCAGATAAGATGTATCTAGACCTCAAAAGGTTATACTAGTGGCCAAACATGAAGGCTGAAATTGCTACTTATGTGAGCAAGTACCTCACTTGCGCCAAGGTCAAGGTGGAATATCAGAAGCCATCAGGACTACTTCAACAACCAGATATACCCGAGTGGAAGTGGGAGCGAATAACCATGGACTTCGTAACCAAACTACCTAAGACATCAGGTGGGATGGATACCATATGGGTGGTTGTGGACAGATTGACCAAGTCCGCGCACTTCCTGCCAATAAAGGAAACAGACAAGATGGAAAAGTTGACCAGGACGTACATTAAGGAGATCGTGCGACTACATGGTGTACCAACATCCATTATCTCGGATCGAGATAGTAGATTCACCTCGCGTTTCTGGCAGTCCCTACAAAAGTCTCTGGGAACCAGGTTAGACATGAGTACGGCCTACCATCCACAAACGGACGGACAAAGCGAGAGAACCATCCAGACGTTGGAAGACATGCTGAGAGCCTGTGTGATAGATTTTGGTAAGGCATGGGATACCCATCTACCGCTTATCGAATTCTCTTATAATAACAGTTATCACACTAGCATTGGAGTCGCTCCATTCGAAGCTCTCTACGGCCGCAAGTGTAGATCACCACTGTGTTGGGCCGAAGTTAGAGATACTCAGCTAGCCAGAGGGCAAGTCCCTGATAGCACCCTTACGGGGCCGGAAATCATAAGGGAAACCACAGAAAAGATCATTCAAATTCGGGAAAGACTAAAAGCGTCTCGTGATCGACAAAAGAGTTACGCGGATAAGCGACGCAAACCTTTAGAATTCCAGGTCGGAGACCGGGTACTACTAAAAGTTTCCCCCTGGAAAGGGGTGATATGTTTCGGTAAACGGGGGAAACTAAACCCAAGGTACATCGGTCCGTTCGAAATCCTTGCTAGGATTGGTCCTGTGGCGTACAAACTCCGACTACCACAAGAACTTGGTAATGTGCACCCTCTCTTCCACGTGTCCAACTTAAAGAAGTGTCTGTCTGACGAGACACTCGTAGTACCGCTCGAAGAAATTGAAGTTAATGAAAATCTCCACTTTGTGGAGGAACCCGTCGAGATCATGGATCGAGAGATCAAGAGAACAAAACAAAGTCGCATTCCCATAGTGAAGGTTCGTTGGAACGCGAAACGAGGGCCTGAGTTTACCTGGGAACGTGAAGATCAAATGAAACAAAAATATCCACATCTTTTCCCAAACCCTTGAAGTCCCAGCCGAATTTAAATTTCGGGACGAAATTCCCTCTAACGGGGGGATGATGTGACAATCGTCAATCTTGAGTCAAGTCAAGTCATCAAGTCAAGCCGGTCAACTCTATTAAACCTTGTGTATTAGGGTTGGTGTTATGTTCGTATTGTATAACTTGCTATATTAATGGGAAAACATCACTAGAGAAAAGTTTTGTGTTAAAAATTTTCCTAAGCCTTAGTACTAATCAGTGAATTAAACTGATGAAAACCATGTTGCATACTCATCGGGAATGTGTAAGATCCTTAAACAAGGCTTAACAGGGTTTACGAACCATGCATTGCGGTGCCGGACACTCACAACTGTCCCACATGGATCCTCTCTCAATCGTTTTCACTCTATCTCTGTCTATGTCAAATCTCTCCTAAATCTCTCCAAGTATGTGAAATCTCTCTCAAATATCTCTCTATATGAGAAATCTCTCCAAGAATGTTAAATCTCTCCCAAATCTCTCCACGTATGTGAAATCTCTCTCAAATATCTCTCTGTATGAGAAATCTCTCCAAGAATGTCAAATCTCTCCCAAATCCCTCCAAGTATGTGAAAACTCTCTCAAATATCTCTCTGTATGAGAAATCTCTCCAAGAATGTCAAATCTCTCCCAAATCTCTCTAAGTATGTGAAAACTCTCTCAAATATCTCTCTGTATGAGAAATCTCTCCAAGAATGTCAAATCTCTCCCAAATCTCTCTAAGTATGTGAAATCTCTCTCAAATATCTCTCTATATGAGAAATCTCTCCAAGAATGTTAAATCTCTCCCAAATCTCTCTAAGTATGTGAAAACTCTCTCAAATATCTCTTTGTATGAGAAATCTCTCCAAGAATGTCAAATCTCTCCCAAATCTCTCCAAGTGTGAGAAATCTCTCCCAAATCTCTCTCAAAAGTTTCCCGTAACTTTTTGGAATCATTCGGGTCATTCCGGCCCTTAACCGGGTCAAAAACGGCTTAAAACGGGGCGAAAACGAGAAAAATAGGCTTTAGGAACCGAAACCGGAATGAGAGGCTTCTTAGGACCAGAGACCGAGCCTCTGGTGGCTAAGAGAACAGAGGCCGAGCCTCTGGCGGCTAAGAGAACCGAGACCGAACTCGCCCAGGAGGAACCGAAACCGAGAGCAAGAAGCAGGAACCGAAGGTACTGTTCACAACCGAGCGGTCGGTCCCTCTCGGTCCCTCTCGGTCCGTCCCACTCTCTGTTCGCGCCACACTCTCGGTCCGCCTCCGCCTCTCTGCTCACTCTCTGCTCCGCCTCTCACTCTCTGCTCTCTTCTCACTCTCTGCCTCGCGCGCTCCTCTGTCCCCTCCCACCTCTCGGTTTCTTCCCTCCTTCTCCTCTCCTCTCGGCTCCTTCCCTTCTCTCTTCTTCTTCTCTCGGTTTCGCCTCCCTCTCTCTCTCGGTTCAGCATAAGAGGGCCGAACCTCGGCCAGGCTTCGCATTTTTGTCATTTTCAGCCCATTTTTGATATTCTTAACATTTTAAGCCCGTTTTTCGTGATTTTAAAGCGGGATTTTCTCCAGAAATTTTATTTAAACATAATAAACTCTAAATGTTCATAATTTAAACATATTTTTATAAGAATCATTATTTAAATAATAAAAATCAAATGGATGAATTATTAAAGGTGGAGTGTTGACTTTGCCTTATCCAAAGCCACAAGCAACCACCCCACACCCACTCTTTGACTAACCACACCTCTCCACCTTACCTAGGTCACTTCAATGTTCCCTTACACTCAAATTTCACCCACTCCCACGTTTTTGAGCTGGAACAAACAACCACACTCCTCATTTTCTCTCATTTCTCTCATTCCACTAAGTAACAAACACCACTTTTTCTCTCAAACTCTTCTACACAAATTTTCGAGATCCAAGGCTGATTTCAAGTGTTCTTCCACACTTAGTAAGTAAAAATTCATCCTCCCTATTATTATTTCACTTCATTCTACTCAAATCTTTGGTTGCTTACACAAACTCCCTAACTATGATGTTAGATTCTCGAAAACCTTCAAGGCATCTCCAAGTGTTCTTGAATTAAACACTTCCATTCTTCAACAATCATCTACTGAAATCACTCAAGGTGAGTTCATACCCCTACATTTTCATGTTTTCTCAAGTTTTCAGGGGGTGAATACAAGTTAAAACACTAAGAACATATCAAAATTTCTCTAACAGCCTTCATCAGAAAAGTTCAACCCCATTCACGGACTGTTTAGGGCATCTTAAATATTTTTGTTTTCAAAACTGTACAAGGTGCAAATAGTTCAAGTTTTTAGCTTTAAAATGGCTACTTGCACATCTCCATACGATTTTTCTACAATTTATGGTGATTTTTACAAAACCGCCTATCATTTCAAACAACAATCCGGACCAGTCTGTGATTATGGACTTTTTCACCCAAGTTAGAGGTCATATTAACTTGTGATAAAAATTATGAGCAAACTAGACACATTTTGTGAACTCTCAGAATTTACGGATCTAGTTTTCGACTTCGTATGATTTTTCTAGGATTTTTCCAAAACAGGGCAAAATTGTTAAATTTTGCCAACAGCATGTAAATATCATAACACTTTGTATTATGTTGAGCAAAGTGTATAATCATAAGTTTTAGTACTTGTATGTGTTTCCTTGTTAGATTATCATTATGAACTGAAACTAAGACATTCATATTAAATATTAAATATTATTCATTCATTTTGGAACACGTATTATTAGACTATAAAAAGTATAGTCTGATAAATTCACAATACTAATACATTTCCATAAGAGAATTCATACATATTACATACATTTTAGATAAACTATAATAGGTATAGTTTATGATACATCACTCAACGCACTCGTACAAAAAGGGTACATCCATACAAGAAAGATTTATATTCATACACATTTCACGTAAACTTGTTAACCTATGTTGTGAGACTCTCTCTCTCTCTCCCCGTACGTCCGAGTGCGGGATATTATTCCTGGTAGTTATAATCAGAATCTCCTTGAGGGAGAACGTGATACTTGTATATAGATCTATATTGGGTTTGACACCCCACACCTTGCTGCTAGCTACAGTGGGACCTGCAGGTCTACGGGTGACAAATGTCATTTCATTTTCGCGACGCCTGAGAAACGTTGTGGCAGGTTCACATAGTCACAGTATGATTATAGCGACTCACTTAGGGGGATAACAATTCATGAAGTTTATGGGGTTTCATAAAACCGAAGTAGGTTTAGGATGATAAAAGAAATTTATTTTCCATAACATTTTAAACTCACAACATTTTTACTAAGAAACGATGAATTCTCATACACTCTAGTCTTTGATTATAAGGCTACATTTCTCGGATTTCAAGGGAAATATCGGACTTTTCTGAAACAAACGCGACATTTACATGTGAAATACTTCTACTAAGTTTATTAATAAAAGCTTATGAACTCACCAACCTTTGTGTTGACACTTTTCAAACAACTTGTATTCACAGGAAGACACTAATCAGGTTATCAAGTGTTTTTGAGGATGGGACGTTAAGGCGTCAAACTTTTCACATTTTGACAACATATTGTAATTGATTTTGAAACATGTAATTCATACAAGTGATGTAACTTTTTCAATTATATATATGCTGGTTGTGTTTGCTCAAATTACTATTAAAATTGTGGTTATGATGCTATACATGAAGTCCTCCACCCCCGGACGTTTCCGCCATCCTTGGTTTGGGGGTGTGACAATCGGGCCGCAAACTCAACCCCTATATAAAGCATTGAGTGGTCACATTTGAAGACTTTCCACCCTCTCAACACTCTCTCTCTCTCCTCTCTCTCTCTCTCTACAAGTTGATTTTGATCCAAAAACGCCCCTTTCAAGCTCCAAAATCGTAAGTGATCTATCCTAGCTTGTTGTTTAACTTGTTATACATGAAAATTCATGTTTAAATCATTTAAAAGCCTCAAAGTTATGTGTTTATGGCCAAAGAACAAGCCACAAACCGCAAACACCCATAAGTGGGGTTTTGAAGCCCAAAAAACCCTTCCAAATCCTTTCTAGTGCTTAGCTATGACTTAAGGACTTGCATGTATGCGCGAAGAACCCCAAAATCATATCATTAAGGAAGTGAACATGAGTTTACGGCCCAAGAACATTCTTGGACCATAAACACCCCTTCATTGACCGTAAACACCTTTTAAGGTGTCAAATTGCCCTTTTAAACACCTCCTATGGCTTGGAATAATGTCTAGAATCAACCACCATCGAAGTAGGGACCTTAAACATCAAAGAAACCAAGTCCTTAAGAGATTACGGCTGTAAAACCCCCAGGATTGGTCCCTTGGCCATAAACTCCTTTAAGGAGGTCAAATGGTGCCCTAACTTCCCTCCATGGCTTGTATAAAGGACTAGAAACATGTATGCTTAACCTAGAACCATCAAAACATGAAATGAAGGGACAAGTAAGAGTTTACGGTCTTAAACTCTAGGTATACAGCCGTGAAATCCCCTAAATGGTCAAGTTGAAGCCCTAGTCTCTTCCTATGCCCTTGAATCAACCCTAGAACCTTCCCTTGTGCAATATAACACCATTGAACACCCAAAAACACTCCATCCATGAGTTTACAGCCGTAAACTCATGGGGATATGGTCTTTCATCCGTAATCTCCCCTAAGAGTTTACTATTGAAGAGTAAACTCCCTATCTAAGCCATACACCCCTTAGATGCAACGCATATCATTCCTAACACTTGAGATAAAGTGTTTTCGCGCATCGGAGTGTATTATGTTACTTAATTTGTGGTTCAATGTCTAAATAGATTCAATTATGTATCTCCTCATGTTACATAGGATCCTCGTGTGTGTTCAAGCCCTAAATTGACACTTAGCGTCCTACCCGACACATTCTCGTCTGGTGAGTTCATACCCCTACACCTTTTTCCGTATTTTTCATGTTTTCAGGGGGGATACAAGAAAAAGTACAAGGAAACTTGTACTCCAAAACTTATTATTTCATATGATTTACTTACATGTTCAGTATGCTTTTAACACAAAAAACCGTATTACCGACCGTTTAACTTATGTAGTTAGTTTTTGAAACTAATTGTGAAACTCCTTATAAAATGTTATATTTTATATTTCACAAAGGATTTCATGCCATTCATAAAATCGGATTTTCCGTATTATTACTTGTAAATTTGTTATTCTTAAGATTGGAGACACGTCCTCAGTAACACTCCACCGTAAGTTTAACTTAGTGGAGGACCACCAATGTAACCAGAATCTGTTGGACGGAGAACGTGACTTGAGTGTATAGATCTATACGGGGCTGACTACCCCGCACCTTGCTACTAGCTACAGTGGGACCGGCAGGTCCACGGGTGACAAAATTCATAAAATGATACCGACCTTGTTACAAGCCATATCTAGTTTATCATATAGTTATAGAACTCGCAAACTTAGATAATGGAGATTTACTTTTATTAATAATGAACCTAGTGAAATAATACCCTTAGGAATTAGTTTACTACCTACTTATTAGTTTTATATATGCGTTAAAACTAATGTACTTTTCAAGGATAACCAGGCTTTCAGTAAACTTCACTTAACATTACAAGTATGGTAGATACTTGTACACTTCATTCCGGATCGATAACAAACCACCAACTTTTAAGGAAAATAAGGGTTTTTCTATGGATAACTTAACTTTTCATAAACAGGCTGTTTAACAAATGGATAACTAAACTTCTTTTATAAGAAAATATGGCATTTTCTTGGATAACAACTTTTCATAACACCAAAGGAAACTTATTCTTTTACCAGAAACAAACCACTTATGAACTCACCAGCTTTATGCTGATATTTTTAAAACTGCTTGTATTCTCTGGTTCTCATTAGACATGTATCCCGCGTTCTTTTGGAGAAGACGGAGCGTATAGAAGTCTAGTCTTTACTTTTGTTATACAGATGTATATATAAAACATGTATCATTTTGCTTTCAAACAAATGTAAACATTTCTATGTAATGTACTGGTTGTGTTTACTATGCTTGCAATGTACATTGGTTATGACATTATGCATGATGTCCTCCACCCCGGAACGTTTCCGCCTGCGGTTCCGGGGTGTGACAAATTCTCCTACAACAATAGTTATCGTACCAGTATCATGGTTGTGCCTTTCGAATCCCTCTTTGGCCGCAAGTGCAGATCCCCTCTGTGTTGGGCTGAGGTGGGCGACACATAGCTAGCTAAGGGGCAAGTCCAGGATAGTACTTTCACTTGTCCAGAAATCATCCACGAAACCACTAAAAATATTATACAAATCTGGGAACGACTAAAAGCTTCACGAGATCGACAAAAGAGCTACGCATATAAACGACGAAAACCCTTGGAATTCTAGGTCGGAGACTGTGTTCTATTAAAAGTCTCACCCTGGAAAGGCATGATACGCTTCGGAAAACATGGAAAGCTAAACCCAAGGTATATAGCACCATTCGAAATCCTTGCTAGGATTGGTCCCGTAGCCTACAAACTTCGTTTATCGCATGAGCTCCGTAACATTCACCCTGTCTTCCACATTTTGAATCTCAAGAAATGTCTATATGATGAAACCCTTGCAGTCCCTCTTGATGAAATTGAAATCAACGAACACCTGAACTTCGTAGAAGAACCAATCGGAATGATGGATCGAGAGGTCAAACAAACGAAACAAATCCGCATCCCGATAGTGATGGTTTGCTGGAATGCCAAGCGGGGACCTGAATTCACTTGGGAGCGCGAGGATTCAATGAAACAGAAATACCCTCATCTTTTACTAAATCCATGATTTGTATCCATATTCTTGAATTTCGGGATGAAATTCCCTCTAACGCGGGGATGATGTGACAACCCGAAACTTTTACCCTGTACAATCGATATCTTAATCAATATTAAACTCAAATTTATCATCTTTTAGTGAAATTGTGGGTCCATATGAGTGCTTTAGACTTAGTATAACTTAGAAATGAGTCTTAAGGAAGATTAGAAAGTGTGTAGCATCACAAAATCGAGCCAATCACACCAAAGTAGGTATGTGCGGCCGCACACTCGAGTGTGCAGCTAGGCAACCGCACACCAAGCCGCACACACTCCTCCAGCCACACACCCGACCCTATATATATAGGAGAGGACCCCCTTTAATTCACTTTTTCTTCTTTCGATGCACACTACTTTCTCTTTCTAAAAAACTCAACCAAGAACACTCTAAGGACCTCAAAATCGTGATTAACACCGTCATCTAGCTTGTTATATAGGTAAAACACCTAAATCTCGGCCTAAAACTATGCATGATCTTCTTGTTCTTCATCCTTTGAAGGAGTGCGGCCGCACACCTTCATAAGGTGGTCGCACATACTCAAATACCCTCCAAAGTGAGAGTTTGTTCCCCTATATTCGAATTAAGACTTGGTTTGGAACTTGAAACACCTCAAAAATCGACATTTCGGGCTCAAACGAGGAGTGTACGGTTGCACACTCCAGTGTACGGCCGCAAACAACCCCTGTATGGCCGTACTCTCCTGTGTGCAACCGCACGCACGGTCTGGCCACACACCTTGGCCGCACACTCACCTTTATGGCCATACACCCACTCTAATGCTCATATTTGTCCTTAAACTTTTAAAGATCACTAAGTATGGGACATAGAACACTTAATTCTAGTGATTCCAAGTCCTTAGGGTGGAACTACTCAATGATTATGAGTGTGAGATTCGTTATCATCCCGGCAACGCCAATGTAGTAGCAGATGCCCTTAGTCATAAAGAGTACTCGGGTCGCCGAGTAAAGTCTCTAACTATGACTATCCATTCTCATTTGTCCATGCAGATCAAGGAGGCTCAGCTGGAAGCCATAAAACCCAAGAATAGGACAGGTGAAGCTCTAAGAGGAATGGAAAAGAACTTGGAGGTCAATGGTTACGGAGTTCAGTATCTCATGGATCGGATCTGGACACTGAAGTTTGGTGGCTATAGAGATGTTGTCATGACTGAAGCCCATAAAACTCGATACTCCGTTCATCCAGGTTAACACAGGATGTATCTGGACCTCAAGAAACTCTATTGGTGGCCGAACATGAAAGCTGAGATTGCTACCTATGTCGGCAAGTGTCTGACTTGCACCAAAGTCAAGGTAGAATATCAAAAGCACTCAAGTCTACTACAACAACCAGAAATACCTAACTGGAAGTGGGAACGAATTACAATGGATTTCATAACGAACTTACCAAGGATAATAGGTGGTCATGACACCAATTGGGTAATCATCGACAAATTAACTAAATCCTCACACTTCCTACCAATAAAGAAACTGATAAAATGGAGAAGTTAACAAGGACATACGTTAAAGAGATAGTATAATTGCATGGTGTGCCAAGATCCATTATCTCTGGTCGAGATAGTAGATTTACCTCTTGGTTTTGGCAATCACTGCAAAAGTCCTTGGGAACAAATCTTAACGTGAATACAACGAACCATCCTCAAACTGATGGGAAAAGTGAAAGAACCATACAAACGGTGGAAGACATGTTAACTGCTTGTGTGATAGATTTTGGTAAAGATTGAGATACCCATTTACCACTCATTGAATTCTTGTAAAATAACAGTTGTCACACTAGCATCAAAGTTGATCCATTTGAAGCCCTCTATGGCCACAAGTGCAGATCTCCTATGTGTTGGGCTCAAGTGGGTGATACACAACTAGCCAAGAACCAAGTATACTCTAATCGGTCCCGAGATCATTCGAGAAAAAACAGAAAAGATTGTACAAATCCGGGAACGATGGAAAGCTTCTAGTGAAAAATAAAAAAGTTGTGCGAACAAACGACAAAAACCCTTGGAATTCAAGGTTGGTGACCGCATCTTATTAAAGGTCTCACCCTAGAAAGGCATGATACGCTTCGGCAAAAGTGCAAAACTAAATCCAACGTACATTGTATCATTCTAGATTATTGCTAGAATTGTTCTGGTTGCTTATAAACTCAAACTACCGCATGAACTCAGTAACATTCTTCCCATTTATCACGTGTCTAATCTCCAGAAGTGTCTGTCTGATGAGACTCTTGTAATCTCACTTGAAAAAATTGATTTAACCGAGAGTATACACTTCGTAGAAGAACTAGTGGAAGTCATGGATAAGGAAATCAAAAGAACAAAACAAAGCCGTATACCAATAATGAAGGTTCGTTGGAATGCCAAGCGGGGACCTGAATTCACTTGGGAACGGGAAGATGAAATGAAACAAAAGTATCCACATCTTTTACCTAGTTCATGAGTACCACTTTAAAAACAATTTTGGTATGAATATCCCTCTAATAGGGGGATAATGTCACAACCTATTATTTTTAAGTCTGTAAAAGTCAATTAAAGTTAACCCAAGGTCAACAAAAGTCAAACATATCAAATAAAAGTCAAAATTTATTGATTTGTTATTTTATGAAAGTTAAATTAATAATCTTGATATGTATAAACATTTTATATAAAGTGTTGTAAAAATTAGAAGTAAAAACACTCAAACCGAGAAGTCTCGCATAGGAACCTTCCCACCGAAAAACCCTCGTGAAACTTATCCCTTCGGACCGAAAACAATTCCCAACTGGAAACTCATTCACGGCTAAGAACCCTCGCAAATCTTATCCTCTTCTAACCGTAAACGCCGCTTGAATAGCAAACCCTCCTCAGTGGGTTTCCCTTTTCGGCCGAAGACTACTTTTCTCGGATTGAGTTCCTGACCGCAAACATCTTCGGTCTCATCACATCTTCTCGAGTAGTGTTCTCGGCCGAAAATCCATAAATATATATATATATATATATATATATATATATATATATATGTGTGTGTGTGTGTGTGTGTGTGTGTGTGTGTGTGTTTGGCCGAAAACAATAATCATTTCTTTTCTTTTGGCCGAAAACCTCCCTTTTCCTTTCAAGAACACGACCGAGAACAACCTTACTTTTCTCTCAAGTATCATGCGAAAACCACCTATAACTTCATAGGATCTTGCTAAATTATTGAAGTGTTCTTCATACGTTTTGGAAATCATCATCGAATCACCTTAGCCACAAACAAAAAATCCTTGATCTACTTGGTTTCACCAAGAACGCCACTTGAATCATCAAGTGACCGAAAAACACATCGGTGGCCGAAAACACCTATCACCCTTGCGGTTCACTTCTAATACGCCTATTTGTAAGTGATTCTTACATCTTAGGCATTCTATAACATGTTTACCACTATATTCGCTAATTATATACATATATATTGCGTGAAATGATATTAGGGTTCGGTTTTGTTACGGGCTCTAACTTGTGGAATTAACTCTACTACACCGTATCTTCACTCAGACACTCACATAAGGTGAGTTCATACCCCTATGTTTTTATAATTTTTCACTGTTTTAGGGGGGAATACAATTGTAACACAATAAGTTTTGTGTTAATGTCTAAATGTTTTCAATATTTTATTAACAATTGTCATTGTTAAAAAAAATATTTATATATTTATAAATTGTATAATTACAATTCAATAGGCTTAGAATTGATCATTTGACTCCATTTCATGTTCCTTGTTTGGTTGCGGGCTCGGGGTAGAATTTTTTATTCGACCATCTTTTTAATCACAATTATATAAATATTATATTTGTATAAGTATAAAACGATTTCAAACTTGTTAAACAAAATATAATTTTGCAGAGTGTTTTAGTACCATTTGGACAAAAATATGAATATCAAGGAACAACCATATATTATAGATTTTACAAATTAAATAAAGCTTTTCATTACAGTAAAACAAAAACATGTGAACTATAATAGGTATAGTTTATGAAACTTACATATTGCTTTCAAAGTTCAGATTACAATACGGATAACAAACATATAAACTATAATTGGTATAGTATATAGATCATATGCACTACTTTACATATTCAGTTTACATTACGGAAACAAACATATAAACTATATTAAGTATAGTTTATGAGATATACTTATAGTTTATTCATTACAAAGTAACTTTTCATTATTCTACATGTAATCATCAATATAGAATTTGTGGGACATACTTCACGTACTTATCTAAGTACCAACCAAGTGTTGAAATTATAACCAGAGTCTTCTGGAAGGAGACTGTGATACTTGTGTGTAGATCCATTGGGAATTGAGAATCACGCACCTTAACTGTTAACTAGAGTTGGGCCAACAAGCCTGGGGTGACAAATGTCGTACCAATTCCAACGCCTGAAGAACATAGTGTCGACGCCATCTTTGGTCATTAAGCATGGTTATAATGACTCACAAATTGGTATTGAACAATAAGATTAGTGTGTGAATAAGTAAACAACTTCACATAGTTTTATTTAATAATAAAATTATAATACACTATTTTACAAGCACAATTGGTAAAATTAGACAATTACAAACACACGGTTTTCATACGAGTACAAATACATGATACAATTCTAGTATAGAGAAAACATACTTTTCATGGTTTCATATGAAATAAAACAATATTTTACTATCTCGGAGTACAATAGCATTTACACGTTTTGAATACATCACATTACAACGTAAAATATAGGATTTTATGGGAAACCACACTTACATTTTCAAGGAACATACAACAGATTTCAATTACAAATATTCTTATGAACTCACCAACTTAATTGTTAACACTCTTTTCAAAACTACTTGTATTCTCAGGAAATCAGTAGATAGGTACAACCACTGATATTTTAGAAGACGAAGCTTTATAGACTCACGTCTTTTAACTTTTGATATACATTTTGGTGTCATCTATACAATGACTTGAACACGTATGTAAAAAATTATACTGTATCAATACATGGTTGTAGTAATTTGATTACTATTATGCAATTTTTGTGATACTGGACATGACGTCCTTCGCCCCGAATGATTCCGTCATTCCGGTTTGAGGGTGTGACAAAACTCATCGAGTTCGGTCCTCTAATTCATCGAGTTGGTGCGCCTAATGCTTCTCTCGGATTTTCTTGCCTAATCTGGTTTTTTGGTAATATAAGATAATTATCTTTTATTAATTTTGCCATAATCTGATTTTTTGTAATATAAGATAATTCAATAAAAACCTAAATGTTAGGAGATAATTACGAACTAGATAATGAATATTTATTTGATTGTAATTATCCTTATGGATATGGTTAATGATTTAATTAATTGATTAATTAAAGAATAATTATTATATTCATAATTGGTTACTAGATAATTATTAATTGGATTAAATAATATTTTTGGGTTTTTTGATATTTAAAATTAAAAGGTTTAATTTTAGAAATTTAAAATGAAAAACCCTAAAATATATCCTTATGGATTTTGTAAATCCATATGTGGTTTAAATTTAATAAAAATTTTAATTTTAATTTGATAAAAGATTAAACCCTTAGTAATTTATAATGTTTAAAATACACTGTATACTATATGTAAGATTAAAAGTTTAATATTTACTATATGTATAAGATGAGTCAGTCAAATCGATAGTACGCCTCATTCACGAAGTCATGCTATAAGGGAGTTTAAGGAAGCGGATGGTAAAATGACCGACATTGGGTATCCATTCTTCGATAGGACACTTAATGCTCATTAAAACAATAATGATTAAGTAAATAAACCAATTTCTGAAATCCCATTCTTAGTTACTTTAGGAAACATATGAATTTGATGTTAACCCATAAAATTGCACATTGCACCTTATTGGTCGTTGGTGGAGCGTGTGTGGTTAACCAACACACTAATTTGGGACTAATATTGTTGTTAATGGGTGTCTTGTAAATTATTATAGATTAATGGAGTGTGTGTAGTTAACCAGCACATTAATTTGATGATAAATGGCATCGAGAGTAACAAGCTAATTTTCATGCTTATTCACATCTCATTTATGATCCTCGACATCCCAGTCGCAAAAGTGAGAGCATAATCGAGATTATACATGTCATTGAATAGTTCAATGAATCTAAAAAGATCTAGGATTTTCATAAGACTGAAATTTGTATATGCTTTACCTACCTAAAATAGATTCTAATTTTATTACGACATCTCTCTTCAGAATTCGAATCGAAAATATGGATCCTAGCCTTAATTTAAATTTTGGGTTAATAATTAAGGATTAAATAAATCAACTAACTTGAATCCTTTTTCCCCTTATAGATGTCGTGTCAAGACAATAATGGTTTTCCTTGTCCTTCTGGAAATGGTTTTCCTTCTGAAGATGATCTTCCAAAAGTTGATCAAGGTCCCTTCTTCAAATAGTGGAACTAGAAATAATGCTTCTCCAATTCTTGGTCCACCTCCTCTAGTGATTCTCCTCGACTCAGGATTTCTTCAACTTTAACAGTTCAAAGTCACTCAAGCCCTATTGGTATGTAAACATCAAGATCTAAAGTCTGTGTGTGCACATATCGTGAAAATGAAATCGTACATTGATAGATTAGGGATGTTAGGTGTTGTTTTCCCAAGGGAGCTGGCTATTGACTTGGTTCTAGTTTGGCTTCCTGACTTATATAGTCTGTTCGTTAAAGACTTTTATCAGAGGGACCACAACGTGACCTTAATCGATCTGACATATATGCTAATTGATGCTGAATCAGAAATGCTTAAGAGCATAAATCAAGAAAATGTGTTTGAAGGATCTATCTCCCAAATTCCTAAGGACATTGAAAAGGTTTCTCCTCCCAATGGGAAAGGATCGGTCAAGGTCAAACCATTTGACCATATGGTAAAGAGAAAGGATAATTTTGAGATAGTTCCATGTTCCATTCCTAAAGAGTCCATGCGTTTCTATTGATAATTGAAGAGAAATTGGATGCAAAGCTTCCTTGTCTACCTGAAAGACTGCAGAGATAGTAAACTCAAGTTGTATGACTCTACTTCAGGTACATCTACTATCTAACTCCACTTTATTATGTTATTATTCATATATTCTTAATAGATGTGATAGTTGCCTTTTGATGTTTTATAGGATCTAAGAAAAAGATGGAAGCTTAAGATGAACAAGCTGAATCTGATCATGAAAGATGGATTTCGGTCGCATTGTTAGATGGTCGGATTTTTGAGCTGTTGATTAGGAGTTATGAAAGATTAATAGATTGCTTAGGAAATATTAAGAAACATAGTTTTCATATATTTGCATGTAAGGAAAAAAAATTATGCATATTATCTATAAACGTGAATTTTTTTTATTTACTTTGTATTTCCTTGCAATGACATTTATGAAAATTGGTGGTTATATTTGTATTATTAGCAATGTTAAATGTTGATTGATTCTTAATTATATCGTTTGTGGTAATGCCATATTAACCAATTGAAAATCAATTCTCATCAACTAAGTTTCATTTGGATAGAAACTTGGAGTCATACAATTTTAATTGTGTGATGTACGAGAATCTTGATCAATGGAAGATTAAGACTAATTCATTGATCACATGTTTATGTGAGTCAAAGTGAAGGACTAATGTATCTAGTACACATTGATGTGGACTATTTAGATCCAACACAAAGGACGATAAGTTTATTCGTCATGATTTACTGATGGTTCAGTAAATTTGGTTATACTTATGAGATTAAGTATAATTTTGATTCTTTGAAAGGTTTCAAAGAATGGAAGAACGAATATGAAGGATCTATTAGGTAGAGAGATAAAGGTTCTCCAATCTGAAAGGAAATGAGAGTACTTTAGTATTATTTTTTATAATCATCTTTATGATTATGGAACTATGTCAAAATTGATCCTCTAAGGACATCTTAGTAAAATTCTATAAACTAAGAAGAGGAATCAGATATTGTTGTAATAGTTTAATCAATAGGTGAGTCATACTGCGTTTCCAAATCAAGCTATAAAGTAACACTCTGGTAACTTCGAATTGTATGTTGAAGTGTATTTCAAACTAAGTAGGTTTATAACACCTCATGAAATTTGGAGTAGAAATGTTTTCTTACTCTAACACATTTGAAATTGGCAGTTGTGATGTTTTGGTTAAAACAAAGATAAACTAAGACCAATCCAATGAAGTGTTTTCTTGATAAGAATCCACACTAAGTTCTAAATATTTGTTTTTGATCATCAAGGTTTGTTGCTTGAGAAAGAAACTTATAAGTCAAGAAGTCGGTGGGGGTCTTATTGATCTTGGAGAGTTTCAAGAGTCAATCAAGTATAAACCTTTTATTTATCACTAGCACACGACCTAAGGTTGGTAACATATCATGTTATGTTGAAAAATTTGTGTTTCTATGCATCTTCCTGCTGAGTTGGCAATGCTTATGAGTTCTATGGTTCTTATTCAACTACAAAAGGTAGAGCACGCTAGTCAGTGATAGTATATTGGTAAATATGGGTGAGATGCTTAACAAAACGGAAGCACTGATAGGTCCCCGTGCTACCAGAAGGCGAGAAATTTAGAATAAACAAAGTTCAATCCATGAAAGAAAAACAAAATTTGATTTTGGTTTATCCTCGGCCTTATTTTATGATTGTAGGTTGGAAATAATAAATTCACATGAATGGGAACACATACACCATAAAATCTAGGTGGCAAAAGGCTTTGCTCTAATTCATGAAAACAATTATGAGTAAGCACTTTCGCTAAGTAGATTTTAAAATATGATTAATATGATTCTGATTAGCAGTTGTGACAATTGCATTCCCAAATTCGTATATGATTACAAAATCCCTTTTCATAGTTCAAATTGTGAGAAATGGCAAGAACAATTTGAGCGTTCAAGACTTATAACTATAAGTTATTTTTGAATCATAAAATTCACCCTCTTACCACAACCCCTTGAAGATCCGCAGTCAAATCACATCAGCAACCACATCCGAAGTCATAATCATCAGTAGTTCACTATCTAGTTTGTCTTAGTTTAGATTTTTATCTGCTTTTCTTAGAATACTCTCTTTTATTCAGTATGCCTTGCATGGCTACGTTGAGACTCTATATATAGAACTCAATCTTTCTCAAGAAATATACATCTGATAACACTTCGCATCTTAAAATTTATATCTTATGTTATTACTCTCATCTCTTTCTTACTCTCCAAATTCATCATATCACAACTAGATATCATCTCTCTTCTGAGCAAGTCATTTTTGACTTAATCACTAAGTTTGATCTCATTTACTAACTTGGTTTGAATGCATTCCTTGTTAAAAATTAACTTATGTGTATACTTGATATAACACCTGCTGTCATTTATTTTTCCTTTCATTTCTGCACCTAACTCTCTAATTATCTAACTATATCTTATTATTATTGTTGAGCTTTTATGATCCTTTGAGATAAACTATTATGCTACTATACTTCTTCTAACGTTTGTTCAAGTGTGTCTCAAGTTTTTCTCTCAACAATTCGTATCAGAGCCAATGTAGTTGCCTTTTGAAGAAAAACTCTGATTTTCAAAAAGCCTTCTATACCATTAAAGCTCACTTCTCATACGAAAAACAAAAAAAAAATCAAAACAAGGAAATATGCACATGCATTATCTGTTAATGTATCAAACAGTGTTGGTGGTTCGAATAGAGCACCAATACTTGTGGTAAATGAATATCATCATTGGTCTCAAAGAATGGAAATATATTTAAGGAAACTTGGAAGAGACATATGGAGATCTGTAGAAGAAGGACCTCATGTTCCTGCTCTTACTCCAGTACAAACCGATGGAGCCACAGTTAGACTAGGTTGAGGTCAACCAGCATTGAATCGTCCCACCAAGAACGATCTTGACAAAATGGAAAATGATGCTATTGACTTTTATGAGATTTCTTGTGGATTTGAGCCTGAAAAGTTCGACATAATTATAAATTGAAAATATGCTAACAAGATTTGGGATGTTTTCAAAAATCTGTATGAAGGAACTGAACAAGCTCAAGAAAAAAAGCTTACTACTACACTCAATGAGTTTAACAACTTTAAAGCTCATGCGGGTGAAAGTTTGGAGGATTCCTTTATAAGGTTAAATCTGATAGTCACAAACTTATCCAATGTTGGCACGATCTGAAGCAACCATAAAACAAATCTTCAATTTCTAAACGGTTTAGGAAGACACTGGACAACTACCAAAATGATTGTCCAAGGGGATAGAAAAATTCTCTCTCTCTCTCTCTCTCTCTCTATATATATATATATATATATATATATATATATATATATATATATATATATATATATATATATATATATATATATAAGCTCTATGGTGAACTGCAAGCTCAAGAGTCTACGGTACTCAAAGACTGTACAGACTTTGGTGGTTCACTCGCTCTCATGGCTCAATCATACTCCACTACGTATGACATCCCTCCACATTCATACGAAGCAGACTCAGAATATGATGATGAAGAATAATTTCAGAATGCAATTGCTCTCGTCAGTCAACAATTCAATCGGTTACCACCTTCATTCCGAAATAACCAACAATACAACAAACCACCTTTCAACCGCAATCCCAAATCTCAAAACAATCACTCTCGGTTCACTAAAAACCTTACACACCACCACGGTCTCAAAATACTCAACCCAAGGAGGCACCGCAGTCCATTCAAACTACAGACTCTAGTACCCCTTCAGAAGATAAAAGTGATATTGTGATATGTCACAAGTGCAACAAAGAAAATCATTTTGCCGAAGTCTGCAAGGCAAATGTAGTTAAAGATAGAACATTCTATCTCAGGATGGCTCAAGAGTTGGAACAAAGGGAAAAAGGAAGATCTTTTATTGCTCAAGTGAAAAGAGACCATCAAGTTTGGTCTTCAGGGGATGAAGATGAGGATATCAGCAACATCAAAGGAAAAGGAAAGATCTGTATGATTGAAACTGCTGATGAGAATGGATACATAAAGACGAAGAAGAATTACTGCTATATGGCTAAAAATGGGACACTCAGCATCGTTGAACAGCTAAACTTATGATCCAAACTCTAAATTATAGCATGCATGATTGTCATCCCTTCATATACAACCTTAATGACACATGTGTTGCCATCCTTACAAACTATAACAAATCATTATATGAGAAGAACATTGCATCCCAGGAGATCTTTCATGTACGAGGACGACTAGACAACAAAAAACTTAAAATGGCTATATTAGAAAAGGACATAAGTTTAGAGAAAGATGCAAGAATGTTGAGTGAAACACAGATAGAAATATCTTTGAATCAGAGAGATTTAGCTCAGAGTGAGATTGTACACTTAAATATTTTAATAGAAAAACTGTTTGATGAAAGTGAAGCCATCGAAAATCTTGTTAACAATGGGACTACTGATAATACTTACAATTAGGGTTGGTCCAATGGGTACTCTACCGCAACGGACTCATCACCCTGATTCAATAAGGACCGTCCCTACATCGCTCCTGACCGTGAGTTTATGTTTTCGGTCAATAACAAAACATTTCTTGAAGATATCAAAGTTCACTTATGTAGACTTCATGATCTGAGTAACAATTGTGTTATCGAAAAAATGCTTCCTGAATTCTCTAATTTTATCGATAGCACAATTATTCCCAGTTCTCAGACTTCATCTATTGATGATGAGGAAATTGTATTGGAAGGTCCCAAGTCTCAATAGACTTCCCGTCTCTGTCGACAGACCTCATTCTGCCCATCAATCTTCCATCAATTGTTATACCAATGTATCCTCTGAGATGTATTATGTGGTTGTTCAAGGCCCCAAATCGCAGACCTCGGTCAAGAATATTGTGACCATTGAACTAATTCATCATGAATTACCAATCAAAAATTTTGAAGTTGATCAATGTTCCCTGAATCCTGAACTATCTAGTTAGGATGAATCAAGTCCTTGTTTCTCAAAATTACCAATTGTCTCAAGGAAACCGCAACTTAATGTTACTGACTGCGGTTCTCCTAAAACCAAGGCCAGAAAGGATTTCAAGGAAGAAATTCAATCCCGTGGGAAAAAGTGGGAAAATATTTCAAATTAAAAGCAATTTGTCAAAATTCCTAAGTCCAGAAATCCAGAAAAACATGTTTTCTCAAATTATCTGTCTACAAACTCTGCAATCAAGAAAATGAAGAAAACGGAATGTAAAGTTTCTAAATCCATTTGAAACCCATCTGACATAACACAAAAGAAAGTAAATTCTTTTCGAAGTAATGGTTTTCAAAACTATTTCGCAGATGATCCAAAATGGAAGGGTATTTTGCCAACTCCAGCACTCTTAAAGTCACATCAAAGTTTTAAGATATCACTTCACAAAAGGTCTACACGTGCTCTTACACCTGCAAAATCCACTTTTTCAAATCATATTGTCAGACCTCACAACCCTCAGACTGGACACAAGCAGATTACCTCACAAAGACCACTGATTAAACAAAAGGTCAAAACAAATGACAAAAGTCCAACTTGCAAATGTCAATGTCAAAAGTTTTCTTCTCATGTCAAATGATGCTCTTTTCAAAAATCTCGTATCTTTTAGCAAACTCACAAAACTCCAAAAACTCTCAAACACCCACGACTAGGTCTAAAAGTTGGCACAAAACATGTCCCTGCAACCTCGTATCATGCATCAATTAAGAATTATTATGTTTACACAGGCTCCAAACTCATTTGGGTGCCTAAACTGACCGTATAATTCTTTGGCTTTGTGCAAGGAGGAACAAGAAGAAGAATGGTTGATCGATAGTGCCTATGTAACGAGGGTAAGTTATAACGGGGGTTAGAATACATTCGTCATTTCAGGAAAAATTGTAACAGGGGTAACGTCACATTCGGCAACAACACGAATGGGATCATCCAAGGTTACGGTGTTCTGACTACTGGAAACTTTTCTATTCAAAAGGTGGCCTATGTAGAAAGTCTCAAACACAATCTCATTAGTGTTGGCCAACTATGTAAGGCAGGCCATTGGGTTGAATTTGATAACCAATTATGCTACATTATGACAAGCGATAGAAGCACTTGCCTGATCAAATCTAGATCCGAAGGTACTATGTACCCTTTGGATGTTTCTCTGCTCATCGACAAACTGCAGCTCTGCTTCCTATTAAAAGCCATATCCGAAGTTAGCTGGCTCTGGCATCACAAGCTTGCTCATCTCAACTTACGGTATATCAACAACCTGGTCACAAGGGGAGCTTGTCCGAGGCCTCCCTATTCTTAAGTATCACAATGACACTCTCTGCCCGGCTTGTGAATGTGGCAAACAGTCTAAAGCAAGTCATCCTATGGTGATCGATTCCTCAATCTCAGAACCACTAGAACTTCTTCATATTGATCTCTGCGGTCCACCCACCATAGCCAGTCTTCACCATAAGAAATTCATATAGGTTATACTAGATGACTTCACTCGTTTCACATGGGTTTTCTTTCTTAGACTCAATTTAGAAACGTTGCAACTACTCATCAATTTTATCAAGGAGATAGAACTTCAAATCAAACTACCAGTGTGTCGCATCCGCAGTGACAACAGAACCGAATTCACTAATCATCATCTGAATAGTTTCTTGGTTTCCAAGAGCACAAGGCACAATTTCTCAGCTCCATACACCCCACAACAGAATGGAGTAGTAGAGAGTAGGAACCGCAATCTGGTAGAAGCAGCCAGATCTATGCTCAATTTTGCCAACCTTCCTCTTTAATTCTGGGCCGAAGCAGTAGTCGCAGCCTGCTTTGTGCAGAACCGTAGCATCATATGGAAACACCTTAGTAAAACACCATATGAGGGCCTCAACAACAGAAAGCCTAATGTTTGATTTTTCCATATATTTGGGTACAAATGTTTTGTGATTAACAACAAGGATCATCTCAACAAGTTTGCACCTATATCTGATAAAGGCACCTTTCTTGGGTACTCAACAAAAAATAGTAGCCTATAGGGTTCTCATAAGACATACAAGACTAATAATCGAAACCTTTGATGTGAAGTTTAATGATTATTATGTCCGCAACACTACTCCCTCCACCGAAACCAAAGCAATCTTGGAATGTGATGTTACTGACTCTTTGAGTCCATTGAACATAGTTGATGTTAACTATAACGATCTCTTTGATCCCATCAAAACTGCTAAGCTATCTGAAGTTCTCGTGTCTCCTGAAGCTCAAATGCAGCATGCTGAAGTATCTGGTCCTACGCCATCTGATGAGGTATCACTTAATACTTCTACCTTGCCGGTTAAGGGGGAAAACTCAACTCCGGATCGTTTTACAACCATCGAGGTTCCAGTATTAGAAGAAGCAGCTCCAACCCCTCCCCGTAGAGGATTTCAACCATCAAATGTCTCTTCGGACTCGGATGAGGAAAACATAGAGAATATCGACACCAGAACTGACGCAAGAGTTCTCACAATTCCAACAATTCAGGGGGAACTTTCTCACGCTCAAGAGGATCCTCCATCTTCAATCCAGGGGGAACCTCTTCCAATCGCTCAAAGAAATGATAATCTCATTCCAACCGTCCAAGATGATTTAGCAGGATGTTCTAAAAATCCAGGGGGAACTGCCATCTCCAACCGCAGAATTTTCTGATATTGAAGATATTCCCTCAACCATAGTTGCTGATCATCTGCAAACCCATCTTCACGTATGGATGAAGGACCACCCACCAGGTCAAATCATTGGCAACCCATCCGCGGGTATCCATACTCAATCTTCCAAGGATTTATCTGATCACTGTCACTATGCAACATTTATGTTCGCGGTTGAGCCCCGAACGAAGAAAGAAGCATTACGAGAACCAAAATGGATATCCGCAATGCAAGAAGAACTAGAAGAATTCAAAAGAAACAAAGTGTGGCAACTCGTTCCAAAGCCACAAGGTCGCACTATTATTGGTACCATATGGGTGTACAAAAATAAATTGGATGAATCCGGTGTGGTCGTCAGAAACAAAGCAAGGCTAGTTGCCAAGGGATATAGTCAACTTGAAGGTATTGACTATGATGAAACGTATGCTCCGGTGGCATGAATGGAAGCCATCCGAATCTTCTTAGCATACGCAGCTCACAAGAACATCAAAGTACATCAAATGGATGTGATAAGTTCTTTTCTCAATGGTGAATTAAAAGAGGAGGTTTACCTTCAGCAACCTTCGGGCTTCGAAAGTCTTGAATTCCCAGACTACTGCTACAAGCTTGAAAAAACTATCTATGGTCTAAAGCAAGCTCCAAGAGCATGGTACGAGACACTTTCTAAATTTATTGTCTCATTTAGATACAAAAGAAGAGTGATTGATCCCACTTTATTTAGAAATGATAATGGTAATCACCTTATGCTTGTACAAATATATGTGGATGATATCATCTTCGGATCAACTGATCAAGGATTGGAAGATGAATTTGCTAAGCTCATGACCAACAAGTTCAAAATGAGCATGAATAGATAAATTAACTTCTTTCTAGGGCTTCAAATAAAGCAAATTCCTCAAGGGATATTCATCCATCAGGAGAAATACAGCACAAAACTATTGAAGAAATACTCATTGGACAATTGCTCATCGGCCAAGGTCCCCATGGCCTTCGGATATAAGATATATGTTGATCCTTCCGGTGAATCAGTGGATCACAAGACTTATAGAGGAATAATCGGTTCATTGATGTACCTCACTGCAAGCCTACCAGACATTATCTTTGCAACAGGTGTATGCGCAAGGTACCAGGCTGATCCAAAAATATCGCACATGACCACAACAAAGCAGATTCTACGATACTTAAAGGGTAGTAAGACCCTTGGTCTATGGTATCCCGCAGGAAATGACTTCAGCCTATAAGCATTCACTGATGCGGATCATGCTGGATGCAGACTAGATCGAAAAAGCACTTCAGGTGGATGTCAATTTTTGGGTGGAAGACTTGTCAGCTGGTCATCAAGAAAACAAAGTTGTGTATCACTGTCTACACGGGCTATGTCATATCATTAACGACTGACATAATTTTTTTGGCATACAAGGACAAAGACGTTTTGAATATTGTAATGTTACTTTAAACAAACCCATTAAGTTTATGTATTTATTAGTTTTTTTGTTGATTTATAAAGTTACATATGTATTTTAGATTTTATAAAAACAAAACTTATACAAAAAGAACAAAACACATTTTTAAAAAAAATAATAATAATGAAAAACTATTCCGGAATGAGTGTTCGAAATCCGATTCCGATATTCCAAACACTGTCTTCCAAATGATATATTCCGGACAAAGTGTTTATTTAAAAGAAATGATATTTTTCTTCAAATAGGGTTAGATGACTCGTTTCCCCATAACTTACTATATTTTTGTAAATGTACTTCAAGAAGAAAAAAAATCAAAGATATACTTTCAAAACAAATATATAAATATAATATTAAAATAATTAAATATAGAAGAATGTGTTATTAAACTTAATATTTTTTAAAAAGTGATGTTTAGTGGGAAATCAAGTGAGAATATAATGGTTATATTCTTGGGGAAAATGATGATGTCTAAAAAAACGTACAAATCTTTTAAAAATATTATGCCTTCCAAAATCATCATATCTTAAAGACCCCTTCCCATTTCCCCTTTTGTCCCGTGCCATCATAATCTGTAATCATCACATGATTAGACGTTTTGCTTCATTCCATCTCATACATTACGTTATGCTTCATTCCATCTCAAAGGATTAATCGGGGTTTATTTTCTTCCATTTATATAATTTAACAAATCAAATTTGTTTATTTACGGGTTCAATAAACGATCCAGCAAGGCAGTCCATTTAGAAATAATATGTTTTTTTAAACATGTCAATAATCAATTTAGGAGAATATGATTTCATGAATAAATGATAGGATACAAGATATACAAATATTAAAAAATTTATATATCATCACTTGGATTGTAACAGATTTGCTTCAATACAATAGTCCAATAACAACCCTTCCAGGAGAATAGCAACCAACGAGTCTAGAACTTAAAACTACCTAATTCAATCAACGAGGAATCTAGAATAGAAACGTATATGATTCACTGTTTAAATAAACCTCTATATATATATATATATATATATATATATATATATATATATATATATATATATATATATATATATATATATATATATATATATATATATATATATAGTTAAAAAAAAAATCAGGTAGCAGGTCGGATCGTATAAGGAAAAACGATTTAAATCTCTAGCAACTATATTCAACGAGGTCTACTATCTTTAAATAATTTTACAATTGAATCATTAGTAACACTATATAAAACATTTTTTTTTAAATATGACGAACTATAACTCAAAAATTATATTGGCTTCTTTTCTTAATAAGTATTTAAGTATTTGGGATATTAAGATATAAGATAAGAGCTGAATTATATTAACTTCTTTGTCAAACAAATTAAGGTAGGTTATTTATAAATTTTTAGATGGTTCACAAATAAATTTTATATATAACTTCTATAAAAAAAAGAATTAGGTGGGTCAAGTGACCCACATTTCCAATATGTATTCTCACCCCTAAAGTTAATATTTAAGTTAAACCGATAAAAAATAAAAAAAAATAATAAAAAAAAAAATAGTAGTTGCGGGTTCGTATTTGGGTCACGTCGTACAAGAAAAAAAGATTGAAAGTTCTTAAAATGGTATCCAACGAGGTTTTTTTATATTGATTCATTTTCACAAAAAGAATAGTTTATATATAAGCTAATGACAAAACACAATAAATAAATCAAGTTGATAATATTACACGTAACTAACGTGTGAACCTCGCATATGGCATACCATCATACAGAATAATATAAGCAATAGTAATTTATTTGTTGAAATTGTTCTAAATGATTTTAAGATAATTGTTGATTTATATTATAAATAAAATTGCTTGTAAATTGTTGATTTAATATTATCTTGTTTATGAGTTTAGTTAGATCAATCATAAATTATATGATTAATTTATTTGTTGAAATTGATCTAAATGATTTTTAATGACTTCCATAACTTGTCTTCAGGTTATGGAAAATGAAAAGTCTCATCCATTAAAATAACATTAAACTCAAAAGTTATGAATTCCAAGACTTTTCAAAAGATAGTTGTGAAAATTCATATGATAGTTATTAGTTTGTATATTAAGCCAATTACTTGTATCATTTGATTTGAAACTATTTTGCCTTGTGAGTTAGTTTAGATCATGATTAAAGTTATATGATAATTCTTCCTTGTTAGAATTGATCTAAATTTTTTTTAATGAGTTCCATAACTTGTCCTCAAGTTATGTAACATGAAAGTCTTTTGATAAATTTTTTTTATTACTCCATAACTTGTCCTCAAGTTATCAATAATCAAGAGTCTTTTTATAAAACCAACATTAACTCATAAGTTATGAATATGAAGAGTTTTGACAAGTTTCAAAAATTACCCTCAAGTTTTGGAATTTGTAAAGTCTCACTAATGAAACTTTAATTCCAAATCATAGAGTTTTAAAAGTTAAAATTCAACCCTTATACTATTATAATATTAAAAGTTATTATTATTATTATTATTATTATTATTATTATTATATATATATATATATATATATATATATATATATATATATATATATATATATATATATATATATATAAGACAAGTCAGTCTTACCGTTAGTAGGCCTCATTCACGAAGTCGGTCTATAAGGGGGGGTATAAGGTTACTACCTATAAAATGGTGGTTTAATGGGTGTCCACTCTCACCTACTGGTTCCTTTACTGGTGGAGGGTCATTAGCCGAACAGGTAGGATAGGATATTAATTCTTATTAGAATTATAATGGTAATTATAAAGTAAGCAAACTTTTATTAAATTCTCAATCCTAGTTACTTTAGGAAAAATGTGAAAAATGGTGCTAATCCATGAAATTTCATTTTGCACCTTGTTAAGTCGTTAGTGGAGCATGTGCGGTTAACCGACACACTAATCTAGGACTGAAAGTGTGTGGCAAAGGGTAGCTTGATGTTAATCATAGATCAATGTAGCGTGTGTGGTTAACCGGCACATTGATTAGGTGATTTGTAACATTGAGTGTACCAAGCTAATTTGCATGGTTATTCACACCTTCATTGTGATCCTCGGCATCCCAGTGAGGAACTCAAAGGGCACAATCGAGATGTAAACATGTCATTGAAAAGTTCAATGAATCTCACAGAATCTAGGAATTTCTATCCAATTAAAGCTTACTTATCAATTATTTTTTCAATCTACCTTCAAATATTTTACAATTTGATTACGGCATCCCTCTTCGCAATTGTAGAATATTATGTTGGGTCTTAGCCTTAATGTTTCGTTTTGGGTGTTATATTAAGGACTTAAATCAACTAACTTGAATTTCTCCCATCATAGATGTCTAGGTCAAACAAATATGGTCTTCCCTAATCTTATGAAGATGATGTCTCACGATTGAATCATGGAAATGAAAATCATAGTTCACTTCCTCCACCTCCTCCAATAATTCTCCCTGACCTACATGTACGAAGACTTGAAAAGTTCAAGGTCACCCAAGCCATATTAGCAAGCAAACATGAAGATGGAAAGTCTATATGTACTCATGTCTTGGACATGATGCTGCTTATTTACAGGCTAGGAATTTTGGGTGTCGTATTCCCAAGGAAGTTGGCTATTGACTTGGTTCTTCAGTAACTTACCAAGTCATATAGTAAGTTCGTTAAAGACTACTAAGTGATAACTCATGAATTGACCCTTATTGATCTTACCTATTTTCTAATTGTTGTTGAACCAGCAATGATTTGGCGCACTGATAAAGCAAACCTGATTTGAAGATCTACTTCCCAAATTCCGTTGACAATGACAATGGAAACATTGGAAGTCCAAAAAAAATTTCTCTTTCCAAGGGAAAGGGAAAGGCTAATTTTGAGATTTTCCTGTGTACCATTCCAAAAGTGTCTGTTTGTTTCTATTGCCAAGAGAAGGGACATTGGAAGTGAAGCTGCCCTAACTACCTGAGAAGTTTAGTCAAATTGTATGGGCCTACTTTAGGTAAGTTCACTATCTAACTTTATTAAGTTTCTGTTTGTAGATTCTTAATAAATGATGTGATAAGATTACATTTTGATGTTTTGTAGGATCAAAGCAAGCTTAAAGGAAAATCATGTTGAGTCTGATCGTGCATAGATAGAGTTCGTGTTGGGTCTAAATTATGGTTTATACTTTGCTTTTCTAGGCAATTGTAATTTTCCGTCTAGGATCGTAAACCTGTTTACGGCCGTGAACCCATTTACAACCCATGTTCCCCAAGTATATATATATATATGTATAGGTGTTAGGTAGGTGAGGAGGGATTGATGAAAAGAAGAGAGTGTACGGCCAAGAGAGAGAAAGGAGCATAAGTATGTGTAAGTGTGTGAATATTGTGTAAGGAACTTCATTCTAATCAAATCATACAAGATTCATATTATTATTCTTCTTCTTCTCTTCTGTTTTGATCTGGCATCATCCATTTAATTGGGATTCTGCACCATCAAACGGATCTAATTGATATACAAGTAGATTTGGGACTTACAAGTGGTATCAGAGCAAGGATTGTATCAATTATTTTTTCTAGATCTGGAGCAAATTTAATCTTATTTTTGAAATATTTTTCCGTTTTTTGATAGATCTTGGCAAAATAAGGGGGGTTTGTTCTTTGCATTTTTCCTAAAAATGAGTTTTAGATCGAGTTTTGGAGCATAAAAGGGTGAAACTCGTTGTTTTTTTTTTTTTTGTATCTGAAGTTAGTTTACAATCCGGAAGAAGGGTCCACGACCATTGAATGGTTTACAATCGTAAACCCATTTATGGTCGTATTTAGTTTACATCCCCAACGTCAAGTCAAATTCAGGATCGACTTAGTTCCAGGGGCTACCCCCGTAGCCAAACCGCCCTATCGCCTAGCACCAGCTGAGATGCAGGAACTATCCAGTCAACTTAATGAACTATTCAACAAGGGCTTTATAAGACCCAGTTTCTCACCTTGGGGAGCGTCGGTCTTGTTCGTGAAGAAGAAAGACGGCTTGTTCCAAATGTGTATCGATTACAGAGAATTGAACAAACTGACCGTCAAAGATTGGTATCCCCTACCCCGTATAGACGACTTATTCGACCAACTGCAAGGGGCAAACTATTTTTCAAAATTTGATTTGAGATTCGGGTATCACCAATTACAAGTGTTAGAGGAGGATGTTCAGAAGACAGCCTTCCGAACTCGTTATGGGCACTACGAATTAGTAGTGATGCCATTTGGATTAACTAATGCCCGCAGTATTCATGGATTTAATGAATAGGGTGTGTCGTCCATACTTGGATCAGTTTGTCATTGTTTTCATTGATGACATACTTATCTACTCTCTTAGTAAGGAAGAGCACAGTAAACATTTGCAGCTGATCTTAGAAACACTACGATCAGAGAAATTTTACGAGAAGTTTTCAAAGTGTGAATTTTGGATTCGAAGAGTCGAATTCTTAGGTCACGTGGTTAGTGAAGAGGGAACCCACGTGGACCCTTCCAAAATCAAAGCCATTGAGAATTGGTCGACACCGAAGACGCCTATGCAAATTCGTCAATTTCTAGGCCTCGCTGGCTACTATCGCAGATTCATTCAGAACTCCTCGTGGATTACGAAACCTCTTACAACATTGACCCAGAAGGGAGTGGCCTTTGACTGGGAAGGGTAGCAAGAGAAAGCGTTCCAAACGCTGAAACGAGCCTTATGCAAACGCTGACACTCTAAGTCGGAAAGAATACTCTGATCGTAGAGTCAAATGAATGACTATGACTATCCATTCACACTTGTCCACACAAATTAAGAAGGCCCAACTCGAAGCTTTGAAACCAGAAAATGTGGCGGGTGAATCCCTGAGAGGGATGGATAAGAACTTGGAAGTCAAGGGTGGTGGAGCCTTCTATCTCATGGACCAAATCTGGACACCAAAATACGGCGACTTCAGAGACTTTGTCATGAACAAAGCGCACATCACTCAATATTTTGTCCACCTAGGTTCACATAAGATGCATCTGGACCTTAAAAAGTTATACTGGTGGCCTAACATGAATGTAGAGATTGCTACCTTCATGAGTAAATGCCTTACTTGCGCCAAGGTTAAGGTCGAATACCAGAAACCCTCAGGTTTACTAAAACAGCCGGAGATACCAGAATGGAAGTGGGAGCGGATCACGATAGACTTCATAACCAGGTTTCCCAAGACAACGGGTGGTCTCGATACCATTTGGGTGATCGTAGACAGGTTAACTAAGTCCGCACACTTCCTGTCCATCAAAGAAACTGACAAGATGGAGAAGCTCACAAGAACATACATTAGGGAGATCGTATGACTGCATGGTGTTCCCATATCCATTATATCTGATAGAGATAGTAGATTCACTTCGAGGTTCTGGCAGTTGCTACAAAGTTCCCTAGGAACTAGGCTGGACATGAGTACAGCCTACCACCCGCAAACCTGCAGACAAACTGATAGGACTACCCAAACTTTGGAAGACATGTTGAGAGCATGTGTAATAGACTTCGGGAAGGCATGGGATACTCATTTACCCCTTGTCGAGTTATCCTACAACAACAGTTATCACACGAGCATAAAGGTTGCTCCATTCGAAGCCCTCTATGGCCGAAAGTGCAAATCCTCTATGTGTTGGGCTGAAGTGGGTGACACCCAGTTAGCTAAAGGAAGAATTACTGACAGCAATCTCACGGGACCGGAGATCATTCGATTATCGTTCAGATTCGTGAACGATTGAAAGCCTCAAGAGACCGATAGAAAAGCTACGCGGACAAGCGAAGGAAACCTTTTGAATTCTAGGTAGCCGACTATGTTCTATTGAAGTTCTCAACCTGGAAGGGATTGATACGCTTCGGTAAGTGTGGAAATCTAAATCCAAGATACATAGTGCCTTTCGAGATTCTAGCTAGAATCAGCCCTGTAGCTTACAAACTCAACCTACCCTGCGAACTTAGTAATGCACATTCTACTTTCCATGTCTCAAACTTGAAAAAGTGTCTATCTAACGAGACTCTTGTAATCCCACTCGAAGAGATCGAGATCAAAGAGAGCCTCAACTTTGTAGAAGAGCCGATAGAGATCATGGACCGTGAGGTCAAGAAAATGAAGAAAAGTCGTATCCCGATAGTGAACATTCGTTGGAATGCCAAGCGAGGACCTGGATTCACTTAAGAGCACGAGGATCAAATGAAACTGAAATATCCTCATCCTTTCGCTTAGTTATATGTAACTACTTAATCTCTTAGACTCTAATTGTGGGACGAAATTCTCTCTAACGGGGATATGATGTGACAACCCGAAATTTCTATCGTGTACAACAATTCAACTCAATCAAAGCCACACTTATTTCTGCTATTTTTAGCACTATTTTGAGTCTGTTTGAGCATTCTAATCCAAGTACCCTCCATAAGGAATGTTAAGAAGTATATTCTAGAGTTCAGTACACTACATAAGAGCCAGAAAACTCCAACGATTGGAGTTTATGGTCGAAAGCTAGATTTTACGGTCGTAAACTCATGGTTGGCCGTGAACTCCCACTATATATATATATATATATATATATATATATATATATATATATATATATATATATATATATATATATATATATATGATACTTATCCATTTTCCAACACTTTTACCATTTCCAAGCCAAGAAATCGGGTTTTGCTCTCAACTATCATCAAGGATCTTCATTTTTCTTCAAAAATGTAAGTGTTTTACCCCCTTGATTTGTTACTACATCTTCTTAACTAGCATCACCCATTGATTCCATCCATAAATTCATCTTTTGGGTTAGATCTTCAAGAAACACCAAGAACAGACACTAGTGTTTTGGTCCAAAATCAACCTTTTTATCTTCGATATCGTAAGTATTACTTCCCTATACTCGATATCTAGTTGAAACGCATGTTAAACACCTTGAAATCGTCCATTTCCCAAGAACAAGAGGTATTTATGGCCAAGAGCATCTCCCTTGGCCGTGAACCCTAGTTTGAGGTGCATATGAGCCTTAAACTCTTCCTAAGGCTTGCACTTGAGTCTAGAACCCTTCCTTGTGGTTTGTAAGACCTTAACATACCAACTGGCACAAATCATCGTGAGTTTACGGCTGTAAACTCATGTGGCTGTGAACACCTTGGCTGTAAACTCATATGGCCGTAAACTCATTGGTCGTAAACCCTATGGCCGTGAAACTTGGCCGCAAACACCAAGTGTGGCCGTAAACTCACCTTATACACAATCATTTGTGATTTTTACCTTTCCATTCAAGTGTACCCTAGACCCTAAGGTGTTTCCATTACCTAATTAGATGTATAAACACTATTTATATACATATATGTGTCATTATATGCTATATAGGATTCGTGTGTGCTTAAGTCTTCACTTGACACTTAGCATCCTATACCACTCTTTCATCCAAACCACTCACTATAGGTGAGTTCATACCCCTTTAATCCTCCTTTTAAATGATTTTAAATGATTTTATGGGGGGGATACAAGTTGAAACATTGTAGTCATTATATCAATCACATGTGATTAATAACTATTAAACAAGTGAATTTCATATACTTCAAAACTGTTTACTAACCAAACTCTTTAAAACGTTTTATGACCTGACACCAAGTCATCTGTTATTATTCAAATGGTTAAAACTTTTTTTATGTAAAACTTCTTTATGTTAAACTCTTTATTACACTCTTTTTAAACTTATAAATATTGTCAAAATCATATCTATGTAGATATAATTATATATGTAAGGTTGAAAGGAATTAGGACTGATAACTCACTTTATTTCTTGTTCCTTGTTTGGTTGTGGACTTAGAGTATTCAATTGTTTTTTCGAGTGTTGTTTGAACCTTAGTTATATATTATCACACCCCAAAACCGAGAACGGCGGAAACATTCTGGGGTGGAGGACATCATGGAATGTATCACAACAATGCAAAGTAGTAAACAAGCAACATCATCATCCATTGCATTAATAGTATACTTTTAAGTACATGTGAGTTCTTTCATAGCATAAATCTACATAATGAATATCCAAAATAAAAGATGAGTCTTGACTGCTCCGTCTTCACAAAACCTGGTCGTCGTACCTAGCTATTTGTGACCTGAGAATACAAGTTATTTTGAAAGCGAGTATCAGCAATAAAGCTGGTGAATTCATAAGTATTTATGTGACTTCGATTTGTAAAATTGAAAAGAAAGACATGTAAATGTTTGAAGGAAAGTTTGTATCAATGAACATGTATGTAAGTAATTGTAAACATTTGAAAACCCTAGAAAATCCCATATTTCCTACTAGTATAAAAAGTAGTCTTCTACCAAGACCCGACTGTTTTGAATGTTTTCTTTTAGAAATTCAATATTTGTCCATAAGTGGGTGGTAGTCTAAAAGTCCCAAAACTGAAATGCAATAGTATTTTTCATGCCGAAAATAGTAGATTTGTGTATGTAATAAATCGTTAAGGCAATTGATAACCCCGTAAATCAACGTGTTCTTAATTCTCCATGTGAGTTTTATAACCATACTAATGACCCAGACTGCCTGTAACAACGTTCTTCAGGCGTTGAAATGTTATGACATTTGTCACCCCAGACCTGCCGGTCTAACTGTAGCTAACAGTTTAGGTGCGGGATTGTCAATCCCGTATGGATCTATACACAAGTATCACGCTCACCCTACAAGAGATTATGGTATATAATACAAGACTTTAATTGCATACTCGAAAGTACGTGAAGCTTAATGTATTACAATTCGTAGTATTGAATAGATTTACATATAAAAGTCCATTTGTTTTTGTATATGAAAGTATTTCCTTGACATAGTACTTGTAGTATGTAAAATTTCATGAATATCTAGTAAACTATCTATGTAATCGTATCTCTTCATATAGTATGTTATGTGTGCGTATTTCTTATAGTATGTAATGTATGAGTATAGACTCATGAATGAACTGACTCTTGTGTGATTCCTTGTATTTGGAATAGTAAGTAGTATCTCCTAACTATACCTATTATAGTTACTAGTATTGTACGTGTATAACCGAAGTATGCCTTTGCTACCCAAAGGTACTGAACCAACTGACGGAACTTTTATGTCTATATATGTATACATGATATATATATATATATATATATATATAACTAATATTTAGACGACATTTGGACGAATAATCGATGCCCTAAGGCCACATCCCAACGAGGAAAAGGAAATAAAGCGAGCTAGCCGTCCTAAGTGCTTTAAACATTAATTATATAATTATACATATATAGGCATGCATTTGACAATATAAAATTATAAAAGAAGTTTTTTAAAACCTTTGAAAAGTTTAATTACTAAGAAATGATGACTTGATGTCAGTTTATCAATCAATTTGAAAGCAGTTTGTTTGCTAAGAACAGTTTTAAGTATAAGAAAACCTTTGTGTTGAAACACAATTTTAACAGAGTTTGAAAGGAAACAGACAGTATGTAAGACTATTTGATAAAGAGTTTTAACATGTATAAATGCTTGAGAAAATCATTTGAAGTAATATGTTTGGTAAAACAGTTAAACGTGTAGTAAATCCATTTTGTATACTAGTTATAAATCTCATATGATTGATTAATTAACAGCAAGTATAGCAAAAGATTGATGTTTTTCGCACGAGGATAATCGTATGTTTACTTGTATGCCCCCCCCCCCTCCCCTTTAAGTATGAACTCACGTGATAGATTGAAGAAAGCGAGACGAATATCGAGCAGAACTTCTACTTGAGAAAGTGAATTTCTTGGGATTCTCGGGAATCTCGGGAGCGTAAAACTTCCTTCCGAACTTGGATATGAAAACCGGGACTTTGGGATGGCTCTAAGAGTTTAAACGTAGAGCTTCGGCATGAGAAAAAGAAGAATTGAGCAAAATTTCACGGAACCCTCACATCCCTTTTATAGGGGGCTGGAAGCCTCGCGTACAAGGGGCGTACTAGCGAGGTTATGCTGGGCAAATGCGACGTTAGCGCTTACCGCATCCTCAGACGAAGCATCGGAGCGACATGGACGAACTGAGGCCTAGCACCCGAGTACGTTGGGCGTAAATCGTTGTGATGCGTGTGCCTCGAACTTGTAAAATCCGTAACTTTCGCATACGAGCTCTATTTTTGACGTTCTTTATATACACGCGTAGGTGAGAATGTACTCTACAACTTTCATTTAGACTTCGTCGGCTATTTTTGAATTTATTTTTTATATATATTTTTAATAGGCCGGGACACGAAAAATCTGTTTAAAATCCATAACTTCTTCATCTGATGTCTGTTTCTGTCAGACTTTTTACCGTTGTGTTACCATTGACGAGATCTTTGATTCATGTTTAGGTTGTGTCGGCCACAAATCACTCGATCACTGTTTCGAGTTTTTAGATGTCTACTGCCGCCTCGGAACTTAGAAAAACCATAACTTCTTCATACGAAGTCATATTTGGGCGTTCTTTTAAGTATGCTCACGGTTTAACAAAATCTACGACTATCATTTAGACAACTAAGGCTAAAAATTATTGTATTGAAACTTCGCGTTTTACGTTTATCAGTGTTGCTGGTTTTTGGCGCGAATCTTAGATTGGTCATAACTTCTTCGTTATAACTCGGATTTTAGTGTTCTTTATATGTACGAAAACCTTGATACGATTTCTACCACTTTATTTAACCCAAATAAGATTTTAGGAAAATTAAATTTTGACCTAAATTTGAGTGGTGTTACATTATATTGTCTCGAAATGTCGAGTTGTCACATATATATATATATATATATATATATATATATATATATAAGCTTTTATTTCAGTTCAATACATACGCAGTCATTCAAACAACATTACTAGTAAACTATAATAGGCATAGTTTAAGAGATTACTACCCACTATTGCTAGTACAATTGATATTGCCATATTTATACATCTTTTTAGGCAATATTTAAGTACATCTTTATATATATTTTGGTCATTTATATAGAATTATGATACTTATAAGGATAAAATATTATTTGTAGCCAAAATAAAGCATTTTTGAAGAGAGGGACCAAAAGTGATAGTTTATGGAACATTGGAGGCTTGGAGTAAAAAAGGTAAAGAAGACCATGGAACTTACCAAAACCACGACATGGCATGAGTATTCTAGAAGATAAGATTACGTGAAGAAGGAGTCCTTGCCCGATACGAATAACTTGGAAACCACGACGTGGCAGAGATAACTATGACGTGGAACAAGATTTTTCAGAATCTATATATACTCTTGGCCATTAAGAAGAGAGGACTTTTTTGGGTGGCTTAGAGGGGTTCCTGGAGATGAAAAGAAGAAGACCTGAAAGCTGGTTTCAACACCAAGGAAGTAGAAGTACATAAATTGATTCATAGTTTGGTACACTTTAACATGTTTTGGATTAGATTATTCGTTTGTTTAGCTGTTAATATGTCCAGCTAAATCTAGTTGCTTATGTTAGCTAGATGAAGTTGGAACTCATGGTTTTAATGCATTAGATTTAACTTTAATTGTTGGTGATATGCTTGTGTTGATTGATTTTACCTAGCATACTTGAATTAGTTATTTGATGGCTTTGAATTCTTATTCTGTGTAGTTAGTGAACACAATTCTGTATGAACTTGAATACCTAATAATATAGTGAACACTAGTTATTGGAGCTAAGATCAAACCAATCTTAGATTAGTAATTGAATAAGTAAATTAAGGTGTGTTAGAGAACTCATATTATGACTGTAATTGTGTTTTGACTAATCAATCTTCATGTCTCCAGTTTTATTTAATAATTGATTCTGTGTTAACTATTGTATGAACATAAATAGAATTACATGAATTGATTAATAATTAGTAGATTTAGAACTAAATTACTAATACCTTATTAATTGGTCACCAACAGTAATAGTTATAGCTAATGTATAACCATTGAGTGAAAGTGGATTCGAACTAACAGAAGTGTTTGGTTAATGATTACGTTTTTGTTAAAGAATTAAGTTCATCTAAACTTGCAAAATTAGATAAAAAAAACCCTTTTAACTTGTTAATAATTAGATTAATTTAGTAGTAAATAAAGTAATTTATAACACCGTTCCCTATGATCGACACCTGACTTACCTAAGTTATACTGTAATCTGACTAGGTACATTGCCTATAAGTGCATAGTTAGTCGAAATTTGTTAGGTTATAAATATTAAAATTAGTGGGTACTTCCATGCACATCAAGTTTTTGGCACCGTTGTCGAGGAACGGCTTAGTTTATTATTTATTTGCTTTAGGTTAATCGATCCTTTTTGTGGGGTAAAACCTGCAAAAAGTTAATTTTCCAGCAAACGTTTTTTTACCATTAGTTTTTATTCTCTGTTTTCAGTTTTTAATTCACTTAGTTTTTCATTTCTAGGAAGGTTTGATTAATTTTTTTATAGAAGTCACGATGTGAGTATATAGATTCACGACGTGAGAACTGTGATTTTTAGTTCTTTTTTAGTTTTTAGTTTATTTTTCTTAGTACGGTTTTACTTTTTTTTCCTTGTTGTTTAGTTTGCAGGAGTTCATGACCAGAGGCTCTAACACCCCTTTGGTGATACCGCTTGAAGATTCCGAGTCTGCAATTTACAAGAAGAGGATGCCCTTACAAGAATTCAAATCAGTGTTCTCAAAGAAATCAGGGAAGAAAAAGGGGGAGTCAAGTTCATCCTCAAAGAACAAGAGCAAGCTTGAACACTTGGATCAAATATCCGTCCAAGCCGAATCCGAATACGATACCGAGCTTGAATTTGAAGAACATGCGACCGAACCCGAGAAGGAGCCAAGGAAAGAGATGGAAAATATTGAAGAAATGTCCATGGGAGCTTACAGAAAGAGAATTCGAGATGATGTTGGTCCAGGATTAGTACAACCCGCAATCCCTGCCACTGCCACATTCGTGCTAAAGGGACATATGCTTTCCGCACTAAAGGATATCCCATTATATGGAAAGGATCATGAGGATGCGTTCAAACACTTAGATGAAGTGAATGAAATTGCTAATTACTTCAATGTCCCAAATGTTAATAGGGATACCGTCTTGCTAAGGATGCTTCTCGTTACCTTTAAAGGAGCTGCAAAGGATTGGTTAAAAGCAATCCCACCCGGTATAGTAACTACATGGGCTCAAATGTGTGAGCAGTTTCTAGACCAATTCTGTCCACCATCTAAGATTGCTAAACTTAAAAAGGCAATAGCCAATTTTGAGCAAAACCCGGGAGAGTCACTTTACGAAGCTTGGGAACGTTACAAAGGGTTGTTAAGGAATTGTCCTCAACATGACCTTAACATTCAACAAGAGGTGTCAATATTTTATGATGGGGTAAATGTGATAAAAAGACAACTCCTTGATTCTCAAGGACCAGTTACAAAGAAAAATACGGGTGAAGTCAAGGAATTAATTGAAGAATTCGCAAAACACTCTCGTGAACATCATAATCCAAGGAATGAAGACATTAAAGGAGTTGGGGGTGCACAACCTGAAGAGATGGTTCCAGTGATGGCAATGCTCAACACTATGGAGAGGAGATTGATACAAATGGACCAATCAATTCATGCAATTAGAGTTGGTTGCGAGAGATGTAGTGGTCCACATTTGACAAAAGATTACAACATGGACGAATATGGAAACAAGAAATCCCAAGTTTGCTATTCGAGTGGGGACAAGTATGATGAAGATTGGAGGAAACCAAAGAAAGAGTGGCTGCCCTATGATGAATACAAGAAGAAAAAGGAAGAAAAATATAGACAAACTGGTAGAGGCTTCTACCAAAAAGAACAACCACCAATTGAGAAAAAAACCCGATCTAGAGACCATGTTAGTTAAGTTTATGGAAGCTTCAAAAAAGAGATACGAGGCTGTTGATTCCGCTATTGATGAACAAATAACTTTGATAAAGAATCATCATGCATTGATGATAGAACATCAAGCTTTGATAAAAAATCAACAAGCCTCCATCAATAATCTTGAAGTGCAATTTGTCTTTGTGATTATGATGTATATTCTTTCGTGCCTTATTGATTTAGGACTAGAGGGTCCAACCCGAGTTGTAAGGCCGGAGGGTCTTCACTGAGATACAGGACTGGAGGGGCCAACCCAAGCTGTGAGACCGGAGGGTCCTCACTGAGACACATGACCGGAAGGTCCTTATCGAGATTTAGCCATGAGAGGCTAATTATTTGTGCCTAGTATTTTGGGGAACTCACTAAGCTTTATGCTTACAGTGTTGTGCGAAATGTGTTTCAGCTACTTCTCAGGATCGCGGGAAGGCATCGACATGATCTACACACCAGCAACTTGATTTGTGTTATGAAGATTCTAGGATATTGACAAACCATTTTATGTCTTGTGTTTGAAACAATTTATAAATTCGGTTTGAGAAATGTTAAATTGCGCTTTGTATGAATTTAAAAATGAAAATTTTATTTGAAAAATTAAAGTGTTACAAGTTGGTATCTGAGCCTTAGTTTGAGGGATTCGGATGTACCATCGGGTTTGTCTGGACTCAAACTAAGGATTTGAGGAATTTTTCTAAAAATAGATGATTTTCTAAATGAGCAAAAGATTTTAAGAGGAAACGAGATGAAGCGGTGTGTACAATCAGACCGAGCCCGATCTGTGAATTCCCAAAATACCCTTACTTGTTTATATTATGAGATAAGATATTTATGAGATATTAGAGCTGCATGCTAGATGGTAGGGTAGGTATTTCATGGATTTAGAACTAGAGTTGCATGATTCATGATGCCTTAGCCTAGGAGGATGTTATTGATTGACATAATCTTCTATTTGCTCTGTGTGTGTACTGAGTAGGGGTACATGGCAAGAATCTTTGAGAGATAGTTTTGAGTCAAAGAGTAGTCTAGGAGAGATACCTAGATGTTCATTTGAGAAATCTACTTAGAGAGTAGTTTGATATCCTTTAGGGATAGAGTACTTGTGATTTAGGATCCTAGGAGGAGGACTTCAGGCGACTACGGGGTTATATGGAAGGTAGTATTGGGCTCGTATTACTAAAAGCACCAGATCTATATGTAACCCATGTAAGAACCTTTGGATACTAAAGAGCATGTATGGGTGGGTAATCGTGTGTACGCTTCAGCCAGTCACTAATGATTTATGTGTTTGTGTTTCATAGAGACTATTGTGATTACCCACAATAACCCCAGGGGGAGTACTAGTGACGAGGATATCCGCAGGATCATTGCTGAGGAGTTAACCGCAGCTATCAGGGAGACCATTCTAGAGATGTTCAGGTCTATTAGGACCACGTTGATTGAGAATTTTGATGAGCAATACATTGCTATCATAGAGGCTGTTGTTGCAGCAGCCACCTTAGCCCTTACAACCGCGAGGCCACAGGGGGTGATTCGTTGTTGTTTCGAGAGTTCACCAACACGAAGCCACCAGAGTTTGACGGGACCCATGCCCTGATTTCTGCTATAAGATGGATTTCTGACATCGTGGGATGTGTCTATACTTGTTCATGCCTAGAGCACTTGAGAGTTTGTTTTGCACTAAACCAACTTCTCTTAGGAGTGAAGGACTAGTGGAAGTTCATGACAACTGATTTTACTCTTGTAGACCATGTTGTAGTGACTCGGGAGAGGTTTACCCAGCTATTCCGAGATGAGTATGTTCCCCAGGTGGAGAGGGAACGATTGGCCAAGGAGTTTCTATCTCTCAAGCAGGACAGAAACAGTGATAGAGATTATGAGGATGTTTCATGAGAGGGTGTTGTTCTACCCAGAGCATGTGTCTATAGAGCAGGAATGTGTGAGATGATACCTGAGCATTTTGAGGCGAGATATTAGAGAGTTTGTGGCGAACTCATTGTATCATACATTTTCTGAGCTATAGACCAGTACCAGGAGGAGGGAGATTGAGTTGGAGATTCAGAACATAAATGAAGGAGAGTCTCAGGGGAGAGATAGGAGACCAGTGTAGTCACATCCAGCAACAAAGCAGGCTAAGCCTGTTGATACGAAATTAGGAGGCTATAAGGGCCACACTTGTAGCAAGTGCCAAAAGAGTCATGAGGGATCTTGTCGAGCTGGGATTTGTTACAAATGTCACAATGAGGGGCATATGGCGAAGGACTACCCCAAGGGATTTCCGGTTTGCTATCATTGCAACCAAATTGGCCACCGGAAGGTCAAGTGAGCTCATCTCACTCAGGGACCATCCCAAGCTACTACTCATACTGCTTCACATGTTACTGATGGCTGGCCGGGGAAGGCCGAGGCTCTGAGAGCTCATAGGAGGGCTTTCCAGCTGACTGTGGAGGAGGTCCGTGTAGCACATGACGTTGTTGCTGGTACGTAGCTCCTTATTCATGTTATTTTGAGATTTATTTATGCGTACATTGTGTTTCATATCGGTACTTTTCTTGTGAATATTGTGCTTGCCTCGGTGTTATTTGACTCGGGTGCGAGTCGATCTTTCATCTCTTTATCGTTTAGTCATCAAAATAGTATTAGACGTGAGGCTTTGAGTCGACCGCTGAGGGTTTCTATAGCCAACGAGCATGAGGTTTTTTCCACTGATGTATTCTAGGGATGTGTTTTAGAGATTTTCGGTATCTGTGTCATAGTGGGCAAGGGCTGGTTGAGCCAGTCCGAAGTCATGACTGACTATGAGCGTCGGATGGTGACCATATGAGACCCTAGTGGGGGAGTACTTACTGTTTATGCTGAGGGAACTAGATCCGGATCAACCTTCTGCTTTACCGCCAGGGCAAGGTAGAGTCTACAACAGGGATGCATGGGCTTTTTAACATATGTGATCGATACGCAGGTTGCCACTGAGAGGCTGATTTCTGTTTCTGATGTTCCAATGGTATGAGAGTTCCTAGATGTTTTCCCTGAGGAATTGTCGGGTGTGCCTCCTGATAGATAGGTGGAGTTCCGGATCGATCTGATTCTAGGGGCGACACCTATTGCCAAGGCACCTTATCGCCTTGCACTGCCCGAGATGCAGGAGTTATCCTCGCAGATCCAGGGGCTGTTAGGGAAGGGTTTCATTAGATGGAGTAGCTCTCTATGGGGAGCGCCGATCCTTTTTGTCAAGAAAAGGATGGTTCACACCGGATGTGCATCGACTGCCAGGAGTTGAGCAAGCTAACGGTCAACAACTGTTATCCACTATCGAGGATCGATGATTTGTTTGATCAGTTGCAGGGGGCGTCTTGGCTTTCCAAGATTGATTTGAGATCTAGGTATCATCAAATGGGAGTCTGCGAGGAGGATATCCAGAAGACAGCCTTCCGGACTCGTTATTGGCATTACGAGTTTGTGGTGATGCCTTTTACGGTCACCAATGCACCAGCATCGTTCATGGACCTCATGAACCGCGTGTGTACGTCCATGTTGGATAATCGGTGATCGTTTTCAACAATGACATTTTGGTGTACTCGAGGTCTAGGGAACAACACGATGAGCATCTTTGGGAGATTCTTGGGGTGTTAAGGATGGAGAGGTTTTATGCCAAATTCTCCAAGTGTGATTTCTAGTTACGAGATGTCCAGTTTTTGGGACACCGTGTTATCCAGAGTTCAAGGAGACATTGGTTTTTTCAATAGTGTTCTCCTTGTTCTCTTCTTCCACTACTTTACCTGCACAAGAAGTAGAAACATCAGTATTCTTCACCTCAACACCCTCAGTTGGCCCTGATTGTTCAGTCTTAACTGAAACTGGAACAAGGGGATGGCCATACTTACGGTGTACTTCATTTTCAATTTACTCCTTGGTTAAAGGGGTGGAAGTGTAGTGATCATCGAAAGGAGGTGGAACATCATGATACCCTAGACCCTTGTTTTGATTATCTTTAAATGTTAATTCTTTTTCTTATTGGATAAGGTGTCTAAGTCCATAACTATTTCTGGTATGTACTTGACCCGACCTGGCATGGTCCATTTGGGTTGCATGGCACCATGCAATTGGAAAGACTAAATGAGAGAAATAACATTTGGAGATTATTAATATATTATAAGTTCTAATATATTAATAATATTATTTGATTAGTTTGATGAAGAATTAATTTAGAATTAATTAAGTGATCAAAAAATAACTAATTAAATATATAGGTCGATTATGTAAATCATCCATATCTTGTATAGTGGGCTAAGAGGCTCCATGGATTATCAAGTTGGGTTCCACCCATAGGATGCTCCATGGATGCTCCATGGGAGTTACAAACCCATGGGTCATGGAAATGAAGAGTCATGACACATTAGGGTTTACATGGTGTAACCCTAGATGTGTCAACACTATATAAGAATCCTATTCTCCACCAAAATCGGCTACACATATGAAACAAGAGCGCTAGGCCGATTTCAAGAAGTGTGCATTCTCTCAAAAGACTTTCCAAGAGCATTTGGTGTTGTGTGAAGCATTTCAGGCATCACACTTGAGGTGCTAGGCTCACAAGGTTTCAAGGAACATAAGCAACAACAAGGTAAGTTATTCTATCTTTCATTCAAGTTAAAAATTGTTCCCCATGTATACTAAATAGGAATATAACCTTGGAATTCAACTTTGCATGATAATTAGACAAACATAGATCCAACGTTATTAGGGTTGCATGTACACTTAGGAAGTGTTAGAATGCTCAAAACACATCATTTCTATCATGGACGCAACTACCTCACTTGACACATCAAATTTCTTAAAGTGGAATTCAGCATCTTTATATTTGGATTTTAATGCATCAAGTTTGGTAGTCACATCATCAAAATCTTTCTTAAGATATCTATAATGGACACACTTGTCACTATATTCTACCTAAAATTTCTTATAATCATTTGTTTTGGCCTCTAATTGATCTTTCAATGGTTTCTAGCCTTTCCTAAGTTGGTACCCTTCATATTTTAGTTCCCCGTTCTCTCTACATAGTAATTCCTAATGTTCACATAAATTCTCCAAAGAAATTTCATCAACATTGATTTTTGAAGAACTCATTTTTATCAAAAATTGCCCTTTGACTAAAAACTCAAAATTCAACCTTAAAAGTCAAATTTAAAAAGTCAAACTTCAAAAGTCAAACCGAAAATCTAAATTTAAAATTTTAAAAGTTAAACAATAAAATCAAAGGTCAAATATCAAACTTGAAAAGTCAATGTCAAAATTTTAAGTAAAAAATCAATTTAGAAATTTAAAAATTAAAGGTTAAAATTCTGGAAGAAAATAGAATTTTAAATTAAAAGAAATTGAATTTTTGGGTTAAAAGTGTGAAATTTGCGAAACTAGAAGCGACTGGGGATATTTTTGAATTAAATTTCGAAGGAATGGAATAAAGGACTTGCTAGTCCAACTGGTAAGATGCATGGGATGAGTAGGGAGGAGACCCGGGTTCGATCCCCGGCACCCCCAATTCCGTTTCCAATTTTTTAGACGAACACAGGTAAGCCACCAAGAGGCAAGCCATAAACTCCGAGCCGCACACGTCCGAGCCGCAAGCCACCGAGTCGTACACCGAGTCGCAAACTACAGAGCCGTAAACTACGGAAACTCTAGCCGTAAATGCGTTTACGGCTGTAAACCCTTCAATGGCCGTAAACCCTAAAAAAATGACGTTTTTACCCATTTTTTGCTCCAAAACTCGATCAAAAACTCGTTTTTATCAAAAATGCAAAGAACAACCCCCCCCCCCCCCCTATTTTTTAGATATCTATCCAAAAACGCAAAAATCTTTCAAAAATAAGATCAAATATGCTCCAGATCTGACAAAATTGATTGATGCAATCCATGCTCTGATACCACTTATTAGTCCCCAAATCTGCTTGTGTATCAATCAAATCCGTTTGATGGTGCGAAATCTCAATCAAACGGATGATTTCAGATCAAAATAGAAGAGAAATAAAAGAAGAATAATATGAATCTTGAATGTATTGATGATATGAATGAAGTTCCTTACACAAGATTCACTTTCTCTCTCTAACACGCCTTAGAATACACATTTAAGCTCCTCTAGGCCGTACACTCCTTTTCTGTTCATCAACCACTCCTCACCTACCTAACATCTATTTATATGTAAATGGGTAACATGGTCCATAAATGGGTTTACAGCCATAAATGGGTTTACGGTCGTAAACCTGTTTACGGCCGTAAACACCAAGTTGTTTACGGTCCTAGACTGAAAATTACAATTTCCTAGAAAAGAAAAGTATAAACCATAATTTGGGACCCAACAATTCACAAAAACCCAAATTATCAAATGATCAAAAACTCATGCCTATAATTGTTTGAATAAAAATCCAGGATCCTCAAAAACATAACTCCATCCCGTGTGTACAATCAAGCCGAAGCCTTCATGCGATCCTGAGAAGTACATGAAACACATATAACATAACATGGTAAGCACAAAGCTTAGTGAGTTCCCCAAAATACCACACATATATCATTAGCCTCTCATGGCTATATCTCGAATAAGACCCTCTGTTCGATGTGTCTCAGTGGAACCCTCCGGTCCTGCAACTCGGGTGGACCCTCCGGTCCTAACTCAATAAAGCTCAGAATAATGCACAACATAAATCACAAAGACATAATGCAGGATATCACAATACTCAATAAAACATACAATACCCTCCGATCACACAAAATTACCACTCAAGGTAAGCATAGTGAGAAAGAATCACCTCGTAAGTAATCAAAGAAATTGTGTACCCCTCGAACAGTCTAATCCCTGCCTACATGTCATAAGCATCTCTAAGTAACACTTAAATCACAACTCTAAATAAACCAAGCTATTTTATCTCTCTAACTCTTGGGATGGGTAAAAGACCATTTTACCCCTCCATGGTCACCATGATCCCTTTCTTGACCAAACCATAAAGTTAACAGAAGTCAACACTCGAGTCAATAGTCCATGTTGACCCAAATCATCGAGTGCATCTATGTGTCTCAGTGGAACCCTCCGGTCCCACAACTCGGGTGGATCCTCCGGTCCTAACTCAATAAAGCTCAGAATAAGGAACAACATAAATCACAAAGACATAATGCAGGATATCACAATACTCAATAAAACATACAATACCCTCCAATCACACAAAATTACCACTCAAGGTAAGCATAGTGAGAAAGAATCACCTCGTAAGTAATCAAAGAAATCGTGTACCCCTCGAACAGTCTAATCCCTGCCTACATGTCATAAGCATCTCCAAGTAACACTTAAATCACAACTCTAAATAAACCAAGCTATTTTATCTCTCTAACTCTTGGGATGGGTAAAGACCATTTTACCCCTCCATGGTCACGATGATCCCTATCTTGACCAAACCATAAAGTTAATAGAAGTCAACACTCGAGTCAACAGTCCATGTTGACCCAAATCATCGAGTGCATCTATGTGACTCATCGAGTTCCCTCGTTCCTTTAGCAATGTCATGAAAATCCAACTTAACTCGCCGAGTTGTCTCATCAACTGGTTGAGTTACTCATGTCCAGACTCATCAGGGAAAGCCCTAGCTGACTTGTTGAGTCAGATCACTGACTCGTCGAGTCCCTTCAGTATATTTTCTCATTCATATGTTTTAAGGTAGAGTTACAACCCCAAACTCTAGATCTAGCCTCCCAAGGCTGAGATACCACATAAAGCTGCAAGTTTTACATCCATGCATGGCACTTAGGGCTTGAAAATGCCAAAAACAAGTTACATTTAGGGTCCTAAGCATAAAAGCTCTCCTCTAGCTTGATAAATCTTGGACTTTTGCGCTTAAAGTACCTTATAAGGTCCAAATATAAAGTCTAAATCTCTTGGCAAGCTCAAAATAATCAAAGTCTCGAGGAAATATGGAAAAAGCCCTAAAACTTCCTAAAATAGAGATGTAATCAACATAATGAGCAAGGTGGTGATTTTTACCTTCAAACAGAAGCTAAGGATGGATAAACACTGGATCCAACAGTCCCTTCTCATTCTAAGCCTTGATACTCTTCTCTTTTCTTCCAAAAGTGAACTAGAATGCCCAAAGTTAGCTCTTCTTTCTCTCCTAAATCAAACTAAACAATTAGGGTTTCACATAGGGGAGTAAGGTGACATGGGAGGACAAAATGAGGGCTTAAGGTCCATTAAATAGGACACAACCCCGAAAAATTAGGGTTTTCTCGCATAGCGCCAACTCATCGAGTTGGTCCCTCCAACTCGTCGAGTTGGTCGTAAAACCCACACAACCAATCCTTCTCTACTCGACGAGTTGGGGCATCCCACTCATCGAGTTGCTCAATCAAAATCATGAAAATTATGAAAATATTATACATAGTAGTTGGGATGTAACATTATCCTTCATAAAAGACCAAGTAGAAATCATGGATAGGGAGATCAAGAGAACAAAATAAAGTCATATACCAATAATATAGGTCCACTGGAATGCCAAATGAGGACCTGAATTCACTTCAGAATAAGAAATTCAGATGAAACAAAAGTACCCACATCTCTTCCCTAGCTTATGAGTAACCACTCTAGAACGAATTTTGGGACGAAATTCCCTCTAATGGGGGGATAATGTCACAACTGAGAAATTATAGTACCAACAAGGTCTAAACCCTAAACAAGTATAAGTGAAGCCATATTGCAACCTTATTTCAGTGTATTATCTATAGCCATGAAGGCATTGTTGGGTTTTGAGCAAACTAACACTCCTAAAGTGTTCATGCAACCTTAGAAACCTTGGATCTATGTTTGACCAATTTTTCCAAGGTTCATAACCTATCTAGCATGGCATGGGGTACTTTTAAACATAAAGAACAACAAGAATTACATACCTTTGATTGTGAGTTGATTCCTTTGGAGTTTGAGAGCCAAGCACCAATAATGTGAATGCCTCAAATGGAAATCACAAAACACCACAAACTTGGAAAAAACTTTATGAGAGAGTATGTATTTGCTCTAGAAATCGGCCACTCTTATGCACACATGCTTAGTGTCATTTCAAGCATCACAAGCCTCTTTATATAGTGTAGATGATTAGAGTAAACCCTAATAACCCATGTCTTTTCCTCTTCCAAGGATCCACGGGTTAAAAGCTCCATGGATCATCCATGGACTCCCATTTAAGCTTAGCCCATTTCCATAATGAGTGTTAGCCCACACTATATAAATATAATAGCCCATGTTTAATTAGTCACCTTTTTATCACTAAATTAATTCATAATTAATTTAGGATCAATACTAATTAAATAATATGATTTCATATTAATATATTATAACTTATAATATATTAATAAACCATAAACATATTATTCTCATAAATATTATCCATATAAATAGTTCGGGTGAATTGTAACCCAAATGGATCATGTCGGGTTGGGTCAAGTATATACCAAAATAAGTTGTGGACTTAGACACCTTATCCAACAGACTCCCACTTGGATAAGTCTGATAACTATATTTGCTTATATTACTTCAGGAACCAAGCGACAATCGTAGCTCTCAAAAACCCTATTGAACTATGAAGCGCCATTTTAGATAAGTGATCATATTATCCTCTGCTCTCATGATATCAATCGCAAAAATACATGGAACAATGTCTTTTTTACTGTCCAGCATTTTGTTTCCTGATTTTCGATTCGTTTAACAATGAAATTAATCGAACATATCAATTTAGTTCTGACCGGGCCCGGTACATGGTTCAAAACAAAATCATCGAGGGATCCAGATATCGCTTCTATTTCTAGAAGGAACATATAAACTTCGACTCATATGCTTGTTCTACTACTTGTTGAATTATACACAAAGGCATGTTTTATAACATCAAGTTACTGATGCGTTTTCGTGCAATCAATGCACAACCAACTCATAGGCAACAACTCATATCTCTAGGTTTGAAGACTTATATAATATTACCCTCTCACGATCACTCGAGATAAATTCCATGAAGTGATGCAAGTGAGCGTGGGTTTATTCCAATACTCATAACTTATGAGCACTCATGAATGTTGTAGCAACCATTGCCATGTCTAAACACCTTTAGCCATCTACAATCCCAATTCATGACAATCTTGATTCATACCTACTTCTAACGTATGCCCGATTGTGGAAATTTTGAATAAATTTATTATTCTGGAAGTCAAAACATGCAAAACTGAAACAATAGTAAATAATTGACAATGATAGCAACACCTTACTCATAAATAATCACAACTTTTATTTATCATCAAACGTAGATTACATTTTACAAGTTTCAGAAATAACTATCTAATTTGTAAAACTAATATCGTCTCTCAGCTCGATGCGCCTTGCATGCTGCAAATGTTTAACCCTCGTCAGACCCTTTGTAAGGGGATCCGTAGGGTTCTCATCCAACGATACCCTCTTTGCCGCAAGGAGTCCTTCTTCTATCTTGTGTCTTATGAAGTGATATTTTCTATCATTATGTCGGGATCTCCCATGATCTCTTGGTTCCTTAGCTAAGGCAACCGCACTATTGCTATCACAAAAAATCTCCATAGGCTCCCTAATAACTGATATTACACCAAGATCTCTAATGAAGTTCTTCAGCCATATCACCTCCTTTACTGCTTCACTTTCTGCTATGTACTCTGATTCACAAGTCGAATCAGCTACCATCTCCTGTTTGGAACTCTTCTGTGACAACCCGATATTTCAACTACATGTAAACGACCTAAAAAGTCAAGTATTGTAACCACGTTAGTTGTAATAAAATTTACTTCGAAAATAAAATATCCAAAAATCACTAATTAAATTAACTTTTATGATAGATGTCATGAAAACCGTGATCGTACGTAAAAAGAACGCTCAAATCCGACTTCATATAAGAAAGTTAGGAATTTTTCAAGTTCGGCTTAACGGCAGACGGCTAAAAACTCGAATCAGAGATCGAGCGACTTTTGGCTGGAATGACCTAAACGAGAATCGAATGTCTCAACAATGCTATTTCAGCGGTAAAAAGTCTGGCAAAAACCGACGTCAGATAAAGAAGTTATGAATTTCTAAAGAAATTTTCTTACCGCGACCTTTTAAAAATAAATAATAAAAATAATTTTGGAATTTGCCGACGGAATCTAAAAGAAAGTTGTAGAGTATGGTCTCACCTTCGCGGAGATATAAAGAATGTCGAAAACGGAGTTCGTATGAAGAAGATATGAATCTTTGAAATTTATTAAATAATTTATATATAAATTTAATTCAAAAATCCGGTATTATCCGAAGGGGGAGTCACCGTGTTCATCCGAGTTATGCACCGCATAACTCCGTACGCCCCGCGTACGTGAGGCCTTGGCCTCGGCTCGTCCACGTCGCCCCTATGCGAGCTACCCCGACCCATCCCATCCGAAGCCGAGGCAGTCGAGGACTCGGTCACGCATGACGCACGAGTACGCCCCGCGTACGCTCGTACGCCCCGCGTACCGAGGCTTCTCAGTCCCCTATAAATAGAGATGCGAGGGTTCCGGGAAAAACACCCCATTTCTCTCATTTCTCTCACGATCTTGCCTCATTTTCCGTGCCCGCACTACCCCGAAGCCCCGATCACTTTGCTCGAGTCCCGAAGGTCGTTCGTGCCCCCGAGATTCCCGAGAATCCCGAGGAAATCCACTTTCGCAAGCCGAAATTCTGTCCGGTTTTCATCCCGCAACCTCCGATCTTACAAGTGAGTTCATACCCCTATAATTCACGCTTTTAAATGTTTTATGAGTACTTTTACATGCTTTTAGGGGGGGAATACAAGTAAAACACTCGGTTATTATCGTGTGTTATATAAACTTTCACTTTACGCGTTTTATCAAAGGAATCATATGTGATTTTAAACTATCAAAGGAAATCTTTCATATGCAAATTATACCACGACAACATTTTATCTTTTGAAATGAGAAAAGATTTATGTATTTATATAAATCAGATATTTGTTTATACTACATTTATGTGTGTCGGTTTTGGCACTACAAAAACTACACTTTTCATAACAAGTGAATATTTTCACTAAAGGTTTATTATACAAACGAAACACACTTTTAGGAAACTATAATAGGTATAGTTTTACGAGAATACTACGAACTTTTACATACATGGAAATACTACTTCAAGAAGCTACTTTTATATACAATAACGAACGAACGTTTTCACACGTAAATCTGTTTTATACTAAGTTTTGTGAGATATTAACTTCACGTAGGTTCGAGTACACATTTCAAGTCCTGTATTATATACCAGAATCCCTTGGAGGGGGAGCATGGTGTTTGTGTATAGATCTATACGGGCTTGACAACTCGCGCCCTAACTGTTAGCTACAATCCACCATTTGGGGTGACAAACGTCAGAACATTCCAACGCCTGAAAAACGTTGTGTATATGCATTCCTTGTCAATAGCATGGAGTATTAAAAACACAATGATTTACGGGGGTTTTCAGACATATTGAAATTTTTATACTTACATACATTTACTAGAAACAAGCATTTGTCCTGAAAGAAGGTTACAATTATACTAGTAGAAAATATAGGATTTTCTAGGAACATGCAAACAAAGAACAAAAACATTTTATTTCATACAAACATTGTCATTAAATACTTATGAAACTCACCAGCTTAAATGTTGATCTACTCTTTCAAAACTACTTGTATGTCCCATGGATTCATTAATTACAGGTAACAAACGGATTTTGGAGAAGGGATGCTGCGGCGCCAGTTTAATTTCATATTTTGACATCATAATGTAATTGATTTTAAACATGTACACTTTTAAACAATGTAAACGTTCAATTATATATATGATGGTTGTATTACTTTCTTTACTATGTATTCATTTGTTACATTACCACATGAAGTCATCCGCCCCCGAACGTTTCCGCCGTTCTGGTTTGGGGGTGTGACAGATTGGTATCAGACCAATGTTTATAGTGAACTAAGTATATCGAACCTCATAAGATATACAAACTATAAATGCTTAGGGACTCAAAGTCTCTGACAAAAGTGTTCGTACCTAAAATCCTTATTTCATATAAATAGATTATTTTAGGTTATGAAAATCCAAAATACATGCATACAACAACACATTTTTATGATAAAAACTATAAAAAAGTATTAAGACAAGTTGGACACTACGATTAGTTCTCGAGATATGTAATCAAATTTGGGACGAATATAGCCTGATCAACTATGTTTATCCGAAATTAGACTAACGTATATCGAGGAATGATCGTAGTGAGTAACAAGTCAAAACTTAACAAAATAGACACAAGTATCTAACATACAATTTAAATACTATAGGAGTATTTGGTGAATACAATAGATTAATTAGTATTACAAGTCTCAAGTTTTATTCGAATCTTATAACCCTATTCTCGTATAGTCAAATGGCTGGATTTCACCCGCATGGAGACCCCTACTACCCAAACCAAGGCAACGGAGGATGGATTGAGGAGGATCCGGAGGAGGACGAAGAGCCTATTGAGTTGGATGGAGGGGACAACTCCGGTACAGACTCGGAACTAGAGATAATCAACCCTCCACCCATTAGGAAGAACTTCCAAGGACCGACTCCCGTTTGGGGAAGTCACCTCGCCCACTGGAGCCAACAACAAGGGATATGCTCTCCCTACGGTATATGTCGAGACTTCTACGACATCAGGAACGGAGGTTCAGCCGACCGAGCACTTCTGGCAATGGTAGGTAAACTGGCCAACCAGTCCTACCAATCGGGGGTTCAAGCAAACCGAATCCGAGAGGTCAACGTGGAAGTACAAGCCCACGCGGCCGATATCCGCCGCCTGGATATGTTGCAGAATGACATCCACCTCCGTGCCGAACCATTCCAAGCACAAACGAATGCAGCCCTCGCAGAGTTGAGGGAACAACAAGCCGCCTTCAATAGGCGTCTTATGGAGTCGAAGCAATCGGATGCGGACTCGAGATCCAAGCGCAACACACGTCGCAAGTAGTAGTTGCGAAAACCTCAAATTTTGTTATAAGATAGGACTTCGGCTAAAAGTTTTTACTTCCTTTAAATTCTTGTAATCGGAGAACCTTTTAAGGGTCAAATTTTCGTGATCATTGTATCATCTATTATATTAATATAATTCGCACGCTATTACTACTACGTTGAGTATCGCGTTCAATCTTTAAAATATTATGGAAAAACCATACGCTTGTTCATATATTCGGATTTACGAATAACCTTCACTCTTTTATCTGTGAGACTCATACTATTATCTGTTGTTGAACTATAGCAAATTAGTTCATGAGACACATTCATTGTTCATTTATTATTATCCATATCATCATCTTTTAAACGTATAGTTAAAGATGCCGCCACGCAGGAATCCCAGGCGTAACCCTAACAACGAAACACTAATACCACCTCCACCTCCTCAATTTGATGCTGTCATGTTCCAGGCAGCAGTCACTGCAGCTGTGGCAGCTGCCATGTCACAGATCAATACCCTGGTTACTACGGGTTCAGGAATTGGCATACATCCTTCCAACCATGGTGATAGTCATGGACAACCCCGGGAGTGCACCTATAAAGACTTTGCGAATGCTAAGCCCCAGATGTTTAATGGAATGGGTGGTGTGATGGTTTTAAGGCAGTGGATTGAAAGAACGGAATCAGTGTTTGAAATCTGCTCCTGCCCCCGAGCACAGCAAGGTCAAGTTTCCAACTTACACGTTTACTGATAGGGATTTACCTTGGTGGAATGGCCATGTTAAGGTACTTACCCTGATAGTGGCAAACTCGATAAGCTGGGAGAGCTTGAAAATCATGTTGATGAGGGAGTACTGTCCACAAGGAGAGATTCAAAAACTCGAGCACGAACTTTAGACTCTAGGAATGATTGGTACCGATATAGCAAGTTATACCAATAGATTCTGCGAGCTGGCAATCCTTTGCCCGGATATGATTGCTCCCGAGAGCAAGAAAATAGAGCGATACATTTGGGGACTGTCGCCCCAAATTCAGTCAAGCGTGTTAGCTTCCAAACCTGACACCTTTGAAAGTGCCAAGGAGCTGGCACAATCGTTTATTGATTACGGAAATCATCAACACTCAACAACTTCTGCACCAAAACCACACAAGGGAAACAACAATAACAACAACAACAAGAAGAGAGGGTGGAATAAGGGGAAGGGTGGGTCTTCCCAAAAATCCTCGAAGAAACAACAACTGGTTGTCGTGAACGCTGCGACGGTACCTACTACCGTTCCTACAAGTCTCTACCCAACAAAGCCTTATGTAGGCAACCTCCCAAAGTGCACCAAGTGCAATTAACACCACCACGGACCATGTCGGGAAATGCAGTGCTCTAACTGCAACAGAAAGGGGCACACTGTCCGTTTCTGCAAGGCCCCCGCAAAACCAATCACTCAAGTTCCCGGTGCTGGTGAAGGCCAAGCATGCTACGGTTGTGGCGAGGTGGGCCACTACAAAAGAAACTGCCCAAAGGCAGCAAATACCAGCGGAGTAGGACGGGTATTAGCTATTGGTCACGAGGAAGCCGTAGCTGATCCTACAGTAGTTGTTGGTACATTTCTTCTCGATAATTCATATGCATGCATCCTATTCGATAGTGGAGCAGAGAGAAGCTTTGTGAGCCAAAACTTTATTCACTTACTTAAACGTAAACCTAGCATGTTAGAAGAATCATTCACTGTAGAAATGGAAAATGGGAAAACGGAAAACACTAATTGCATATACATGGGTTGTACATTAACTTTAGATGGTCACTCTTTCCCAATCAACCTTATGCCAGTCCAAATAAAAAGTTTCAACGTTATAGTTGGTATGGATTGGTTAAGTCCTCTTCGCGCCGACATCATGTGCTTTGAAAAAGTTGTTCGTCTAAATCTCCCTAACCACGAAACATTAGTGATCTACGGCGACAAATCAAGTACAAACCTTCGCATCATTTCGTGCATCCAAGCTCGAAAGTGTTTGCGGAAGGATTATCAGGCATTTCTTGCACACATCATCGATACAAGTCGGGAAGGAAAGGATATAAAAAGCATCCCAGAGGTACGGGCTTTCCCCGATATCTTCCCAGAAGAACTACCAGGATTACCACCACAACGCCAAGTCGAGTTCAGAATCGACTTAATTCCAGGGGCTACCCCTGTAGCAAAATCGCCTTATCGTCTGGCACCAGCAGAGATGCAAGAACTTTCCAGTCAGCTTAACGAACTTCACCAAAAAGGATTCATCAGACCAAGTTTCTCACCTTGGGGAGCACCGGTCTTGTTTGTAAAGAAGAAAGACGGATCGTTCCAGATGTGCATCGACTACCGAGAGCTGAACAAACTCACTGTCAAGAATCGTTACCCTCTACCCCGCATTGACGACCTATTTGATCAACTTCAAGGAGCGAGCAACTTCTCAAAGATAGATCTACGATCCGGATATCGCCAATTATGAGTGCTAGAAGAAGACGTTCCCATGACAGCCTTCTGAACCCGTTATGGACACTACGAATTTGTAGTGATGTCGTTTGGATTAACCAACGCACCAACAGTATTCATGGACCTAATGAATAGAGTGTGCCGTCCTTACTTGGATCAATTCGTCATCGTATTCATCGATGATATACTTATATACTCCCGAAGTAAGGAAGAACATAGTCAACACCTACGGAGGGTTCTAGAAACACTACGATCAGAGAAGCTCTATGCGAAGTTCTCTAAATGTGAATTTTGGATTCGAAGAGTCGAATTCTTGGGCCACGTTGTTAGCGAAAAAGGGATACACGTGGACCCCTCCAAAATTAAGGCCATTAAGAACTGGTCAGTACCAAAGACACCTACAGAGATTTGTCAATTTCTAGGTCTAGCTGGCTACTATCGCTGATTCATAAAGAACTTCTCTAGCATCGCGAAACCTCTTACTACATTAACCCAGAAAGGTGTGGTCTTTGACTGGGAAGCAAAACTAGAAAAGGCATTCCAAACTTTGAAACAAGCTTTATGCACCGCACCAATACTATCCCTCCCCGAAGGGATAGAAGATTTTGTAGTGTATTGTGATGCATCGAATCAAGGGCTTGGTTGTGTTCTTATGCAACGAGAGAAGGTTATTGCTTATGCCTCCCGTCAGCTTAAAACACACGAAGTAAACTATACGACACACTATCTAGAGTTGGGAGCAATGGTATTTGCTTTAAAGATCTGGAGACACTACCTGTACGGAACAAAGAGTACTATTTACAGCGACCACAAGAGCCTTCAACACATTTTCGATCAGAAGGAGCTCAACATGCGACAACGACGATGGGTCGAGTTACTCAATGATTACGAATGCGAGATTCGTTATCATCCTGGCAAGGCCAATGTAGTAGTTGACGCCCTTAGTCGGAAAGAATACACTGGTCGGAGAGTCAAATCTCTGAATATGACCATCCATTCCCACTTATCCACACAAATTAAAGAGGCTCAACTGGATGCTTTACAACCCGAGCATGTGACGGGGGAATCCCTGAGAGGAATGGAAAAGAATCTAGAAATCAAGGGTGGCAGAGCCTATTATCTCATGGACTGTATCAGGACACCAAGACATGGTGGTTTCAGGGATGTGGTCATGACTGAAGCGCACAACACGAGGTATTCCGTTCACCCAGGTTCAGATAAAATGTATTTGGATCTTAAGAAACTGTACTGGTGGCGTAACATGAAAGCAGAGATTGCTACCTTTGTAAGTAAATGTCTTACTTGCGCTAAGGTTAAGGTCGAGTACCAGAAACCTTCAGTATTACTACAACAACCAGAGATACCGGAATGGAAATGGGAACAGATCACTATGGATTTCATAACCAAGTTGCCCAAGACAACGGGTGGACTTGATACCATATGGGTCATCGTCGACAGATTAACCAAATTCGCGCATTTTCTGCCAATCAAGAAGACTGACAAGATGCAAAGGCTTACAAGAACTTACGTAAGGGAAATAGTGCGATTGCATGGGGTTCCGATGTCCATTATCTCCAATAGAGATACTAGATTTACATCAAGGTTCTGGCGGTCACTACAAAGTTCCCTAGGGACTAGATTAGACATGAGTACAGCCTACCATCCACAAATAGACGGGCAAAGTGAAAGAACGATACAAACTTTGGAGGATATGCTGAGAGCCTGTGTGATTGACTTTGGAAAGGCATGGGATATCCACTTACCTCTTGTCAAATTTTCATACAACAATAGTTATCATACGAGCATAAAGGTTGCTCCATTCGAAGCCCTCTATGGCCGCAAGTGCAGATCCCCTCTATGTTGGACCGAAGTTGGCGACACACAACTAGCTAAAGGATGAGATACTGAAAGCACTCTCATCGGTCCGAAAATCATACGAGAAACGACAGAGAAGATCGTTCAGATTCGTGAACGGTTGAAAGCATCTAGAGACCGACAGAATAGCTACGCTGATCAACGGAGAAAACCTTTGGAATTCCAAGTAGAAGACCGTGTTCTATTGAAAGTCTCGCCATGGAAAGGCTTGATATGCTTTGGAAAGCATGGAAAGCTAAACCCAAGGTACAAAGGGCCTTTCGAGATTCTTGCTAGAATCGGCCCTATAGCTTACAAACTTATTCTACCACGTGAACTTAGTAACATACACCCAACCTTCCACATATCGAATTTGAAAAAGTGTTTGTCCGATGAGACTCTTGTTATCCCACTCGACGAGATCGAGATCAATGAGAGCCTCAACTTCGCGGAAGAACCGTTAGAAATCATAGACCGAGAGATCAAACAAACAAAACAAAGTCGCATACCCATCGTGAAAGTCCGCTGTAATGCCAAGCAAGGACCCGAATTCAAATGGGAATGCGAAGATCAGATGAAACAAAAGTACCCGCATCTTTTTCTCTGATTCACTTGTATCTTTCTTGCTTTAAATTTCGGGACGAAATTCCCTCTAACGGGGGGATGATGTGACAACCCAATATTTCAACTACATGTAAACGACCTAAAAAGTCAAGTATTGTAACCACGTTAGTTGTAATAAAATTTACTTCGAAAATAAAATATCCAAAAATCACTAATTAAATTACCTTTTATGATAGATGTTATTAAAACCGTGATCGTACGTAAAAAGAACGCTCACATCCGACTTCATATAAGAAAGTTAGGAATTTTTCAAGTTCGGCTTAACGGCAGACGGCTAAAAACTCGAATAAGAGATCGAGCGACTTTTGGCCGGAATGACCTAAACAAGAATCGAATGTCTCAACAATGCTATTTCAGCGGTAAAAAGTCTGGCAAAAACCAACGTCAGATAAAGAAGTTATGAATTTCTAAAGAAATTTTTTTACCGCGACCTTTTAAAAATAAATAATAAAAATAATTTTGGAATTTGCCGACGGAATCTAAATGAAAGTTGTAGAGTATCGTCTCACCTTCGCGGGGATATAAAGAACGTCGAAAACGGAGTTCGTATGAAGAAGATATGAATCTTTGAAGTTTATTAAATAATTTATATATAAATTTAATTCAAAAATCCGGTATTATCCGAAGGGGGGGTCGCCGTGTTCATCCGAGTTACGTGCCGCGTAACCCCGTACGCCCCGCGTATGTGAGGCCTTGGCCTCGGTTCGTCCACGTCACCCCTATGCGAGCTACCCCGACCCGTCCCATCCGAAACCGAGGCAGTCGAGGACTCGGTCACGCATGACGCACGAGTACACACCGCGTACCGAGGCTTCTCAGCCCCCTATAAATAGAGATGCGAGGGTTCCGGGAAAAACACCCCATTTCTTTCATTTCTCTCACGATCTTGCCTCGTTTTCCGTGCCCGCACTACCCCGAAGCCCAGATCACTTTGCTCGAGTCCCGAAGGTCGTTCGTTCCCCCGAGATTCCCGAGAATCCCGAGGAAATCCACTTTCGCAAGCCGAAATTCTGTCCGGTTTTCATCCCGCAACCTCCGATCTTACAAGTGAGTTCATACCCCTATGATTCACGCTTTTAAATGTTTTATGAGTACTTTTACATGCTTTTAGGGGGGGAATACAAGTAAAACACTCGGTTATTATCGTGTGTTATATAAACTTTCACTTTACGCGTTTTATCAAAGGAATCATATGTGATTTTAAACTATCAAAGGAAATCTTTCATATGCAAATTATACCACGACAACATTTTATCTTTTGAAATGAGAAAAGATTTATGTATTTATATAAATCAGATATTTGTTTATACTACATTTATGTGTGTCGGTTTTGGCACTACAAAAACTACACTTTTTATAACAAGTGAATATTTTCACTAAAGGTTTATTATACAAACGAAACACACTTTTAGGAAACTATAATAGGTATAGTTTTACGAGAATACTACGAACTTTTACATACATGGAAATACTATTTCAAGAAGCTACTTTTATATACAATAACGAACGAACGTTTTCACACGTAAATCTGTTTTATACTAAGTTTTGTGAGATATTAACTTCACGTACGTTCGAGTACACATTTCAAGTCCTGTATTATATACCAGAATCCCTTGGAGGGGGAGCATGGTGTTTGTGTATAGATCTATACGGGCTTGACAACCCGCGCCCTAACTGTTAGCTACAGTCCACCATTTGGGGTGACAAACGTCAGAACATTCCAACGCCTGAAAAACGTTGTGTATAGGCATTCCTTGTCAATAGCATGGTTATAAAACTCACATGGAGTATTAAAAACACAATGATTTACGGGGTTTTTCAGACATATTGAAATTTTTATACTTACATACATTTACTAGAAACAAGCATTTGTCCTGAAAGAAGGTTACAATTATACTAGTAGAAAATATAGGATTTTCTAGGAACATGCAAACAAAGAACAAAAAAATTTCATTTCATACAAACATTGTCATTAAATACTTTTTAAACTCACCAGCTTAAATGTTGATCTACTCTTTCAAAACTACTTGTATGTCCCAGGGATTCAGTAATTACAGGTAACAAACGAATTTCAGAGAAGGGACGCTACGACGCCAGTTTAATTTCATATTTTGACATCATAATGTAATTGATTTTGAACATGTACACTTTTAAACAATGTAAACTTTCAATTATCTATATGATGGTTGTATTGCTTTCTTTACTATGTATTCATTTGTTACGTTACCACATGAAGTCATCCGCCCCCGAACGTTTCCGCCGTTCCGGTTTGGGAATGTGACATCTTCCAAGTAATTACCCCTCCATTTAGGGTAAAGACCCACCCAACCAGATTGAGAGCGGGAGTTATCCTTGTCAGTCTGACAGCTAGCATCACTATATCCAATACCCTCAAGTCATCACTCCCACCAAGGGTAAGGATCCAATCCTTAGTCCTTCATAGGTACTTGAGAATATTCTTTACCGCAGTCCAATGAGCCTTGCTAGGATTCCCCTGATATCTACTGACCATGCTCAAATCAAAAGCCACATCAGGGTGAGTACAAGTCATAGCATACATGATTGAGCCAACAGCGGAAGCATACAGTACTTGACTCATCTCAGCTATCTCTTCCCCTGTACTCGGACTCTGAGTCTTACTCAATTTGGTATTGCTTTGGATCAGTAAATCTCCTTTCTTGGAATTCTGCATGTTGAACCTTTTCAACACTTTGTCCAAGTAAATACTCTGACTAAGTCCAGTTAGTCTTTTACTCATTTCTCTTAATATTCTTATCCCTAAGATATAGGCAGCCTCCCCAAGGTCCTTCATAGAAAAGCGCTTCCCAAGCCAGGACTTCACTTCTTGCAAAGTTGGGACGTCATTTTCTATGAGTAGTATGTCATCCACATACAGTACCAAAACACTGACTATACTCCCACTAGCTCTGACATACATGCATGACTCATCTTCGCTTCTCGAGAAGCCAAACTCTTTGACCTTTTCATCAAAACAAAGATTCCAACTGCGAGATGCTTGTTTCAATCCATAAATAGATCTCTCAAGCTTGTACACCCTATTAGGATATTCTGGACTAACAAAACCCTCCGGCTAAACCATGTAAACATCCTCAGCCATCTTCCCATTAAGGAAAGCGGTTTTGACATCCATTTGTCATATTTCATAATCATGAAATGCAGCAATGGCCAACATAATCCTAATGGACTTAATCTTTGCCACTGGTGAGAAGGTTTCATCATAATCAATACCCTGAGTTTGAGTAGAACCTTTTGCAACCAGTCGCGCGTTGTAAGTGTGCATCTCTCCATCCATGTCGGTCTTCTTCTTGAAGATCCATTTGCACCCGACTGTCTTACGGCCTGGTGCATTGTCAACCAAGTTCCAAACTTTATTGTCATACATGGACTGTATCTCGCTGTCCATAGCCTCCTTCCATTTAGCAGACTCTAGGCCTGCATTGGCTTCCTTAAAACTGCTAGGTTCATCCAAATTTACCAGTGTACTATCACTAATAAACATATCACCTTCCGTAGTAATATGGAATCCATAATAGAAATCAGGTGTGTTCCTTGCCTTGTGGACCGCCATGGAGGCACAAACTCATCAGCTGATTCAACAGGAGTTTCCTCCTCAGGTTGATTGCTAGTTTCTGAGGTTCCTTCACCACTTTGACTCTTGAATTTCTTCAAGATCAATTTGCCTCCCACTGTGTGACATCCCCAAAATCTCGGCCAGAAAATACTGATTTCATTTATGCTTTTTAAAATAATTTCAGAGTAAATCCCTTTGATTTAAAAGAGTTGCGGAATTTGTTCCCAAAAAAAATATATGATAAAATAATATTTATCAAAGCATTTCATCAAGAGATGCATTTTCATTATATAATCAAAACTCGGGATGTCATGTTCTGATACAGACCATAAAGCATAAACGATAACATTACAAGTCATTCAACAAATATATACATATACAGATTTGTAAACAAAACAACTCGATGATTCATCCATCTTATGCCATTGCGCAACTTCCTGTAATACAAATAAAACTGAGTGGGTCAAGCCTGGGAGCCTGGTGAGCATATAGGGTTTTCAACCGACAATAAATAATTATATTTAATTTCACCAACCAACAATAACCCGATTACCCATTCCCGTTATCCTCACTTTATGTCCCTAAAACAACATCTATCTCAAAGGACCTAATCTAGGATTTTCATCGGGACAGACATTACTGCTAAGGGGTTTCCTCAACAATAGATATCTTAAAGGCACCCATGAGGGGGATAGAGTGCACCGGTGAACACATCGTTCATAACACCTACAGATTATGAACCTGCTAGCGTTCCACTGGACTGTCTAGAAAGAGTCTGTGGTCGTCATCCATACTCCGCTAGATGACTAGGTCAACATCAACAACATCGAGACCTCTCATCTTTTTATCATACATCAACTATCTACCCATGTTCTACCCAACATATTAGTAGATAAAAATATATATTTTTATACATAGTTTAAAACCTGTATAACATGTTCAATCAATACATATTCCACATAACAGATGAGGTACACACACATAACACGTATTTCATAGAGAATAAATCAGATCCATGAGATAGAAGAAAGTGAATATACATTCACACATATAACAGCAAAATATACACATAACACGTATTTTATATAAAATACTTCATAATTACGCGTTAGAAGAAAGTAACTACACACTCACTTGATCAGAAGATGATCGGACAGTACTACGACTTGCAGAAGTAGTATTCTTTGGTAGATCTGGAAGATCTTCACAAAAACCGGGCTTCTCGCGGGTAGAGCTTCGGCTCGGGAATTGCACTTCTCGGGATCTTCGGGGCTTCGGGACTTGCTTCGAGGCTCAGGATTGATACTGGGGCTTCCGGATACTTCTGGCATGCAAAACGATGCAAAAAGGGAGAAAGAGAAGAGAAATTGGCAAAAGAAGCCGGCTGCCCTCGCATGCCTTTTATAGAGGCTGAGGCCTCACATTACGCTGGGCGTAATGCTCTACGCGGGGCGTATGCCTCAGAAATCGTCATCGCTTATGTCATCGGAGTTCTTGAGTCTAAGGCGGTGTATGCATCGGGGTACGCTGGGCGTACATCCCTACACTAGGTGTAACTCGGATAAGTCCGGTGACTCCCCTTCGGATAATGTCGGATTTAATAATTAAATTTATATTTTAACTATTTAATAAACTTAAAAAATTCTTATCTTCTTCATACGAATTCCGTTTTCGACGTTCTTTATATCCACGCGTAGGTAAGACTATGCTCTACAACTTTTGTTTAGACTCCATCGGCTAGTTTTAATTTTTATTTTTTATTAATTATTTTTAGTACACTGGGACTGGAAAACTCCGTTATAAATTCATAACTTCTTCATATGACGTCCGTTTTCATCTGTCTTTTCACCAATGCACTACTATCAACGATATCTTTGATTCTCGTTTAGATTTTTTCAACCAACAATTACTCGATCTCGAATCGGGTATTCAGGTTGCATACTGCTAAGTCGAAACTTCGAAAAATCATAACTTCCTCATACGAAGTCAAATTTGGGCGTTCTTTTTATGCACGCTCTTGGTTTAACGAACTCTACGACTTTCATTTAGATCACTAAGGGTAAATATCGCTCTAACGTAAATTTCACTTTTTACGTCATTAAGCGTTGTCGGTTCTGTCGCGAAACTTCGACAGGTCATAACTTCTTTGTTATAACTAGGATTTCGGCATTCTTTATATATTTAGAAACCTCATTTCAACTACTACAATATTATCCATAGATATCAAGCTTATATAACATTTTATTTTGACGCTTATTTTTATTCTTAATTCAATTAAGTCACACAACTAAGCACAAAACACATAATACTCAAATAATACATCTTTATTATTTCAAAACGGGTTACAAAGGTTAACCTAGACTATTATATCAACATTAATGACAAGCCCAGAAACACAGGCGTTACACACTATTTCCTTGGCTTATAAATTCTCTTTCTCGAAAGAATCCTCTTCTTGCCACAAAGACCACATTCGCACTGGGTCTGTAGAAGAGGTAACCAAAAGAAGTTTGTGGGTAGCCGATGAAAATACACCTCTCACTTTAAGGTTCGAGCTTATCCTGATTCTCGCGTCTCACGAAAGTCTCACAACCCCAAATCTTGAGGTGATCTAGATTGGGAACTTTCCCAGTCCACATCTTGTGAGGTGTTTTGGTAACCTTCTTTGTAGGGATTAGATTAAGGATATGGGCGGCAGTCTCTAAGGTATACCCCCAAAAAGAGATTGGTAACAAAACTTGACTCATCATGGAACTAACCATGTCCAACAAGTTCCGATTATGCCTATCAGCTACACCATTCAGCTGTGGTGTCTTGGGAGGTGTCAATTGTGAGACAATCCCACATTCCTTAAGATAGTCAAGGAACTTGGTACTAAGATACTCACCACCTCGATCGGATCGTATAATCTTAATGTTCTTGTCCAATTGATTCTCAACTTCTTGTTTAAACTCTTTAAACTTTTCAAAGGTTTCTGACTTATGCTTGATTAAGTAGACATAACCATATCTACTGTATTCATCAGTAAAAGTCACATAATATCGGTTAGCATCCCTTGTGACAGTTTTAAATGCTCCACATACATCATTATGTATAAGGTCCAACAAACCCTCACCCCTCGCACAAGTACCAGTGAAGAGTGATTTTGTCATTTTTCCAAGCAAACAACATTCACAACTATCATCCGACTTTAGGTCAAATTACTCCAAGACTCCATCCTTTTGGAGTTGACCTATGCGTTTCTTGTTTACATGTCCAAGACAAAAATGCCACAATGATGCCTTATCCAAGCTAGTAGACGAATCAATACACAACAAATTATTTCCTAGGTTGTCTACAACCAACACAGTTTCATACACACCATCACAAGGCAATGCTTTAAAATAAAGAACATTATTAAAGAAAGCATTAATACCACCACATTCATTATCAAACGAAAAGGTAAAACCTTGTTTGTACAAACCATGAAAACAAATAATATTTCTCGCCATTTCATACGAGTACACACATTTATTCAAATCTAACTTTAACCCACTACTTAGAAACAAGGTATAAACTCCAATCTTGGAAACAGGTGAAGCCTTCCTATTTCCCATAATTAGGTGTATCTTCCCGTGCTCCACATCCTCACTTCTTCTTAGGCCCTACAAATCAGAACATATGTGAATACCACATCCTATATCAAGCACCCAAGAGTTAGATTATGGTGAGTTATTAGACAATATTGTGTAAATACCTGCATGGGTGGGTTTCACTTTCCTATCCTTGAGATCCTGCAAGTATTTAGGGCAGTTTCACTTCCAGTGCCCCTTATTCTGGCAATAGTAGCATTCAGCATCCTTAGGGATGGCTGAAGGAGTGACAGAACCACTTTTGGTTCCAAATGAGGGTCCTTCAAGAGACTTTCCCTTGGTACCCTTCGAATGGGTCTTCCTCTTTTTTCCTTTGCCCTGCCCTATAGCCAAAGTAGGGGTTGTTGTAGGAGTAGGAGTAGAAACAACTGAATTACCTTTAAAACCACTTTTGGTGGTCTTCAAGAGTCCCTGAAGCTTGCTGAGTGTGACCTCCTCCTTGTTCATGTGGTAGGTCATTCTGAATTGGTCATAAAAAGGAGGTAAGGAGTGCAAAATGATGTCAACTGCCAACTCCTCGGGGAAGTTCACATTCAGTTTCAGCAGACGGTCCACAAATCTTTGCATCTTCTGCATGTGGGCTGTGATGGGTTCACCATCCTTCATTCTAGTTGTTATCATGGAGGAGATAATCTCATACCGCTCTTGACGAGCACTTTGATGGTAATAGTCCATCAAATCCTAGTGCATCTCAAAAGGGTAGAAGTCCTCATAGGACTTCTGGAGTTCGGCTGTCATAGTGGTCATCATGATGTATGCTACCTTGGTGGCATCTCTCTCATGAGCCCTAAAGTCAGCAAACTCCTGAGGAGTAGCAGTGGACTCATCAAGTTCCTTGAGCTCCTTGTTGAGGACATATTCCTTGTCCTCATAGCGTGTGACCATCCTGATGTTTCTTATCCAATCATTGAAGTTTCAACCATCAAAGATGACTCTCCCACAAAGGTTCATGAGAGATAAGGAGTTGGTAGGGTTAGATCCCGAAGCATTGTTGTTGGAAGACATCTGAAAGGAAGAAGGACAACTTTAGATTAGATATATAGAGTCCTTAATAAAACAACCAAATGTAATATCAAGGCTAGGATCTAACACAATATGTTATAACTTAGAAGAGGGATGCCGTAATCCAAGCTATAACATATTTTAAGGTAGGTGAATGATGATTCACCAATTTCCACCACGAAAACGAAATGAGGTATTAGGTTTAATTGGTTGAATAAATTCCTAGATTCTTTTGAGATTCATTGAACTTTTCAATGGCATGTTTCAATCTCGATTGTGCCCTTCAAGTTTTGTGACTGGGATGCCGAGGATCACAAAACAAGGTGTGAATAACCATGCAAACTCACTTGGTACCCCTAATATTATCACCTAATCGATGTGTTGGTAACCCACACATGCTCCACTGATCTATGATAAACATTAAGTCACCCTTTGTAATACTTACTAGTCTAGATTAGTGTACCGGTAACCCACACACGCTCCACCAACGACTTGGTAAGGTACAAAGTGTGAATTTCATGGGTTAGCACCATGTTCACATTTTCCTAAAGTAACTAAGATTGGGAATTTTTTTTAAAATATTTAGTTACTTTATAATAATCATTATACTTTTAATGAGAATTTAAAGTCATTGTCCTACTCATTCGGCTAACGACCCTCCACCGATCAAGGAAGCGGTGGGTGAGAATGGACACCCATTAAGCTGCCATTTTATAGGCAGCAACCTTATATCCTCCTTATAGACCGGCTTTGTGAATGAGGCCTACTAACGGTAAAAACGACTTAATCTTATACATATATAATAATAATTAACCATTACTGTTGTAATAGTATAAGGGTTGAATTTTAACCATTAAAACTCTAAGGATTGGAATTAAAGTTTATTAAAGTGTGTGCAACTTTACAAATTCCAAAACTTGAGGACAAGTTTTGAAACTATTCAAAACTCTTCATTTCATAACTTATGAGTTAATGGTTCATAAAAATGAAGACTCTTCATTTTTATGTAACTTATGTGTTTTAAATGTGTGTTTAAAGAAAGTGACCTTTGGAAATCCATAAATTGAGGACAAATTATGGACTCCATTAAAACACATAAATGATAAAGAATTAATCATAAACAATTTTGCAAATAATTCCTATCATCTTCTAAACTCATAAGAACATGAACATGAATATCAAATTTTCAAGAATCATATGAACACATACAAAGCATGGAATTTTGATTTAAGCCATTGTAAATGGATTAGCAAAAACATTACACCATCTAAAACAAGTTTTAAAACACCAAAACAGTTTAGGGTAATGTTTCTAGTCCATTTCCAGCAGCAAAATCAAAAAAACTACATTCTGCATGACCAACTCGTCGAGTGCACAAACTGACTCGCCGAGTTGGTTGAAGGTTCACATGAACTCGTCGAGTCCCCCCAATGGACTCGGCAAGTCCCCCTGTGCAGATTGCATAAAAATCAATTTTTCACATATTTTGCAATAAGTATCAAGCAAGCAAACCTGGCTCTGATACCACTATTGGGTTTTGAGCAAACTAACACTCCTAAGGGGTTCATGTAACCCTAGAAACCTTGGATCTATGTTTGACTATAATACATGCAAAATAATTTTTTTAATGTTCATAACCTATCTAAATTGTAATGCCCCGTTCTTAAATATCTAATCATGGGCTCCCGAGATCAAGAGTACGGGCGTTTCGGTCTTTTATGGGCAATGGGTTTTATCCGAGAAGGTTTCGGACTGGTGTATGTTGATAGAAGCATAGGGCTTCTCGCCACCTTCGTGTGGATGTAAAGTTCATCGAGAATGGGCTTAGAATAGTGGAGTTACGGCATTTCGAAGATATTATCAATTATAGCCTTAATGGGAAAAGTGGAAAAAGAAGGCTGAATAATGGGACACGCTGGGTACGCCCAGCGTAGGCTGGGTTACGCCCAGCGTAATTGGGTAAATGAACGTGGGTTTGTGGTGGCGTACGCCCAACGTACGTCCAGAGTCTTTAAACCCTAATTTGAGGGTAAGCCACTATATAAGGAACATAATGGCTCGAACCTTAGCCTCATTATCAGTCTCCCCAACCTCAAAGAAACCCTAGAACGCCTCTCCCTTCCTTTTTGTGAGATCGTGACCTTGGGAAGCTCATTTTGGAAGTTTAAGCTTAGAAGAGAAAAGGAGGGAGTTTTCAAAGAAGGACTTGGGAAGTTGGAGCTTTTAGATCTAGAATAACATCATCTTTTGGAGCCCTTTTGAGGTATAAAGTCTCTTGCTTGGCAATCATATTGTTTAGATCTATGTGTTGTGAAGTTTTGACATCATTCTTGTCCCAAAAACCTCATCTTGATGCATGTCTCGAGTTGGCTAAGATTAGTTGTCCTTTTAGAACCTTAGGAGAGGTCTTGAATAAGAAAAATAAGGTCCCAAGGGCTTTGGTTGTCTCATATGTGATATAGATTGGTCTAAATGGATTAAGACCTTGGATTAAGAACTTTATGGACGTCCCAGGTAATAAAGTTTGAGACTTTATGAATCCTAGACATATTTGGCCTAAGGATCTGAAGTTTGGTCTTAAGAGCTTAAGCCATTAAGAAGTTAAATGGACTTGTTGAACAGCGAAGTTACGCCCCGCGTAACAAGGGAGTACGCCCAGCATAGTGGGTCAGTGCCCCGATCCCAATTTGCGAACCATCGTTGTACGCCAAGCGTACCCCCTCTATTGAATTTTAATTTCGGGCCTTCCTTATTTGGGCTGTCATTGGGCTAATAAGTTTAGGCCTTGATTGAATAGTATGGATGGAGTATTTTGGGCCCAATTATTATCAAGGACCTTGGATATAGGCCCGCTTGTAGAGGTGGGCCCAATTTAGTAAATTGGGCCAATATTGGGCTTTGTATGAGAATTTGACTTTGGCCTTGGCCCAATAAGTGGATATATGTTTGACCTAATGATTATTTTTGCTATGTTGGCTAGTTCGGGATTTTCAGTGAGTTGGTGATTCGGGAATCTGCTTTTCAAGTTCAGAGTTTCGACAATTGCGAGGTGAGTTATCCTCACTATATCAACAGGGTCTAAGGCACCAAGGCCGTCCCTTTATCAGATTGTAATCCGGGTATCGTTGTTATGTTGTTGCCTTGCTATGTTTGCATCCGAGTAGTTAGGATGGTATATGCTAGTGACCTGTTAGGTCGGTATCCTGCTTAGAGTATGTTATGATACGTGATCTGCTAGATCGGTTTGATTGGATGAGAATTTTATATGATTGTTTGTTTATGTATACATGGTTGTTTGACTAGGGTTGGGTTAAGGCGGGTCCTGCTTTGTGCTGTAGGCCAACATACCCAGGGCGGACCGGTTGTTCCGAAGGCCCGGTGAGCGGTCCGGATAGGTTGTAGGTCCCACGAGGGCAGACCAGACATGCCGAGGCTCGGAGAGTGGACCAGGCCGACTGAAGGCCCGATGCGGGTGCACCAGTCATATTGTAGAGAGTGGACCAGGTGGGTTGAAGTCCCAGTGCGGGCGAACCAACCACACTGCAGACTCAAGGGACATGACTAGACTCGGAGGGTGGACCAAGTGGACTGAAGGCCCGATACGGCGGACCAGTCACACAGTAGACCCGAAATGCATGGTTGTTCTATGATATGTTATGATATAGCATGTTATGTGTGTATGGTATATGCGGTTGGTATTTTGGGGGTATCTCACTAAGCTTTCGGGCTTACAGTTGTGGTTTAATGTTTTTCAGGTTCTTCAGGAGATCGTGGCAAGGCAAAGGCGTGATCGTACCGCTCCTCATGTTTATGTTTTATGTTATGGTTCTAGGAATACTCTGATAATAAATGTATTGAAAACCTTTTTGTAAAAACTTAAAATTGGGATGTTTTTGAAAAGTTTAAATTGGCCTGAATTTATGGTCGTTACAAGTTGGTATCAGAGCCTTGGTTTGAGTGAATTAGAGGAACATCCGTGTGAATCCAATCTCAAATCAAGGAGAGTTTTCAAAAGAGAATTTAAAATGGTTTTCAAAATGAGTAAAAGAGGACACGGAGGTACGATCAGCCGGAGCAAGTAAGTAGCCCCAAAATACCATGCTAGTTGTTTATTTATGTGTTATGATAGAACAGCATGTTAGTACTAGGCTAGGGATCTTCAGGAATTGCATGATAGTGTTGCCTGATTGTGATGCCTGCTAGTCTAGGGTTTCTTTCTGTATGAGATTTCCAGTGTTCCTCCAGGAGTGAGGGTTGAGTGCTTGGTATGCCTGTTCTTCACTAGGGTGTTATGGTGATACTTGGTATAAATATGGGTATGTGTGGAAGGTAGTATGGGTCTGTACTACTGAAAGCACAAGACCCATATACGTATCAAGGAAGTCACAACCTTAGGGCGGTGCCGAGAGTCGGTTCCCGGGTTAGTGGGAAGTATCTGATGTCTGCAGTATTTCTTTTCAGAATGGTGGCTACGAGGCATGCTGGAAGCGGATCCGGATGAGGATCGGAAGCAGGAGAGGGTGGTCAGGGTGGGTCAGCACCACCCAAAGTTATCGGTCCGATGAGCACAGACGAGTTGGATGCTAGGATTCGTGAGATCCTGCATGATGAGGTTACTGCGTTGTTCCGGACCAAGTTACCGGAACTGTTTAGGTCGATCAAGACCTCCATGGTCGAGTATTTTGATGAGCGTTATGCGGCTCTCACAGAGAGGCCTGCCGCGGCGGCTACATCCGCTGTAGTAGCGGCAGGGGGAGGAGCTGACCGAGGTTTTCAGTATCGGGACTTTGATAATACGAAGCCCCCTACCTTCGATGGAGTTCAGGACCCGATTGTTGTTATGAGATGGTTGTTGGACGTGGAGGGGTGTTTCTTCACGTGTTCAGGCCCTGCCGATCAGAGGGTGAGGTGTGCTCTGAACCTGTTGAGGCTTGGGGCGAAGGATTGGTGGAGATTGACCACGGGATCGTATTCTGATGCGCAGCGAGCTGCGGTTTCTTAGGATCAGTTCAAGGAGATGTTCAGTACTCGTTATGTTCCGTGGGTGGAGAGGGAGAGATTGGCTCAGGAGTTCCTTGAGCTGAAGCAGGATTCGGAGTCGGTGACAGAGATCACCAGGATGCTCATTGAGAGGGCGATGTTTTGCCCTGAGTTCACTTCGGATCAGGCTCAGATGTCCCAATATCTGAGTATGCTCAAGAGGGATATCACGCAGTTTGTGTCTATGAAAAGGTGCAAGACCTTGTTGGAGCTGCAGGAGGCCGCTAGGCGGCATGAGTTTGAGATTGAGTTGCAGTGGAGAGAGCAGAGGCAGGCCCCGACACAGTCGCAGCTGGCGCCGAAACGGTCCAAGACCGTTGACTCTGGATTGGGAGATCAGGGCATCCGCACTTACGGAAGGTGTGGGAAGGGTCACACCGGAGTTTGTAGGTCCGGTGGTGCATGCCGTAAGTGCGGAAAGGAGGGGCACTACGCGAGGGATTGTCGGCAGACAGTCCCGATTTGGGATTTGAGGATTTGTTATCATTGCCATCAGGTTGGACACTTGAGGGCCAATTGTCCACAGCTTGCTGCAGGACCAGTGCAGGCTCCAGCACCGGCCTAATTGAGGATTACGGGTGGAGGTCAGGGTGGAGCGGAGCCCCCAAGGGCTCAGGGTTGTGCCTTTCAGCTTACAGCGGAGGAGGTCAGGGCAGTGTCGGATGTAGCTGCAAGTATGTTTCTTTCTTGATGTCTTATTATCTCGTGATTATTAGGGGTATTGTATATCTTCTAGTCTCGTGGTGTGATTTTTGGTATTGTATTTGTTGTTTCCTTGAGGGTTATGGTATGGTTAAGGGTTTTGGTATTGGGAGTTTCGTTGGTTATCATCCATGGGGTTGTCAGTGGGGAATCAGGTTCCTGGTCTGGATGTCGGGTAGCATTTGCGGTTTGAGGAGTGGTTTGTTGAATGTCGGGTTTCTTTCGATATCCAAGATGATCTGTGTTGATATGTAACTTTGTGAAGGTCGCTCGTCTTAGTGGGAATCAGTTTGTGTGTAAGGGATTGTGTTATGTAGGGATGTTAAGGGAGGTCGGTGATGGCGACCGGTGTTTGGTAGTCAGTGCTCTAAGTGCGGGAGAATTGGAAATTCTCTGGGAGATCGATAAGCATGAGTAGTCGATTGGTTGTTGGGGATCCAGCAGCAGTATGGTCAGCCTAGAGCGTAGGCTGGTATGAGCAAGTGACAGGCGGTCGGGGCAGGATACAGAGCAAGGGTTTCGCATACCAAGGGTGATTGATTGTGGAAGGCCTGGGATCAGGCCGGGTTTGAGTATGAAGGGTGGAGATAGAGTTCGGAACCCCTAGAGGGCTAGAAAAGTATGCATGGGAGAGTTTTCTGGAGAAATAGCGCGGGATGATGAATGCTAGATGAGCGGTTCGGATAGACTAAAGGACGGAGGGCGTACCAGTCAGGCCGAAGGCTCGGAGAACGGTCCAGACAGGCTGAAGGCCCTGGAGGGAGATCCAGACCTGTTGAAGGTTCTGAGAGTAGTCCAGATGGGCTGAATGCCTGGTAAGGCAGTCCAGTCATGCTGAAGACTCTGCATGTGTTGATAGATTTGTATAAGGATATGGAATGAGTATGTCGCGATGTGATATCATCAGAAGGTCTGGCCCTGGATATTGATTAGGTCGTGCATAGACTTGAGAAGTCCCTACGAGCGGATTCAGAGTATTTGTGATGCATGGGATAGCGGTTATGCTATACGAAAATGGTGTAGTATTGAGTGAGCGTCGTGGCACTTGTGGTAGTGTCAAGGCAGCCAAGTGGTTTTCCTTCGTCAGGAAAGGGAGAAAAACGTAGCTCTGAGAGGGAGTGTAAGTTCAAGAAAGTGAGGGCAGTAGTGCGAAGTTATGATTGGGGTGTTCCAATTATGGTAATTAAGTAGCGAGTTTACGGCAGTGGTATGGAATCACATCCGGATTGGATGTTTGCTGAGGTCACGGAAGGAATTCCGAGAGTGTAGAGCCAAGAGGCTCGGAAGGGATGCAGGGATGGAGTCTCGGACTCCCAGCTTGATTTTGATCAAGGAATTGTGTATGTTGTAGAAATCCATCCTGAGCGATGTGTCATACTGACGGCATAGAGTGGATAAAGTTGGACTCAGATCGGGATTCCAGTGGTTGTGTCTTGAGGAACCTGTTCGGGTTAATGCCAGGTGGTGCATTGCGGGAGCATTTCGGGTGTTGAGTTGTCGCAGGCTTCGAGGACGAAGCCTAATTTAAGTGGGGGAGAATTGTAATGCCCCGTTCTTAAATGTCTAATCATGGGCCCCGAGATCAAGAGTACGGGCGTTTCGGTCTTTTATGGGCAATGGGTTTTATCCGAGAAGGTTTCGGACTGGTGTATGTTGATAGAAGCATAGGGCTTCTCGCCACCTTCATGTTGATGTAAAGTTCATCGAGAACGAGCTTAGAATAGTGGGGTTACGACATTCAAAGATATTATCAATTATAGCCTTAATGGGAAAAGTGGAAAAAGAAGGCCAAGTATGAATAATGGGACACGCTGGGTACGCCCACCGTAGGCTGGGTTACGCCTAGTGTAATTGGGTAAATGAACGCGGGTTTGTGGGGGTGTACACCCAGCGTACTGGATGTACGCCCAGCGTACGTCCAGAGTCTTTAAACCCTAATTTGAGGGTACCCCCTCTGTTACATTTTAATTTCGGCCGTTGCTTGTTTGGGTTGTCATTGGGCTAATAAGTTTGGGCCTTGATTGAATAGTATGGATGGAGTATTTTGGGCCCAATTATTATCAAGGACCTTGGATCTAGGCCCGGTTGTAGAGGTGGGCCCAATTTAGTAAATTGGGCCAATATTGGGCTTTGTATGAGAATTTAACTTTAGCCTTGGCCCAATAAGTGGATATATGTTTGACCTAATGATTATTTTTGCTATGTTGGCTAGTTCGGGATTTTTGGTGAGTCGGTGATTCGGGATTCTGCTTTTCAAGTTCAGAGTTTCGACAATTGTGAGGTGAGTTATCCTCACTATATCAACAGGGTCTAAGGCACCAAGGTCGGCCCTTTATCGGATTGTAATCCAGGTATCGTTGTTATGTTGTTGCCTTGCTGTGTTTGCATCCGGGTAGTTAGGATGGTATATGCTAGTGACCTGTTAGGTCGGTATCCTGCTTAGAGTATGTTATGATACGTGATCTACTAGATCGGTTTGATTGGATGAGAATTTTTATATGATTGTATGTTTATGTATACATGGTTGTTTGACTGGGGTTGGGTTTAGGCGGGTCCTGCTTTGTGCTATAGGCCAACATACCCAAGGCGGACCGGTTATTCCGAAGGCCCAGTGAGCGGTCCGGATAGGCTGTAGGCCCCACGAGGGCGGACCAGACATGCCGAGGCTCGGAGAGTGGACCAGGCCGACTGAAGGCCCGATGCGGGTGCACCAGTCATATTGTAGACTCAGAGAGTGGACCAGGTGGGTTGAAGTCCCGGTGCGGGCGGACCAACCACACTGCAGACTCAAGGGACATGACTAGACTCGGAGGGTGGATCAGGTGGACTGAAGGCCCGATACGGTGGACCAGTCACACAGTAGACCCGAAATGCATGGTTGTTTTGTGATATGTTATGATATAGCATGTTATGTGTGTATGCTATATGCGGTTGGTATTTTGGGGGTATCTCACTAAGCTTTCGGGCTTACAGTTGCGGTTTAATGTTTTTCAGGTTCTTTAGGTGATCGTGGCAAGGAAAAGGCGTGATCGTACCGCTCCTCATGTTTATGTTTTATGTTATGGTTCTGGGAATACCCTGATAATAAATGTATTGAAAACCTTTTTGTAAAAACTTAAAATTGGGATGTTTTTTAAAAGTTTAAATTGGCCTGAATTTATCGTCGTTACAATCTAGCATGGCATGGGGTACTTTTAAACATAAAGAACAAGAAGAATTACATACCTTTGATTGTGAGTTGATTCCTTTGGAGTTTGAGAGCCAAGCACCAATAATGTGAATGCCTCAAATGGAAATCACAAAACACCACAAACTTGGAAAAAAACCTTTATGAGAGAGTATGTATTTGCTCTAGAAATCGGCCACTCTTATGCACACACACTTAGTGTCATTTCAAGCATCACAAGCCTCTTTATATAGTGTAGATGATTAGAGTAAACCCTAATAACCCATGTCTTTTCCTCTTCCAAGGATCCATGGGTTAAAAGCTCCAGATCATCCATGGACTCCCATTTAAGCTTAGCCCATTTCCATAATGAGTGTTAGCCCACACTATATAAATATAATAGCCCATGTTTAATTAGTCACCTTTTTTATCACTAAATTAATTCATAATTAATTTAGGATCAATACATATTAATATATTATAACTTATAATATATCAATAAATCATAAACATACTATTCTCATAAATAATATCCATATAAATAGTTCAGGTGAAGTGCAACCCAAATGGACCATGTCGGGTCGGGTCAAGTATATACCAAATAAGTTATGGACTTAGACACCTTATCCAACAGGCATGTCTATAAGCTAGTAACTAAGTAGGGATTTAAACCTAAGTTGATTTAAGCTAAATTATGTCAACACCAATCAAAAGATTAAACTTGAAAGCCAAGTTATATGAACCTTTGAAGGGCAAAAGGAGTCAACACAAGTCCAAGTATAAGTATATAAGCATACTATGGTATATTACTTAAAGGATTTCGAGTGTTAGAATCTTGGAACACTATAGAACCGAAAACAACATTCTAAAACCCCACCATGACCGAAATCAATTACTTTTAGAGTGTTACAACCGAAAACACACTTACTTAAGCCCATTATGGCCGAAAACCCAACCTTATGGGACCGCAATCCCTTCTGTAAGGTCCATTAGGATCGAAATCACTCTTTTGTGAGTGATTTGGGATGATTTCAGCCATATTGGACAGCAAACTCTTAGTTTGGTCGTAAACTCTTGCAAATTGACGGTAAACCCCTTAAATATATTCCTATCTTATCCTTATTCAGTTTCCCAATGTGATATGATACAGTTACCAACGTAAACTTCACATCGACTCCTCATTTTACTTCCTATTTAAGATACTTAAATGAGATCACTCTTCATTTACAATTCCAGTAAATGAAATCATCCATACCTTCTCTCAATATATCACACATCTTTTCTCTCAAGTCCTTCACAAACACTCTCTTGGAAGTTTATTGATCCATACTTCTCCTTAATAATTTGATAAGTATTCTTCACTTGTTCTATGGTTATTCAACACATAAGTTCTTGTTTCATCAAATGTTCACACATTAATATGTGTATGAAACCATTAGGATTACGACATTCTTCTAGTATTCTAGCCCGAAGTCACCATTTTTGTCTCGTTATCGAACCACGACTACACACACGGTGAGTTCATCACCCTACACTTTTTATAACTTTTTTTATATTTTAAGGGGGGAATACAAGTAAAACGCAAGAAAACTTGTGTAAATATACAAACCATTATTTATGCTTTCTTATCTTTTATAAGCATTTTACGTAAAATTACTAAATATGAGAAACAACGTTATTACCAACTTTATAAATATTTACATGCAAACTATGTTAAAACACAACGGTTTACATTATCAACTAAACATATATTTTAAACTATAATAGATATAGTTTGGGGAACATTCACATTATTCTACCTTTTCGGGGCAAAGAAATGATTATATAAAAATACGATTTATTTTTATATTTTATAACAAAAAGGGTAAACACTTTCAGATCAAAAACATGTAAACTCGTTGGATAAGGGTGTGAGTCAATGTCTTTGTCGTACCTACCAAGGTATATATGGAAGTCTTGTATTATAACCCGAGTCTCCTTCCGGAGAGTGTGATAATTGTGTATAGATCTATACGAGATTGATGATCACGCACTTCGGCTAAAAGCTACAGCCAAACCGGCAAGTTATGGGTGAAAAATATCAAATAGTGCGACGCCTGAAGAACGTCGAGGCAGGAAAATCATTCGTTAGCACGGTTATGAAAACTCACATGGGGATAAACGACTATACGTGAATTTTTACGTAAAAACATATCTCTTCAAATAGTTTTATATACAAATAAAACTAGTTATAACTATTTTAAGTATTGATATTACTTGTACTTTTTGATCTTGGATCATATTAAACTACAGTTCTGTTTTATGGAAAATATGGGATTTTCCGGGATACACACAATTATTTTGCAAGTAAACAACTCACAGATTAGTTTTATGGAAAATATAGGATTTTTCCGGGATAAACAAAATTTATTTACAAGCAAACAGTTTACAATTCAGTTTTATAAAAAAATATATATAGGATTTTCTGGAAACAAATACGGTTACCTACAGCTTGGTTAGGACCCGTATTTGCTGATCTATGATTCCTTAGTTTATATAACTAGTATACACTAAGTAATCATAAGAGGAACTAATATGTGTCACATTACTTATATAAATTGGTTACATTAATTATATGAACTCAAAGCATCATATTTCATATTTTAAGCATAAGAAACTTATATATTTTGGTCTTAAGGCCTAAGATGACATTCCTTTTTATTAAGAAAATATACAATTTTCTAGAGGAACATAGTAACATTTTCAAAGAATAAAGAACATACTTTTAAATACAAAATGCTTATGAACTCACCAACTTAAATATTGACACTTTTTCAAAACTACTTGTATTGTCAGAAAATTAGTAGACATGTACCCTCTCAGACATTACGAAGACGGAGTATAGCAATGTTACGTGTTATCTTCTACTATAGTTTTAATGTTAATCATGCAATTTTTTGAAAACAACGTAAATTATATATTATCAATGCAATGGTTGTTGTTGCTTTAATTACTGTTATACAATGGTTGTGATACTGTACATGACGTCCTCTACCCCCAAACGTTTCCGTCATTCCGGTTTGGGGATGTGACACTATAACATCATCCCCATCATAAATTCTCAATAAAAGCATACAAAAGCATACTTGAAATTGGTGTTATTAAGTTACTGCAATCCCAATGATAAAGTTAAAAGTTTGATTATCTGGATGTTTACACCTCAAGATCTTGATCTCTAAGTGTTCTAGCCTTAAAATCATCATTTTATGCTATCCAAGGCATGTATAGGTGAAAATGAACCAAAGAAGCTAACTTAAGTTTTAAAATATGTAGTATGTAATGTCAGCTTAAACATGGCGTGTTCTCCACATGGATGTGTTGTATTATCTCACTCACTACTCAACATTGTATTTTTAAACCTATCGTGTCATCTTTACATCATGCATCATGTATAACAAAGTACATTACTATCTTCTTGAATAGCTACATACATCTCCGTCTTACGTCAAAACATATCATAACTTAGTTTTACATGCCTCGTAAATTCTTATGTACGTGTCGTGTGCACGGTTCCATATTTATAAAATTGTAATTAAAGAGTTATATAACATTCTTCTTCATGATTATACACCAATGCATATCAAAATACATGCTCTAATCTCCTTACTTATCCTATAATCAAATTACACATCTTACAATAATACATTCTATAATAAGAAACATGTGTTATAAAACAACTTATTCACAAAGTTGTGGTCATTTATTTAAAGAAAAAAATAATTTTAATATTTTCGATATTGAAATTGATTATAAACTAATCACATTTTTGTTTATCAAACTCAATGTAATAATACCCAGGATTAACCGTTTGGAGTTAGAGTGTGTTTGGCTAAACTTAAGAAATGAGTTTTGTTAACTTATTGTTGATTCCATACCTTACTAATTCCATACCGATACAAATTAAATGAATGTTTAAATAGACAATTTTTAAAAACAACTTATAATGACATGTAACCGAAGATAAATCATTTTTGATAACTTACTTTCACTAGTTTGTCAAAACTTTTTATAAGTTATAGTTATTCAATGTGTAGTAAATTTTAGTCATTTTGCTAAATACTAATAATATTGGGAGAATTTCATATATACCCTTCTTAAACTTCAAAATATCATATTTACCCAGCTTAATTTCTTAATATCATATTTACCCTTCATAAACCTTCAAAATATCATGTTTGCCCAAATCCTTTTTTATAATGTTTTTAATATTTTATAATATTTTTTTATACCTTAGAATTATTACAATAATTAAGAAATTTAACCATATTATCCTTACGTCTATTATAATGGAATATAAAATTCTAAATTGTTGGAATGTCGGCCTCTTGATAGACAAAAAGATTCATCTTCAACCCTTTTATGGAATGTATATTTTAATTGTTTTGTTTTTGTTGTTGTTGGTTATTATTATGTTCTAGATGAAGGATATTTTAAATATTACCATTAATATTTTGATGTTTAAAAAGTGTATATATGATATTTTGATATTTAAGAAGGACATATATGATATTTTGATGTTTAAAAAGGACATATATGATATTTAGAAATTTTATGAAGGGTAAATATGATATTTAGAAATTAAGTTGGGTAAATATGATATTTTGATGTTTAAAAAGAGCATATATATTAATATTTATCAACTTATTAGACAAGCTAAAAGCACTTGGCCATTTCAAATAATACACCCCGGTCTTCGCACTTCAACGGTTCAACCTATCAGAACTCCATCAACGCCCATCAGAAAACACCATGTCTGAAAACGAATTCATAAAACCAAATGTAGTCGACAGTGATGATGACGATGATACAGTTTGCTTGGGCGAATCTTTCTTCATAGATGACAAGTATCTCCTTCTCTAATACGTAAATAAACAGCGAACAGCAATTGATCGATTTCGCTATTGATTCATTTTCTTTTTCTTATCTTAATGTGCAGCTATGAGCTTACTACGTTTACATTTGGGCCACATGTCCTTCAACTTCTTTGTCTCCAATCATCTTCGAGTATGTTTTGTGCTTTCCACTTCTCACGTTTATTACTTGTCATTCCTTTTTAGGGTTTCAGGTTTTAATAATCCGCCATTGATTTTAGGAAGTAAAAACTTCATACTGATTTCGTCTTACATACCTATATTCAATTGATATCAGGCATGAATCCGGTAAGACCGATTCGCGATTCATCTTCCACAACCAACTAATTTCTTATTAGGTCATATAATCGTATTCTCTTCGATTCAATACGATTTCATTTCAAACTACTATCTTTTGTTGTTGCAGCTGATTTCGATTTAACTGGACAGTTAGTATGGCCTGGTGCAAGGCTGTTGAATGAATACCTTTCAAATAACGTTGAGCTGCTACAAGGTTGTTCTGCTGTAGAATTAGGATCTGGTGTAGGTCAGTTATGTTTTCAAATACTACATTCTATTGTTTTAAATGTTTACATTTCTATCTGGAAAGTTTTTGGCTTTAGTTATTCATATTCAGAAATGGTGGTGTGTATGTGTGTGTAGGTGTTACAGGCATACTTTGCAGCAGATTTTGTCATAAAGTCGTGCTTACAGATCATAATGATGAAGTCCTCAAGGCACGATTGCAAGATTCAATTTTTTCTGCATAAACATATGGTAAGCTTTTTATTTTCTGGGTTGTAACTATTTACATAAATTTCCCTTTTCAGATCTTGAAGAAAAACATAGATCTTCATGTATCTTCTGACAACCCTAGTTCATGTTCTGGTAAGATTAGTAAATCAAGACACATATTTTGGAACTTGTTATCTAATATCAAGATTACTATGAACAGCTTTAAGTTCAGAGAAACTAGAATGGGGAAACACTGATCAACTTAACCAAATAATACAAAAGCATCCGGAAGGATTCGATCTTATTCTTGGAGCTGACATCTATATCCTATCATTTCTATCATTTCTTTCTATTAGAAAATTGTGTTTTCAATTCTTTTTTTATGAACAAATCAATGAAATTGCGAATGCTATTTCTTGACAATTGGTAAGCTTTCAGCAAAATAGTGTTCCTCCACTCTTTGACACTGTGAAAGAGCTTCTTTCTCAACATGGGAAAAAGCAATGTAGGTTCATATTGGCTTATGTCTCACGTTCTAAAATGTATGTGACTCTTTCTTTTAGGGTTCTTTTTAGCATCTTTCTTTTATTTCTTTTTATTATTAAGAAATTACCAAATAATTAGCTTTTTAATAATACATTCTTTTACAGGATGGATGCAATGGTACCCAAAGAAGCGGGTAATCACGGGCTAAAGATCCATGAAGTTGATGGGACCCGATCAGTGATTGGAAATCATGAGGGGGTTATATATGAGATAACCCTTTAGAAACTTAGAAAAATTAATTAAATATGATTCTTTGATAATTCATAATTGTGTGGAATATATCTTTGAATGTTAAATGATTGACAAAAGACAAATTACACCAAATAGCAATTTTACTTATCTTTTTCACCAATATAAACCACCTACTTTAATTTTTTCACCAATAATATTTCATACAATGCAACAAAATAGGGAAAGAGGAAGTCATTATAATATATTGAAACAAAAGATTAAATACTATGTAGTAGAAGTTGTTGTAGTAGTGTTGGTGTTTGAAGAATCAAAGTTGAGTTTAATGCCTTTCCCATATGCAGCAATTAGCAAAGCCTCAGCTCGGCCTACAATCAACAACCAATGAAATGCATTTGCATCAAACTATGCGATCAGAATGAGGAGGGTATTCATGTCTTTTTTTCAGATAATCAGAGTAGAAATAATGTGTAGACATGAATGAAAGTACCATGATCCTTTTTCCTTCTCAGAGATGAACTTATTTGTGGAAATAGATTGCATGCAAGTGCCCGGCTATTATCCTACCAAAATTTCACAATCAAAAGATTTTGTATGTTTAAAAATTAAAAGTATATATATTCCTAAGGCATTAAGGAAGAAAATTAAACCTTTGTTGAGCCATTTCCAGAGAGTTTGAACTCACTTTTCCAACGCATAGATGGCACTGGAACAACAGACACTTCAGATGCAACCAGGACTCCAATCCATAGCCCATAATTAAATCCACCACTCCACCATCCCTATAATTACACAAAACAATATTATTATTTAGTAATAATGAAAACAAATCTAGAAAAATTAAACCAACTTTAAGTTAAGTCATAACTAAACTAACCTGTTTCCCATCCCCTGGAAATGGAATTGATTGTTCTATGTATGCAGTTGTTCCTGAAACCAACTTAACAAGTTATAACAAAACTATGTTTTAGAATTCATTTCTTCCTATTATATAGCATTTACTTTGAGAGATTCTACCCAATTATAGCAATTTTCATCCGAATACAATGCTGTTGTTGGGTAGATTTTTTTTTTTTTTAAAAGAAGAAAAAAATGATGGCAGAAAGAGGAACATACCAAGTGGAATATTAAAACTTCTAAGCAACTCAACCATGGCATTTGCATCCAAACGACGCCTTACACGGTTGCCTACAAGTACTTTCACATTAGGGGAATCATACACCTGAAAGATACAAATAAGTTAGAGCTTAATGAGATTAAATCTTGTTCCTGTTAATACCACTGAATAAAACAAGAAATATAAAAAGCAATATCAGAGAATTCAAGAAAATATATCATTCGGATGTACTTTCACTTATTTGTAATATACAGATATCATTGCCAAAAAATCATGAGTTGGCTATGGATTATTAGTTACCTGAGCAGAATAGCCGAAATCATTTGTTTTCAAGATCGCTAATGCACCTGAAACATCAGGGTCAATCCCGATAACCCATTGTGAACCGGAATTGCTTGAAGGAACCTCTTCATTTCCACAGCTCACGTCATTTTCTGGTATAGGGTTTTCTGTTTCCTTGAGGGGAGGAGGGCAAGTGAGAGACTGTAGCCATTTCTCTTTGAGCTCGTCAGCAGAAACCTTACTTATTGACTTGGTTTTAGCACTCTTAGGTGTGCATAATTTTGGGAGAGAGGTAGAGAAACGCTCGGAGACGATGGAACGTAAGCAAAGTGTTGTGGTGATAGCTCTGAGATTACAGGGAAAAATTGGGGTCATGGATTTTGGGGAGATTTGCAGTTGATGATGATGTTGATGAAATTGGAGAGCTCCCATCAATTAGAATGAATGAACTTCAAAACAAAATGGATTGTTGGTGGGTTTTCCGTTAACGGTGGTGCAGGTCCTGGTGGCGGTGAGATTAGGGGGAGTAATCGGAGCGATGAATTGCAGAGAAGAGCGCGGGATGTTGTGGTGGCGCCAAACACAAGAGTGAAAGAGTTTGAGAAGATGAATTATATTCCAATATTTTCGTGTAAAGAACAGATTACAGTGTAATATAGATAATAGGCTACATAAAGAACTAAGAAAGAAAGATAACCTATGAAAAAGCCTAAGTTTATATGAAATTGACACTTTGCCCTTTAATGGGATCTATGTTCGTTTGTACCACATATTTGTCTCATTTTTTGCATTTTTTCCAAATAGGCGGTTGCTAGAAGGTTTACTGGTTACGCACCCACCGGAGCTACTTTAATGAGAAGGCCATGTGGCCTCTCATTAACCAAATGATGATCACTACCCCGTTACGAAGACGTTAGACATAGAGCTTCGCACCCTGTCACTCCAACATCATCTCTCTCGTTGTGAATCGTACCTTCTATTGAGAAAATCTTGCACTATTGGGAGGAATTCATCACGAAATCCAAGTATTTGAAGTAAATTAGGTGTACATTGTTCGTAACGTTGTTCAAGCAGAAAGAAATTTGGGTAATTATCGTGTTGAGTTGTTCAATTGATAAGTATATCACATCAATGATTAAAGATTTATCTACTTACAATTCTTCAAGTTTGTTTGTGAACAAGAGGGGAGGTTTTCATCAATAAGGGTATTCGTACCAAGAACAGTGAGATGTGGAAAGCGCTTAAAGTACGAGCATAATCAAAAGAGTTGTAAGGATGAGAAAAAACCACTAGTGCCCTCGCCACCAAAGAAGGATTGGCCAAGGAAAGATCCATGATTGATCAAATCCCTTTCTAATGCCCTATAACCAAACCTAGCATCATCCCTCAAATGTTATAAGGCCATTTAGCACTCAAGAGCACCACCCATGAGTTTACGGCCGTAAAATCATGGGGATGTGGTGTTTAGGGCCGAAAAATCTTCTAATAGTTTACTCTTGAAGAGTAAACTCCATTCCTAAGCCATACATCCCCTTAGATGCCACTCGGGTCACTCCAAACACTTGAATTGAAGTGTTTTCGCATCTAGAAGTGTTTATTCTTATTTAATTAATAGAACAAGGTCTAATTAGATACAAATTATGTATCTCTTCATATTACATAGGAACCTCGCGTGTTTCAAGCCCTGAACTGACAATTAGCATCCAACCGGCACATCTCTCGTCTGGTGGGTTCATACCCCTACGCCTTTTTCCGTGTTTTTCAATGTTTTCAGGGGGAATACAAGCAAATTATAAATGTTTTCAAAAAATAAAACTGATGTATTTCTATAAATATCTGGCTAGCTTTTAGATATCTTTACTCCTTATGTATTATTCGGAGCATAAGGGATGTTTTATTGAATATAAATACATGGATTTCAATTACAGTAAAGGAAACAATCAAAACAATCAAATTATTATGGGAATAATTTGGGATCTTCAGTTCTTGTTTTACGAGCATAAATTTATGTAAATTTAATAGATAAACTATGTCTGATTCAGTTTATCTCTGTTTAATTTAGAGTATTATGCCAGATAAATTCATTGTATTAAACAGTTTTTACTGTATTATGTTTCAAAACGATTAGTATGTTTGGTAACAATCGAGAACACCGTGAATGATTTAATACTAGCTTGTGAGATTCGTCTCCATTAAACCCTTTGGGTTATCAGTAAATTCTCCCCGAAAGTGTAACCAGAGTCTCCTGGAGAGAGAGCGTGGAATTTGTGAACAGATCTATTCGGGACTGACAATCTCAAACCTAAACTGCTAGCTACAGTTAGGCGGGCACGCCTGGAGTGACAAATTTTGGATATCGTCCGACACCTAAAGAACGTCAAGGAGGTCTCGTGGTCATATTAGCATGGTTACCCGACTCACAATATGTATTAATATAAGTTTATTCACGGATTTTCATATCTATCTTTGATCTATAGAATTTATATCTAGTACGGGATGATATTCCTATGGTCTTTATATCAAGTACGGGATGGTATTCCCATGGTCTTTATATCTAGTACGGGATGGTAATCCCATGGTCTTTATATCTAGTACGGGATGGTATTCCCATGGTTTTTATGTCTAGTACAGGATGGTATTCCCATGGTTTTTATATCTAGTACGGGATGGTAATCCCATGGCTTTCAATCTATAGTTTCTGTGTATTAAAAATTACCTTATGTCTAGTACGGGATGGTATTCCCATGGTTTTCAATCTATATTTTTATGTATTAAAAATATCTACAGTTGTACTGGATGGTATTCCCATTGGTTTTCAATATATAGTTTTATGCACTAAACTATCTACTGTTGTACTGAATGGAAATTCAGAACTTTAACTAAACTGTTTTTATAAGAAAATATGAGATTTTCTTGAATAACAACTTTTCAGAAAACCAAAGGAATCATGATTGTTTTACATAAACAAACAGCTTATAAACTCACCAGCTTTATGCATATTTTTAAACTGCTTGTATTCTCAAGTTCTCCTTAGTCAGGTATCCGCATCCTTTTGCAGAAGACGGAGTAGATGGAAGTCACGTCTTTAGTTTTGTTTAATCTTATGTATCTAAAATTTGTATTACTTTGCTTTTCCAGTTTCAAACAAATGTAATGAATGTATGTAATGTAATGTTTCGTGTTTACTATGCTTACTATGTACATTGGTTGTGATACTTCACATGACGTCCTCTGCCCCTGAACGTTTCCGCCATCGGTTTCGGGGTGTGACACTCGATGAGTTCCTCTCCGATATAAACATCGAATGATCCTTCATCCAACTCGCCGAGTTGTATGAACAACTCGTCGAGTTCACCTTCATCTGATGAACAAGTCCTAACCTTGACTCGCTGAGTTGTATGAACGACTCGTCGAGTTCATCTTCAATCATAAGAAGACTGGCTTGGACTCGTCGAGTCCATTCTTGCACTCGTCGAGTCCCATGAACTCCAAATCTAAGGCTAAGTCCAAAACGTTGGGTCACTCCCTTGGACCCTCTAAAAACCCTTCTAGAACTCAACTGGGTTCCTTCAAACCTTAACAAAAAAGGGGAGTTTTGCCTCGGACTTGCCAAGTCCCAAGAATGACTCGTCGAGTCGGGCATGTCCAAGTCTCATTTCTCGATTTTCAGCGTATAACTCTTGACCAAAAGGTAAATTTAAGCTTCTTCAATCGTTCTAGCACGTAAAGTTACAAACTTTACGTGCATGCATGGGGCTTTAAGCTCAAAAGGACATAAAATATGCTCTTATGATGCACAGGACCTTAGATAGGTGCAAAAGCAACCGCTAACTTCCTTGTGACTCCCTTAATGACATGATTCTGAAGCCTCAACCCCCAACTATGCTTGCAATCATGGTTGGTCACCAAAAATGGATTATAAAAGCCCTAAATCTCCCCAAAAAGGGGTCTATCAAATGAAGGAGCAAAATAACAACTTTATACCTCCAATGAATTGTGGAAGATGCACAAACTCGGGTTCCCCTAGTCTTTACTTGTTTCCTCAAGTCTTTCACCTTCGTCCTTATGGTCACAACTAGCAAGATCCACCAAAAATGCCTTAGTTCTTCCAAAAAACGGCTATGGTTTGCTATGGGGAGTTCTGTAATCATTGGGGACGAAAGGGAGGCTGAATAAGTGGTTTAAATAAGGTGCAAATTCTTACCTAGGGTTTTTATCCAAACAATGCCTACTCGCCGAGTCCGGACGCGAACTCGTCGAGTAGGTCATTAAACTTATGTGTCCAACACGCTCCGACTCGACAAGTTGGACCTCAACTCGCCGAGTCCAAGGCCAAGATGCAAGATACTGGATAAAATACATAACAGGAACCAGGTGCTACAGGCACACTCAGTTCATCAAATCCATTGTAGGCGCATTGGTGAGCCCAAAGGGCATCACCATGAACTCGTAATGGCCATAACAAGTTCAGAACGTTGTCTTATCCACGTCCTCCTCCCTGACTTTCATCTGATGATATATTGACCTCAAATCGATCTTGGAGAACCAAGATGCACCTTACAGCTGATCGAAGAGATCATTAATATGTGGAAGTGGGTAACTGTTCTTCATCATCAACTCCAAGTAATCAATGCACATCCAGTTTGAACCATCGTTCTTTTTCACAAACAAAATCAGTGCTCCCCAAGCTGAACTGCTCAGTTGGATAAACTGATTTCCCAACAACTCTTAAAGCTGAGAGGACAGCTCATGCATCTATGGTTGATACAAATATGGTGCTTTGATACCACTTATGATGCATGTGCAGGATTTTTGTATTGAGATTGTATAATGTTTGAGATAAAAACAATAAAAGGATAGTTTTGATAAACAAACTAAACCTATAACGTGTAAATCTGAAGTCAAACTAAGACTTATTAGCTTGAATTCGATCAACTCAAGGAACACGTCCAAAAGATGATAATTTGTGAACTGTGACAATAACTCAAAGTGAACAAAAGGGTTCTTTGATTAAAATTTGTGTATCATTTTTCCATGCATAAACTTGGCTTTATATAAAGCCTTTATTACAATGTTGGTGGTTACAAGCCAATCAACCAACTACTCATTAAAACTACTAAATGAAAATTAAGGAAACTCTTGAAATAACACAAAAAAAAAACATCCATGACACTTGAGTATTAAAAAAAACGTCCATGCTCCACTTAAGAGCCATAAGAAGCATTAAAGTGTAACCCTAATCCACCAAAAGTGTCAAAAACAGCTAGGATGCTTTATGAAGCAAAGAGCAATGTTTTTTAGCACTTATGAAGCCTTAAAAACGTCATCCCACTTGGCAAGAAACAATTTGTCACTTTTGGTGCCCATATTGGTCTTATTCGTATCAAAGGTGGTGCAAGGTGATACAACGCCTTAGTTATTGGGCTGCATCGGGGATCAGATCAATCATGAACTCTACTTTCCATACAAGAGGCACATTGGTTAAGTCCTTTGGGAATACATCTAGAAACTCAATGACTACTAGCACATCAGAAAATGAAGCTCCCCTTCATCCCGAGTGTCAACCGCATGTGCGATATAACCCATACTCCCATGTTGTAGATACTGTTGAGCCCTGGTAGCAGAACAAAAAGTTGAACCAACCCTGGAACCCTTACCATAAATAGCTAGTTCTCCCCTATTTGGGGTTCAAACTACCACCTGCTACCTCTCATAGTCGATCATGGCTCCAAATCTACTTAACTAGTCCATCCTTAATATCACACACACACACACACACACATCCCCATAGGGATGGGAATCAAATCAATAGGATAAAGCACCCTAAATATCTCCAAGATACAGTCTCGAAAAATGTTCATCGTAGAAACCCTGTGTTTGTTGGTAATGGAAACTCCCAACGAACACTCCAGTTCGTCGATGGACGTGACAAAATCCCTACTGAAGGAATGGGATACAAAAGACCGACTTGCACCCGAGTTGAAAAGCACACGAGCATGCACAAAATTCACTAAGAAGGTACCTAACATAGATATAAGCATAAGCATACATAAAATAACTAACATAAATGAATACATACCAGTAACGACGTCAGACGCTGCCCTGGCCTCCACTCTCCCTGCCGTCCGTACTTGATCGGAATAGTCGATGGATTCGGTGCATGCACGGGCCTAGCAGCAAGTAAAGGGAATTTGGCCTTCATATGGACCACCTGATTACAATGATAACATATACAAACTCCTGGGGATGGGGTATGTTGTTGCAGTTGATGACACTCCCTTGCAAAATGACCCTGCTTTCCATAATTATGGCACCCAGTCGCAGATTGACAAACACCCTCATGCACATTCCCATCTTGCCACAAGTACAACCCCTCTGCCCTTTAGATCGTGAATCAGCGGGATTAAACCAATTTGTTGGCAATTGTGTCTGAACCGATGCATATCTTTTATCTCTAGTCTAAGTATCAATCTCAATATCCTGTCTCCGAGTGACAGAATGCAGCTCGGAGAGAGAACTGTACTGTTAGGTAGACACAAACTCCCTAACCTCCTTCTTGAGCATGCTCAAGTAATAAGACATCTGAACCTGCTACTAAGTAACATACTCGGGGCAGAAAAGAGCTCTTTTAGTGAACGTCATGTTGATTTCTGCCACCGACTCTGTTGTTTGCCTCAACGACATATACTCTTGGGGCAACCTCTCCCTCTCTACCAATGGCACATACTTATTATAGAACATCTCAGTAAACTGGTCCCATATCACTGTGGCTTTCTCCGCAAGAGAATAATCTCCAGTCACCAATCTCCACCAGTCCTTTCCCCTTAAACGAATAACGTACAGGGCGAACTTGACCTTTTGGTCCTCCAAGCATGAACATGTGAAATAACAACCCTCCACATCAGATAAGCACCTTATAGCAAAAATTGGATCCTTGACCCCATCAAACTCTTAGGGGGGGGGGGGGGGGGGGGGGCTTCGTGTTGTTGAAGTCCCAATCCTGAAATGAGCCTCTCCATAGAACTCCCGCAACAACAACAGTTGCGGTGACTGCAACAACAGTAACCTCGGTCACAATGGCATATCGCTCATTGAAAAGCTCAATCATCACAGTCTAAAATAGACCAAAAAACCTTCGGGATAGCCTCCCTCACAGCCATGGTCACCTGAGTGGTGATCATCTCACGGATTTCCTCATCTGTCAAACTTGGCCTCTCCGGACCACCAATTCCTAATCTTGAACATCTCGTGTACACCGTACCAAAAATGAAACAAAATGCATCAGAAATTACACAATATATAACATTCTACCACTCAGTCACCCGACTCTGAGAGTATGTGGCTTCACTGATACGCATACGAGTCGTGTGCTTTCAGTAGTACATGCCCATACTACCTTCCACACCTACCCGTATTTGTCTTAGGGGATCATCACAACCTCCAACCCACTAAATTCATCAACTAGCATAGACACACATCATATGCATATTCTCTCAAGGGTGGCTAATATTTCCTTACGTTGGCCTACTACAACCATACTCACTCATGGAACTTCTACTAACCCTGCAACCGCTTGTGCATGCTGATCATACATAACACCAGATTCAATAGACAGTCGAATACCTGATTTTACCCTAATCCCACAACCAGATAAGGAACAAGAAATAAGGCTAAATCAAACATTCTCAGGCTATAAAATCTTAGTTATGTACAACTATGATGCATATGTTGGGATTTTATTTAAAAATAAGTTTAAAAAACAAGAGATTTAGCAACAAAAGACTTAGAAATTCTGAATAACATAAAACAAGTTTATACCCACCAAAGATCATCTTGCAAGTTGTAGAAAGATTAAACACCAACCAAAGAAGAGATGAAGAAATAACAACATTTGTAGTTCTTTGGGTCCTCTTGGGGGGCTTGGAAGTTGATGAAGAATGATGAACTTTAGAGATACCAACAATGACTCAACTTAACGTAGAATGCTAGTTCTTTTGTATAAAAATCTTAAGACTATTAAGCTTGAAGTTCATAACCAATATGAACTTCAAGAGAGTATAAGATAAGCAATTGTTCTTCAAGAAATGACAAAAAATGAGAGAGAATCCACACACCTATGCATGTTACGGTTTTGATCAAGTGAGGGGGAAGGAAGAGTGCAAGCCTCATAAAGTGAAATATTTACACAAAGGGTCTTAAACCTTTAAGACAACCCATGCACCTATGGTATAATGTTCCCCATGCTTGAAGACAAGCCACGCTTTTGATTAATTCACTCAAAGGCCATGGATTCCTTTTCTTCTTATAATTTTGAAATTAAGAGAGTAAAAAGAAGACAAAAACTTTTATATTTTATAAACCAAGTTTATAAAATATAAAATGTAACTTTTTGGTAAGAGACAAAAGAATTCATTTAGTCCAAGATGTTGCACATGAATTATGTAATCTTACTTGCTAATAAAAATTATTATTTCTCAGAAATAAATAATTTCCAATTTTAATTATAAGAGTTTATTGAATAATTATTAAAATCAATTTCTAATAGATAATCAATTGTATAAAGTTGTTGTTAGTGTGACCCATTAATATCATGTGTTAATTAGCAATATCACTTTAAACTAAGGATATGTAAAATGTTTTCAAATTTTAATCAAAAGTTGTTGTTAGTGTGATCCATTAACATCATCATTTGCTATAACAAAGGATGATGACCTGCTTGTTGAATTTTAACTCACTTCTTCTTCTTTCTTCCTTCAATGGTTTAAAGGAACACCAAAAAGGGCTTAAATAAAGGAGGTAGGAGATTAGGGTTTCTCGGGAATTAATTAAGGAGGCTGATGGAGGCTGAGGGTGAGCAAACCCTAGACTCCTCATTCCTTTAAATAGGGAGCAAAACCCGGAAAATAGGTTTGACATTTACCAATTGCCACGACGTGGCCATATACTGCCATGTCATGGTGGCTTAAATGAATACACGATCTTATCTTGATTTGTCATGCCGTGGTGCCTCCAACACATCGTGACAAACCCTAAAATGCCAAAATTAAAAATGTGAAGTACCTCGGGATCCGGGTGTTACATTGTTACATATTGATTCGAAGATAATCAAAAGAAAAGAGTCGGAATGCAACATTTTAACGATTTTTTTGTAAACAAATAATAATTTAAGACTATTTCAAACTCACTAAATACTTATTTAAAAAAAAAAAAAAAAAAAAAAAAAAAAAAAAAAAAAAAAGGGTTCAATGTTGATATTTGGATAAGTTGCAACAACGGTTATTGCTCCCATACAAAGTGAACCTCCATTTTGTCTATCTTTTTGTATCACAAGTCTCAAATTGGTTTCTGTTCTGCGTATACTTGTACCACTAGTCAAAATATAGATAATTTATAGATGTAGTTTTATGCTCAAATTTGACAATTTGTGAACATTATCAACAACGTGGTAAATGGCTTTCAGTCAAAACAGTTAAATTTTTGTTACGAGTCAAGCTGGATTGATTGACTAGTCAAGGTTTTCTTTGTTTATTTTCTGGAACTTAAAAAAAAAAATATATTAATTATGATTAAAGAACTATACTAATCGAATAATGATATAACTTCTAATAAAATGATTATTTAAATAACTTTCCACCCACTTGACTTATATAACACATTTTTTCAATTTAACTTAGTTTAAATAAAAACAAGAGTTATCACTTCAAATGCACATAATTGTGGCCCCATGTCACAGAATATCACGTTTTAAATACTTCTCATGAATGCAAAACTGACTTCCTAAATTTCTTTTGCAAATATTTTTTTATAAACAATTTCAAACAAAAAGTGTAAACTGGAAAACCATTTGTGTCATTGAAATGAGTGCATTTATCTGCAGAAAGGTAACATGCATACATTCACCGGTAGTCCGAACTCTCCTCCAAGTTGCAATCCAATGGCGAAGAGAGACAGAGTGGCTCAGATTGTATCCACACAAAATCATGCTACGAAAATAAACAATCCACACACACGTCAATGAGATGGAGATTCATCTTCCGCGTTTTTCTCTTTCTCTATATATTCGTGTATGCCCATAACCTGTTTGACGAAATTCCCCAAAGAGAACAAAAGGCCATAGAGAGGAGAAGACAAAGGCGAAAAAAAATCCAAAAGTATTGTCTTCTCCTTTCCTTTTCGTGGGCCTGAACTGAAAGAGGGAAATTTAGTTTATGAATGAATTGTTGATGAGGAAGAATCTAATTTTCTCTTAAAAATCAATCTCCTTCATCACCAAGTCTCCATCTCCACCCTTTTTCTGTTCATTCAACCCACGAAAAGAATAATCAAAATAAATTTGTTCTGTTTTGTGGGTCTTCGAAATTTTATCCTTTTTTTTTTTTATGCTTAATTGTTGAGCTACACCTAATTTTTGGTACAATCTCAATTACCTTGATTTGTTTTCATTCCACTTTTCATAAAGTGGTTTGAAAAGGAAACAACTTTTCAAGATTTCTTGGATTCATTCATTTTTTTCTCAAAATTCAATCTAATCCACATTACCCTTTAATAGCTCTGTCATTTTTTATCTACTCTCTTTGGTAGCTTCTTTATTTCTCCATTGAACCATTTTTTGAAGGTTACAGGAGACAATTAACAATTGTCTCCTGTTAACAATTTTTTCTTTTTAAAAAGACGAAGCCCACACTGGGTTTTGATGGGCTTCGTCTAAAAACTAATTTAAAAAAAAAAATAAAAACCCATAAATTTTTCTCAAAATGCTAATCTACTTTGTCACTTTCATCTCCTTCATCTTTTTCTATAAATACACTCTTCCCATCAAACCACTTCCATCATGGGGTAGTGAAATGAGACTCCTCTCTTTCTATTTCTGGGAAAATTTATCAATCCTATTCCCCTCCATAAAATTCCTAAAAAACACCCAAATGACCTCAAACATGACCAAGAAAAAGAAAGTCAACAAGTCAACAACACATTCTTCAGAAAACTCCAAAACCACCACCACAACAACAACAACAACAACAAATCCATGTCTATTGGATTTGCCTGATTTGGTATTGGAAACCATTCTTGAAAAGCTTGAACCTTCTGACCTTTCAACAATGGCTTGTGTTTCAACTTCTTTAAAAGACATTTGTTTGAGTGATTTTCTATGGAAACGACACATGGAGGAGAAATGGGGAAGAATCATTGGTTCTGCTGCCCAAAGGGAATGGGAATTGCATATTGCAACTCAAAAGGAATCAAGAAACTACTTTTTTGATGGTGGAGAAGGAGGGTTTTTGGTGAAATATTTGTCTAAACTCATGCCTGTTGTGGTTTTTAAATCTAACTTTAATGGAAAAAGAAAGCAGATGGAAATATCTTGTGAGTCATCAAATGATTGTTCCATAGTGTCATTCTACAGAGCCCTTGAAACTGGCAACTTTTGGTTTCCTGCTCAAGTCTTTAATCGTGAGGTATTAAAAAAAAAACTAACTCTTTTAGCTATTTATTTGTTTATCATATCATTCTAGTGTCATTTTTTTTTCTATTATAACATTGTATTTTGCAATTTTGTTTTCGTATTTACACATTTTACTTTTTCAAATCTACCCCATATCATTGTAGTGTGAAAAATCTACCCAATTATAGAATGTGAATTTTAATGAATTTTTTCATGTTGAAATATGCTTGATTTCTTGGTTTTACAGAATGGGCATGTTGGGTTCATCATGTCATGCTATGATGCAGAGCTTTGCTATGATTCTCATACGGATACTTTCGAGGCTAGGTATAATTTAATACCTTTTATTATCTTGCATACACAGTGTAGCTGCCAGTGGGCCACTGCGTACCTGATTTACATCTTGGGGTAGAATAGTGTGGGCCAGGTATCCACCACATGGGACAAGGGCAATTACATGGGACAGTGGGCCACTGCGTACCTGATTTACCTTTTATTATTTTGTAGTAATGTTTAAATATATTTTTGGTGGCACAGATATCCACCACATGGGACAAGGGCAATTGCGTCAGAGAGCGGTGTGACATGGGAGAGGTTAAGGGCAGCTCCGGTTGATAATTCACCTCATGATCTTCTTATTTCAAATTCTTTAAATGATTTGCGCCCAAAAGATCACATTGAAATTCAATGGAGAAGGAACAAACAATTCCCTTATGGTATCTTCTTCATTCTAGAACCATGATTTATTATTCTGTTTATATAATATAAAGGTTAAATGCAAGAAATAACAACGTTTAAATTAAGATAAAAAGATTTCCAAAATTAAAAATGTTATTAATAAACAAAATCTTTAATTTGTGATCTTGCAGGTTGGTGGTATGGTGTTATCGGGCATTTAGAATCATGTGATGGTAACACTACTCATTGCCGATGTCACACAAGCAGTGAGTCAATCTTTTAACTTTCTCCTTCCATGATATGATTTTGATTTTCTAAAAGTGATAAACCCCACAGTGGGTCCCACTGCCAACATGGAAAGATAAATCATAATGTCCAATCTGTGGGTCAGTTCAAGGGTTAAATAACCCTTTTGGAGAAATACTTTTGATTTAACATGAGGAGTCAAATCACATTGTCCTAATATGGATTGGGCTTCTTGTGGGCCCATATTGTGATCTAATGCCAACCAACTGATGAAAATTTAAAATTTAACGGTGACATGACATTAATGTAACAGATACGTTGGTGCTGGAGTTTAAGCAGTATACACCGGGTTCACGATGGAGACATATGACGATCAATAGGAAAGACCATCGGGAAGAAGGAAATGAAACCGAAGGGTTCTATGGAGGAATAAAAAAACTATATAACAAGGATGATATATCTATGTGGCAGCAATTTTGGCCAGCTGGAATCTTGGAATAAATAAGCATATTTTTTTGATAGAGTTAGATGGTTAATTTTTTTTTTTTACTTTTTTGTAGGATTAGTTGGAGATTGGGACATATATGGGTTCACCCACATGTGATATAAGCACCCATTGCACTTGAAAAATGTAATGTGTTGATATATACGACTTCATCTAGACTTCCCTTTTCTCTAATCAACGTTATTGAAAAGAACAAAAAAGAATTTGCATATTTAATTGTAGAGTAACGAGTATATCTTTCGGCTAGATACAATGATTTTGACTTATTTACTTGAAAATATGTCCATTTAGGTTGTTTTTGGTGTACATAGGATAAGAATTAAGAGCTTACTGTTTGGTAAACCTAAGGGGTGTTTGGGATTTGCTTATTTAAAATAGCTTATGTTTTTTTTGTAAGGCGAAAAATAGTGACATTTATACCCTTGATTTTAGTTTATCAATATTTGAGAGAGAGAAAGATCTTTTTGTTTCCAAACGACTTACCATGAAATGAATGTTTTCCTCCTTCCTTCAATTCAAGTATTCAACAATATATTAGTACCTCTTCTATGCTCTTAATGGTGGGCATGGCGGCCTAACTTAAGCATTTGCAAACCTCCATTGCAATAACCATTTTTTTAGAAATTTTGAATAATTTCCAATATTTTGGAGAATAAAGCAGAAAAGTTAATAAACAAAGAGCTCGGTCAATCCGTTTATTAATTTCCAAGCTCAAAAACCCCAAGAATAAATAGTAGTTTATTGAGTGATTTTTTAAAAATTCTACAATTATTTCTCTAGATGGTTGCTAAGGTTGTGTTTGGCGTGCCACAACTAGCTGATAAGCTTATTTTTCAAGTTTTTTTTATGTTGTCGTGTTTGGCAAGCCAAAAGGTAACATATAGGTTAGCTTTTTGAAAAGCTATGGAGGCTATGTTTGACGTACTAGTTGAAATGCTAGTTGTTAGCTGAAAAGCTAGCTGATAGCTGAAAAACTAGTTGTTAAATAAAAAGCTAGTTGATATTTGAAAAACTAGCTAATAAAAAATGATGTTTGGTAAAACTAGCTGAAAAAGCTAGCTTATAAGCTAACTTATAAGTTACTTTGAAAAACTTTAAAAAAAAATCCTAAAAAGCTAGTCTAACTACCTTTTTAAAAAGATAGCTTATAAGCTACTTTTTAGTTTGTCAAACATAACAACTTAAATAAGCTCAAAAAATAAGCTAGCTTTTTAGCTAGCTGTGACACGCCAAACACAGCCTTAGACTAGCTTTTTATGAGTTTTTATAAAATTTTCCAAATATACCCCTTAATTAATTATAGAAACAAATACTATTAAATGTTCTTTTAGGTAATTTTATATATTTCAGGTAGCTTTTCAGCTAGTTTTACCAAACATCATTTTTTATCAGTTAGCTTTTCAGCTATCAACTAGCTTTTTATTTGACTGCTATCTTTTCAGCTATCAGCTAGCTTTTCATCTAGTACACCAAACATAGCCTAAGAAGTTAACGACATTACATTAGATATAGAAAACATACATATGTATCCCAAATTCAAACCACATCATCTTCAGTCTTCACTAACTTCTGAAAGTTATACCGATTTACTTACAAAAAATATATCACCTTATAACACAGACTAATGAAAAAGGATTAAAGTGTTTACCTGTGTGATTTGTGTTTGGAAGGGGACGAATCTGCTGATCACATGTTGATTACATGCTTGCATGCATCACAGGTTTGGATGAAACTGTTTCAGTTGATTACTCTAAGCCATTAGATATGGTGTACATTGGAGCATATGGAGGGCGAGAAACGAATTAATTCTCAATAGGAAAAGATCTTCACCTATGTATTCTTATTTAATAATGTTATATCTTTGGTGTTCGTATGTCTTAAACATAGTGTGGGGAGAGAGAGAGAGAGAGAGAGAGAGAGAGAGAGATGGCATAGTTGGTGTATCTCTTATTTCCGCTGTTTATAAAGACTTAGTGCTGTTTTGCCTTCCTATTGCCTTTCTACTTTGCAAAGTCTATAAAATTCTTGCCGGTTCAAAAAAAAAACTAGTAGGCACAAGGATGATATCTACCAAAATCATTGTATGAAGAGTTTGTTGGATATAGGTCTGCAAGGAATTTTGTAGGAAAAAAATCAAGAACATGGGTTCAAAATATGGGACAATTTTCTGAGTTTTTAGTTCTCTATTGGAATCTCAAGTTACATTAGTGAAAATAGTTAGCAACAAATAAACCCACGTACTCTTCCTAGAATGATGCTGAAACATCCCAAAATACGACCCAAAAATTTTTGTTTAACAATTACTAAAAGTACTAAAATAATATCACAAAGTAAAACTCATACGTCAATATTTCAAAACAGTAACTAATAGTTATGTAGAACTGTATCAAAACTGTATCAATCACATTTATGAAAAACTAGAAACATCTCCCAGGACAACTGAAACTGTGGTGTATGCGATGCCATCAACCCGAGCTCTTCCTTTTGCTTGCGGAAGTACCTGAAACCAAAACTAAAACTGTAAGCACGAAGCTTAGTGAGCTCCCCCAAACTACCACATACCATACAATACATATAAACACATACTGGGCCTTGCCTACTGCATCGGACCGAAGTCCGAAAACTGCATCAGACCGAAATCCGGAACTAGCCAGGGCCTTGCCCTCTGCATCGGACCGAAGTCCGGAACTATTGAGGCCTTGCCTCCTGCATCAGACCGAAATCCAGAACTAACTGCATCGGACCGAAGTCCGGAACTGACTGCATCGGACAGAAGTCCGGAACTACTGATCATAGCATAGCATAAACATAACAACTAGCATGAACACATAAACAACATACTGCATCGGGCTGTAACCCGGAACACATAACACATAAATCCTATCTGAGCCACGAAGGCATCAAACATAATAAAATCTGCATCGAACCGAAGTCCGGAAACTACTACTAGCTATACGGGCCGGCATTGTGGCCTTAGACCCGTTCCTACTGGAAGGGAACTCACCTCGTGATCTGGCTGCTGAGTGTATGGCTCTGGAAGCTATCTGTTGCTACTCCGGTATCTCCCCGGCTATAATTCCACAAATACACTCAATCAAAATACTAATAACTGCATTGGGTAAAATGAGTCTTTTACCCCTGGCTAAAGTCAACTCTTCTGGTCAAGGTCAACTCTTATGGTCAAAGTCAACTCTTCTGGTCAAAGTCAACTTACAGTTGACCTGACTCGCAGAGTCCCTACTCTCATTTCTCAACCCTGCTCGCTGCTACTCGTCGAGTATGGCATAAACTCGACGAGTTCCCATTTGATTCTAAAACTCAGGCTAACTGCATCCGACTCGCCGAGTTGTATGAACAACTCGACGAGTTGTTCTTGAATCTATGAAGATTGTCTTAGACTCGTCGAGTTGTATGAACAACTCGTCGAGTCCCTCCATTACTGAGTCTAACCTCCGACTCACTGAGTCCATTCTACTACTCACTGGTCCCCACTCGGAATCACTCAAAGGGGAAGGATCGGGGACTCGTGATTCGACTCGTCGAGTCCGAAGAACGACTCGCCGAGTCACATGCATGCAATTACTAACAACTCGATTCTGCTCAAAACCACTGCATACAATATATAGATCTGAGTTCCTAAGGCTGGTTTACCACGTAAAGTTCCCAACTTTACGTGTACATATGCATACAAAAGGATATAAAGGCTAAAAAGGCACCTGGAATAGTAGATCTAGGGCTATCATGCAAAATGGCTCCATAAAGTTGATAGATCTACGTTTTTGGAACTGAAACATGGCTAGATCCGAAAGCTAATCAATCTAATATGATTTCTCTACTATGAACAAGCTAAGGAATGGATAAAATGGGCTAAATATGCTTATAAAGGAGAATCAATCATAAAAACAGGAGAAATCCGATTATTACCTCAATAAACTCTAAAATGGGTGCAAGAACTTGGATCTTCTTCTTCTCCTTTGGATCTAACCTCCTTCTTCTCTTCAAAACTTCAAGATTTACACAAGAAATGCTCAAATACTCAATGGAATGGTTAGGGTTTGCTAAATAATGCTTTGAGGGTGAAGGAGACGAGTTTGGGGGCTCATAAGATGGTTTAAATAGGGTGCAAACCCGGAGATTTAGGGTTTCTACCTGGCAGGCCGACTCGCCGAGTCCCAAATATGGACTCGCCGAGTCGCCGATCTATACGCTGCTCAAGATCACGACTCTACTCGACGAGTCGGGCCATAGACTCGTCGAGTCCCTCTGCAAACTTCTAAAATAAATAATATAAAAGCAACATACCAGAGATGGGTCGTTACAGATGCCACTAACCCCTTATTCTACACCAAACTAGGTCAAATCAATGTTTTGAAAACCGGACCCAGTCGGTTCAACCAGTTTAAATGGGTACCGGTCTCAGATTCGGTTCTTAGTGGACAACAAACTGGTTGTCATATGAACCGGTAAAAACTGGTTCGACTGAATCGGGATTTTTTTCATTTTTTGTATATAATTAAAATTAATAATAATGTAATTATGACATTATCCAGTTTTTCTGGTTTTGAGACCGGTTTGACTGATTAGACTAGTTTAACCATCAAACTAACGAACCGGTAAGACGGCCAGTTCGGTCTCCGGTCTGGTTTTCAAAACTTGGGTCAAACTATGGACAATTCTTTTGCTCCAACTTTAGATTAAAAAGTAAACCATATTAACCCAACAAAATTCACCAAGGAAACCACTTTGAAATTCGAGACTTATAATGATAAAACCAGGAAATGCTCTAAGTAAAATGACTATAAAAGTAAATGGGGAATATATAACTTAATAACTTATATATAGAATAATAATGAAAGATAGAAACGTAAATACGAACATGATGATAAACAAAGTTATCTTATATAATGAAAGACCATAAATGTAAAGATTCTCTAGCAAGAATGCTGATACGGTGTATGGAGAATCACACCCCGATTCCCCTTTTATAGACATGATTTGTAACATCCCAAAAATACAAGGTAAAATTTTCATTTTTCCATCAACCAAAACCATTCAATTCAATTATTCAAAAGATAATCATAGTGTAAAGGATTCTCAAAACGTCAGAGTAAAGTCACAAAATAGATAAGGCGGAAAACTTCAGGGGATGCAGTGCGATCAAGCCGAACCCTTCCCTTTGGATCTAGAAATACCTGAACCATTTAAATATAAAACAATAAGCACAAAGCTTAGTGAGTTCCCCAAAATATCACATACCATACATAATATAATTGGTCTATTGCTACCCCAAGTGAACGTTATAGGCCAAAACATAGTCTTACAATCACTTCCTGCTATGGGCCAAATCATGGTCTTTACATACAAGTTCTAGGGGCCAAATCATGGTCTTTCATACATTTGTCAGGGGGTAGATCTTGGTCTTTCATATAATTATAAAGGGCCAGATTATGGTCCTCCATGAAAGAGTCACAAAGACAACTAGCATCCTACATAGTGTAACACCGTAAATTTCCAAAACAATTTTTCGCATTTATAAAAACATAATTCATTTGTAAATCATAAAAACATCATTGTTTGAAACTCAATTTATAACATATAACAATCCCAAGATCTCATATCATAAAAATCTCGTGGGTGTACTGATCAAGCTGGCGCCTTCCTGCGATCCTCACTAGTACCTGAAACACATAACACAAAACACTGTAAGCACAAAGCTTAGTAAGTTCCCCAAAATACCACATATAACACATATTAGCCACTCGAGGCTATAACTTTGTGGGTCCGTGCACCCAAACTCTGTGAACCCTCAGGTTCTAACTCTGCAAGCATGCACAGCATAAATCACATAGAAGAATGCAGTGCAACAAACAATATATATAAAACATTGTATCACATAACTCTATTTACCTACTCAAGGTAAAGTATAGTGAGAAGACGCACCTTGCGTATCTCGGTCACTCGTAAATCCCTAAAATCACTAGTGTTCGATCTCCCGAGCTATAGTCCTCCTATACACAAATATATCTCTAATTAACACTTTCCCAACTAGGATTGACTAACTCTATCAAGTCAACACTGGTCAACTCTGGTCAATGGTCAACAGTCAACCCAACTCGCCGAGTCTGGCGTGGACTCGCGGAGTCCTTACGAGGACCAGATTCCTCTGAACCCCTTCCGACTCACCAAGTCACTCACCCAACTCGGTTACCCAACCCCTAGTTCGAAAACACGGAATAACTCGCTCCAACTCCTCGAGTCTGCCAATGGACTCGGTGAGTGCATTCCATGCATAACCCCAAACGACCTTCTAAGGTCAAATCTGTTCCATTAGCTCATAGATCCAGTCTTTCCAAGCTTATTTATCACGTAAAGTTTATGTCTTGGTGTCCATATCACACATATTGACTCATAAATAGTGTTCTAACCTCACACACAATGATCCCAAACCAAAACCTCCATAGACTCATATAAAGCTTGGACAAAGAGGCACTCTGTACCTCCATGGGTCTAAATCCAGAACCTAACTCGCTTAAGGGACCATGGGAGCACTAGATCTAGTCACAAAAGGGTTCAATAAGCCCTAAATCAAAATGAACATCACCTCAACAGAAAATGGTTCGAAAATAGTACCTCAACGTGATGTTCTGGACCTGAGATCTTTAGGAAGTTAACCCTCTTGCTTCCTCTTGGCTAAAGCTTCCTTTCCCTTGCTAGACAACACCTCCAAGGTTGATAATGGCTCCTTCTCTCACTCCAAACGCTCAAGCTCACTAGGGTTTCGCTCTCGGGGATGGTGAGCACAAATGACGGCCATAAGGCCCTTTAAATAGGCCCCAAACCCGAGAAATTAGGGTTTCATTAAACAGCATGGACTCGCCGAGTCCGGTCATGAAATAGAATGAACATCCGCGTCCATACTCGGCGAGTCTTGGCGCCAACTCGCCGAGTTCCTTCACAAACCCCAAAAAAATAAATGAATAATAAGATACCTGGGATTCCGGATGTTACAATTCTCCCCCACTAGAATCAGACTTCGCCCTCGAAGTCTCAATCTGAAAACAACTCCGGATATTGCACACGCATCTCACGCTCCGGTTCCCAAGTAAGCTCCGACCCTTTCCGATGCTGCCACTGGACCTGTACCAGGGACACCTCCTTGTTCCTCAGAACCTTGATCTTCCGATCCAAAATCGCAACTGGTCTCTCTGTGTAGTTTAGGCTCGCATCCACCTGAATGTCCTCTAGCGGTACTACCGCCGACTCGTCGGCTATACACTTCCTCAACTGAGACACATGGAAGGTATTATGAATCCGCTCCAACTCCGCAGGTAGCTCCAAGCGATACGCTACCCTGCCCACCCTCGCGATTACTCTGAACAGCCCGATATATCGGGGCCCTAACTTGCCCCTCTTCCTGAATCGAATCACTCCTTTCCAAGGAGATACCTTCAGGAGAACATAGTCACCGACCTGGAACTCAAGCTCGGATCGTCGTCTATCCACATAACTCTTATGGCAGCTCTGAGCAGTCAACAATCTCTGCCTGACCCGCTGTATCTGCTCTATCTTCTGAAGCACAATCTCTGTACTTCCCATCACACGCTGCCCTACTTCTCCCCAGCAAATGGGGGTCTGACACCTCCTCCCATACAACAGTTCAAAGGGCGGCATACCAATGCTCGAATGATGGTTGTTGTTGTAGGAAAACTCTGCTAAGGGCAAATACGTGTCCCAGCATCCGCCGAAATCTAGCACACATGCTTGAAGCATGTCCTCGAGCGTTTGAATTGTCCGCTCACTCTGTCTGTCAGTCTGCGGGTGGTATGCGGTACTAAACTGCAACCTCGTACCCAACTCCTCATGGAATTTGTTCCAAAATCTGGAATTGAAATGCATGTCTCGATCTGAGATAATCGAGATTGGCACCCCACGTCGCGATACCACCTCTCTCACGTACAATTATGCCAGCCTCTCGGCAGAAGAGCTCTCACTGATGGCAAGGAAGTGAGCGCTCTTCGTCAACCTGTCCACAATCACCCAAATTGCATCGACACCCCTAGCAGTCCTCGGCAATTTGGTGATAAAATCCATGGTGATCAGTTACCACTTCCACTCGGGAACCACCAATGGCTGCAACTTGCCATGCGGATGCTGGTGCTCAGCCTTAACCTTGCGACAGGTTAAGCACCTCTCAACGAACCATGCTACATCTTTCTTCATACAGGGCCACCAATACTCCTTTTTAAGATCTAGAAACATCTTAGTGGCTCAGGGATGGATCAAGAATCTCGATTTATGTGCCTTCTCCATCAAGATGGTACGCGTTCCTCCAACAAACGGTACCCAAATATGACCCTGGAAGGTTATAAGCCCTTTGCTATCGGTCACGAACTCCGTCACCTACCCGGTAACTCGCTCTCTCTTGCGGTTCTCCGATCTCACTGCCTCAGCCTAAGCCCCTCTGATGGTGTCCAATACCGGAGTCATCATTGTCAAGAGCCCCTCTGATGGTGTCCAATACCGGAGTCATCACTATCAATCTCATACAAATATCCCAAATCGGGGCGCTCTCTGCTCTATGACTCAGGGCGTCGGCCACCACATTAGCCTTGCCCGGGTGGTACAGGATCTCGCAATCATAATCCTTTACCACGTCCAACCATCTCCTCTAATGCATGTTCAGATTCTGTTGATCCATCAAATACTTCAAACTCTTGTGATCCGTGTATATCGTACACCGAACCCCATACAGGTAACCAAATATTGAGGGCGAACACCACAGCCCCCAACTCTAGGTCATGGGTGGGATATCTTGCCTCATGGGGCTTCAGCTGCCTCGATGCGTATGCGATCACATGCCCCCACTGCATCAATACCGCACCCAACCCAGATATCGATGCGTCACAATACACCACAAAGTCCTCAAACCCCTCTGGAAGAGTCAACACCGGGGCTTCGCATAATCTCTGGCGAAGAGTCTTAAATGAGGCCTGCTGCTCTAGGCCCCAGCTGAACACCACACCCTTCCGGGTCAATCTGGTGAGAGGAACAGCAATCAGGGAGAAATCCTAGATGAACCTCCAATAATAGCCGGCCAACCCTAGAAAACTCCTGATCTCAGAAGGAGATTTCGGCACCTCGCAAATCATTACCGCCTCGATCTTGGCCGGATCGACCAAAATCCCCTCTTGGTTAACGAGGTGACCAAGGAACTGCACCTCTCGTAACCAAAAATCGCACTTCGAGAATTTGGCGTAAAGCCTCTCCGATCTCAGCACGCTGAGGATCTTCCGCAAATGCTTCTCATGGTACTCCCTGGACTTTGAATACACCAAAATGTCGTTAATGAACACAATCATTGATCAATCCAGCATCGGTCTGCATACCCTGTTCATGAGATCCATGAATGTTTCAGGTGCATTGGTGAGCCCGAATGGCATCACCACGAACTCGTAATGCCCATAACGAGTCCTGAACGCAGTCTTCTGGATATCCTCCTCACGCACCCTCATCTGGTGATATCCAGATCTCAGATCAATCTTGGAAAACCAAGATGCTCCTTGCAGCTGATCGAACAAATCATCGATCCTCGGCAATGGATAACGGTTCTTGACCGTTAACTTATTCAGCTCTCGATAATCTATGCACATTCGGTGTGAACCATCCTTTTTATTCAGAAACAGGATCGGTGCTCCTCACGGCGAGCTGCTCGGCCGTATAAACCCCTTCCCCAGCAGCTCCTGAAGCTGCAAGTATAACTCCTGCATCTCTGGAGGTGCAAGGCGATAGGGCGCCTTGGCGATAGGTGCTGCCCCCGGAATCAAATCAATGTGAAACTCCACCTGCCTCTCGGGAGGCACACCCGCTAACTCCTCAGGGAAAACATCTGGGAATTCACACACTATCGGGACCTCCTCAACCGCACTCGGTCTCCCTGCACCAACTCTCGTATCCGTCACATACGCTAAAAAACCACTACAACCCTGTTGTAGACTTTGCCTCGCTCAAGCAGCCAAACAAAATGCTGAATTGGGACGGGTACCCTCGTCGTACACAGTAACAACTCCCCCACTTGGGTCTCGTATAGTCACCAGCTGTCGCTCGCAGTCGTTAACTGCTCCAAATGTGCTCAACCAATCCATGCCTACGATGACACAGACGTCCCCCATCGCAATCGGGACCAAATCAATAGGAAACTCTACACCGAAAATCTCAAGTACACATCCTCGAATCACCTCTGTGGCATATACTGCTCTCTCGTCGGCGATGGAAACTCTCAGAGGTCGACTCAACGCCTCTCGACTAATGCTGATGTGCCGACTGAAAGCCAACGATATAAAAGATCGAATCGCACCTGAGTCAAATAACACCAAAAGCCCGTACATAATTCACAAGAAAAGTACCTACGGATATCATAATATTAGCATAAAATCTTAAACATTAAATAATTACATGAAAGAATACATACCAGCCACGACATCGGACGCTACGCAGACCTCCTCCGCGGTCAACTGGATGGCTCTCCCTCGCGCCTTCGGTACCTCGGCCTTCACTGGCTGGCTCTCAGTAGCTCTGATAGCAGCAGGGGTAGATCCCTGTGGTGCTCCCTGGGTAGTCCCTCGCAACAGCAGACACTCTGCCTTCCGGTGTTTGGTCTGGTTGCAGTGAAAACACACTGCAAACCCCTTTGGGCAGTCTTTGGCCATACGCCCCTCCTTTCCACACTTGTAGCAAGATCCTGCTATACAAACTCCATCATGACCCTTGCCGCACTTCCCAAAAGTGCACCCCTTCTGGCTCCCTGCCCTGGAATCAGCGGGTTTGGCCCGCTTGGCTTCCGGATGAGACGGTGTCGGTCGCCGATCCCTCCCCCGAGACTCCGCCTCCTCCCTCGCCTGAGTCTCTAGCTCGATCTCCCTCTTCCGATCATTTGCCTGAAGCTCGGCAAATGTCCGGTATGAGGAGTTTGACACGAACTCTTGAATGTCTCTCCTCAAAATACTCAAATAACGGCTCATTCGTGCCTGCTCAGTAGACACGTGCTCAGGGCAGAACATTGCCCTCTCATGAAACATCCTGGTAATAGCTATAACAGACTCCGTACCCTGCTTGAGGGTTAAAAACTCCTGTGCCAACCGATCTCGTTCCACCAAGGTAACGTACTCATCACGAAACATGGTAGTGAACCTCTCCCAGGTCACCACAACAAGCTCTGCTGGAGAATAGTGTGTTGTCGCGAACTTCCACCAGTCCTTCGCCCCTAGGTGAAGCTGGTTCAGCGCAAACCGAACCCTCAAGTGCTCCGGACACGAGCAAGTATAGAAACATCCATCAATGTCAGATACCCATCTCATCGCTGCAATCGGATCCTGCATCCCATCAAACTCTGGTGGCTTCGTGTTGCTGAACTCCCTGAACAACAACGAGTCACCCCCTTGCGGCCTAGCAGCAGCGACGGCTGCAGTGGCCGCTGCGACAGCAGCCTCAGAAAGAGCGGCATAACGCTCGTCAAAAGTCTCAATTAGCGTGGTCTTAATAGACCCGAACATCTCTGATATCTCTGCCCTGATGGCCGCAGCCACCTCCTCATGGATGATTCGGAGGATCTCCTCATCACTAGTCTCGCTGCTCTCTGGCATAAGTTGTGTCCTCACCATGATCTACCTCTAAAATACAACATACGATATATTAGAATTTCATTCGAGCATACTCGCACTCGATAACGCATCCCTCCTTGATCTCTGGCATCCCGAAGATTCTTACTTGAATTGTACACCGCCCTAGTGTTTTCAGTAGTACGGGCCCAATACTACTGTCCGCACCATATCAGTGTACAACCCAATTCCTCCTCTTAGGATCCCAAGTCCCAAGTACTCTATTATGCATAATCCACTCTCTATAGATCTCTCATAGCTCCTCACTACTACCTACTCACTCTCAAGCATCTCATAGCAGCTCACTTTCCGCTAGGCTAAGGAATCACAAATCAGGCCACCCTAGTCCTAATACGAATACCTAGCCCATTCTAGCAAGAGAATACATCATATCAATCTCATAAACATATAACATAAGGGTATTTTGGGAAATCATCGTTCGGGCGCTGACTGATCGTACACACGTCTCTGCTCTGTGTTTCTCTAAAAATATTTTACTTCTTTTAGAAAACTTGGTTCTCTTTTGAAAATATTTTCCAAATCCTCAGTTTGAGTTCAAATACTCCCGAAGGTGTACCCGAATCCCTCAATCCAAGGCTCTGATACCAACTTGTAACACCGTAAATTTCCAAAACAATTTTTCGCATTTATAAAAACATAATTCATGTGTAAATCATAAAAACATCATTATTTAACACTCAATTTATAACATATAACAATCCCAAGATCTCATATCATAAAAATCTTGTGTGTGTACTGATCAAGCTGGCGCCTTCCCGCGATACTCACTAGTACCTGAAACACATAACACAAAACACTGAAAGCACAAAGCTTAGTGAGTTCCCCAAAATACCACATATAACACATATTAGCCACTCGGGCTATAACTCTGTGGGTCCGTGCACCCAAACTCTGTGAACCCTCAGGTTCTAACTCTGCAAGCATGCACAACATAAATCACATAGAAGAATGCAGTGCAAAAAACAATATATATATATATATATATATATATATATATATATATATAAAACATTGTATCACATAACTCTATTTACCTACTCAAGGTAAAGTATAGTGAGAAGACTCACCTTGCGTATCTCGGTAACTCGTAAATCTCTGAAATCACTAGTGCTCGATCTCCCGAGCTATAGTCCTCCTATACATAAATATATCTCTAATTAACACTTTCCCAACTTGGATTGACTAACTCTATCAAGTCAACTCTGGTCAATGGTCAACAGTGAACCCAACTCGCCGAGTCTGGCGTGGACTCGCCGAGTCCTTACGAGGACCAGATTCCTCTAAACCCCTTCCAACTCACCGAGTCACTCACCCAACTCGGTTACCCAACCCCTGGTTCGAAAACACGGAATAAGTCGCTCCAACTCGTCGAGTCTGCCAATGGACTCGGCGAGTGCATTCCATGCATAACCCCAAACGACCTTCTGAGGTCAGATCTGTTCCATTAGCTCATAGATCCAGTCTTTCCAAGCTTATTTACCATGTAAAGTTTATGTCATGGTGTTCATATCACACCTATTGACTCATAAATGGTGTTTAAACCTCACACACAATGATCCCAAACCAAAACCTCCATAGACTCATATAAAGCTTGGACAAAGAGGCACTCTGGACCTCCATGGGTCTAAATCCAGAACCTAACTCACTTAAGGGACCATGGGAGCACTAGATCTAGTCACAAAAGGGCTCAATAAGCCCTAAATCAACATGAACATCACCTCAAAAGAAAATGGTTCGAAAATAGTACCTCAACGTGATGTTCTGGACCTCAGATCTTTAGGAAGTTAACCCTCTTGCTTCCTCTTGGCTAAAGCTTCCTTTCCCTTGCTAGACAACAACTCCAAGGTTGATAATGGCTCCTTCTCTCACTCCAAACGCTCAAGCTCACTAGGGTTTCGCTCTCAGGGCTGGTGAGCACAAATGACGGCCATAAGGCCCTTTAAATAGGCCCCAAACTCGAGAAATTAGGGTTTCATTAAACAGCATGGACTTGCCGAGCACACGAATGGACTCGCCGAGTCCGGTCATGAAATAGAATGAACATCCGCGTCCATACTCGGCGAGTCTTGGTGCCAACTCGCTGAGTTCCTTCACAAACCCCAAAAAAATAAATGAATAATAATATACCAGGGAATCCGGATGTTACAATTCTCCCCCACTAGAATCAAACTTCTCCTTCGAAGTCTCACTCTGAAAACAACTTCGGATATTGCACACGCATCTCACGCTCCGGTTCCCAAGTAAGCTCCGACCCTTTGTGATGCTGCCACTGGACCTATACCAGGGACACCTCCTTGTTCCTCAGAACCTTGATCTTCCGATCCAAAATCGCAACTGGTCTCTCTGCGTAGTTCAGGCTCGCATCCACCTTAATGTCCTCTAGCGGTACTACCACCGACTCGTCGGCTATACACTTCCTCAACTGAGACACTTGGAAGGTATTATGAATCCGCTCCAACTCCGCAGGTAGCTCCAAGCGATACGCTACCCTGCCTACCCTCGTGATTACTCTGAACGGACCGATATATTGGGGCCCTAACTTGCCCCTCTTCCTGAATCGAATCACTTATTTCTAAGGAGATACCTTCAGGAGAACATAGTCACCGACCTGGAACTCAAGCTCGGATCATCGTCTATCCACATAACTCTTATGGCGGCTCTGAGCAGTCAACAATCTCTGCCTAACCCGCTGTATCTGCTCTATCGTCTGAAGCACAATCTCTGTACTTCCCATCACACGCTGCCCTACTTCTCCCCAGCAAATGGGGGTCTGACACCTCCTCTCATACAACAGTTCAAAGGGCGGCATACCAATGCTCGAATGATGGTTGTTGTTGTAGGAAAACTCCGCTAAGGGCAAATACGTGTCCCAGCTTCCGCCGAAATCTAGCACACATGCTCGAAGCATGTCCTCGAGCGTTTGAATTGTCCGCTCACTCTGTCCGTCAGTCTGTGGGTGGTATGCGGTACTAAAATGCAACCTCATACCCAACTCCTCATGGAATCTTTTCCAAAATCTGGAAGTGAAACGCACATCTCGATCTGAGACAATCGAGATTGGCACCCCATGTCGCGATACCACCTCTCACGTACAATTATGCCAGCCTCTCAGCAAAAGAGCTCTCACTGATGGCAAGGAAGTGAGCGCTCTTCGTCAACCTGTCCACAATCACCCAAATTGCATCGACACCCCTAGCAGTTCTCGGAAACTCGGGGATAAAATCCATGGTGACTAGGATTGACTAACTCTATCAAGTCAACACCGGTCAACTCTGGTCAATGGTCAACAGTCAACCCAACTCGCCGAGTCTGGCGTGGAATCACCGAGTCCTTACGAGGACCCGATTCCTCTGAACCCCTTCCAACTCACCGAGACACTCACCCAACCCCTGGTTAGAAAACACGGAATAACTCGCTCCAACTCGTCGAGTCTGCCAATGGACTCGGCGAGTGCATTCCATGCATAACCCCAAACGACCTTCTGAGGTCAGATCTGTTCCATTAGCTCATAGATCCAGTCTTTCCAATCTTATTTATCACGTAACGTTTATGTCTTGGCGTTCATATCACACCTATTGACTCATAAATGGTGTTTTAACCTCACACACAATGATCCCAAACCAGAACCTCCATAGACTCATATAAATCTTGGACAAAGAGGCACTCTGGACCTCCATGGGTCTAAATCCAGAACCTAACTCACTTAAGGGACCATGGGAGCACTAGATCTAGTCACAAAAGGGCTCAATAAGCCCTAAATCAACATGAACATCACCTCAAAAGAAAATGGTTCGAAAATAGTACCTCAACATGATGTTCTGGACCTCAGATCTTCAGGAAGTTAACCCTCTTGCTTCCTCTTGGCTAAAGCTTCCTTTCCCTTGCTAGACAACACCTCCAAGGTTGATAATGGCTCCTTCTCTCACTCCAAACGCTCAAGCTCACTAGGGTTTCACTCTGGGGGATGGTGAGCACAAATGATGGCCATAAGGCCCTTTAAATAGGCCCCAAACCCAAGAAATTAGGGTTTCATTAAACAGCGTGGACTTGCCGAGTCCACGAATGGACTCGCCGAGTCCGGTCATGAAATAGAATGAACATTCGCATCCCTACTCGGCGAGTCTTGGTGCCAACTCGCCGAGTTCCTTCACAAACCCCCAAAAAATAAATGAATAATAATATACATGGGAATCTGGATGTTACACATAGTATAGTGAGAAGACTCACCTCACAATCAAAGCCAAAGTATCAAAGCTCTCACAAGCAAAAAGTTGGTGTTATACACCACCTAATGAAATATTTAAGTTCAAACCTTAGTCTACCTTCTAAAACTACACAAGTGACCAAAAGTGAATTAAGTCAAAAAGTTAGTGGTCAATGGTCACCACGTCGTGGCTATTCAAAACAGTCGCAGCCAGCTCCGCCACCACATTTTGGCAATCATGTCACCATGTCGTGGCAGCAATACGAAAAAATAGTTGTGAATCCTACTTCACCATGTCGTGGTTTATGTACTCGGACAACTTAATGGATTAAGCCCCTAATCCATTAAGCCATTGGCTCAAACTTTCTAGAAGACTTCTTGGAACCCTAAAGCTTCATGAAAATCTAAACTTTATGGACATGCATGAACCGTACATGTCCTTCACTCAAGCTTGATTAAAAGATAAGAATATGACCTAAATCTCATGTATGGCTTCCAAAACATTCTCAACGTTTAGATCCAGAAGGTAAAACACTCTACGGACCTTGGTGAGTCATAAAGTTTCTAACTTTATGTCACCCATTCATTCAAACTTCATCAAATAACCCATCAATGCTAACTTTCGTAGATCTAAAAGAAATAAAACATACAGATCATGCCTTGAAGACTTACAATGGTCTAGAAAATTATCACAAATGTGGATATGAGTTGCTTGATGGATCCTTGCTCTATAAATATCCTTCTTCTTTCAAAGGACACCAAATCACCAAAATAAACTCAAAATCTTGAAAGGATGTTAGGGTTTTGATCTAAGCATAAAGAGGAGTGATGGAGGCTGAGGGTAGACAAACCCTAGCCATCACATCCTTTAAATAAGGCTTTAGGCCCGAAATATAGGGTTTACGCCTAGGATATCGCCACGTCGTAGCTAATACATGACCACTTTGTGACCAATTAAAAAGACCATCGATCCAAAAGGCGATGTCATATTACAGTGATCCTTTTCGCCATGTCGTGGCCACCCAAAACCCACAAGATAAAAGTGTAAAAATAATACCTAAAAACGGGTGTTACAAGATCCAAGGGCAATCTTGTAATTTTCTTTGAAGGAATTCTTCTGTTTAGTTCCTTTGAAATATACAGTTAATTATCAAGATTGGCAATGAGGAAGTTTGCTTCGGTGAGGTAATATTCTTGTTCATTTGACCTCTTAAATCATAGGAGTAATGAGAGGCTCCTTTGAATGATCGAGACTTGAAGCCTTTGACTTGAAGTATAACTCTTATGGACCATCCCATACCATAGATCTTCTAGGGATTCTTCGAGTAGAAATTTTCCAATGTTTTCCTTTCTTCGTATATTGGCTTAAAGGTTTTAAGATCAAGGAATATCAAAAAGTATTGATCATTTGGTGAGATAGGAAGATCCCACTCAAACCTGGAACTAGACAGAGCATCATAAAACTCATAAGGAACAATTTCCTTGTCTTCAATCATTTGGATGATGAACTTCCAAGGAAGGAACAGAGGATCTTCAATTTCGAGTTCTCATTCAGAGCTTCTCTCAGAAGAAGGGGGAACAACTATTTCGTTTTCCATTTTTTCTTGCAGAAGACTTGCAGCCAGACGATCTTTGTATTCTTGATACTTGGAAATTGCCTTTTGGTTTCTTCAACAATTTACTCCTTCTGAATGATGGATAGAGAAATTTCTTCTTCTTCCACTTTCTTCTTTCCGAGGTCTCTTGGTGTAGTTTTTATCAGAGACTTTGTAGGTGACTTCAGAGGACTAAGTGGTTTCTTAGGAGACTTGGGAGGAGTTGGAGATTTTTTTTTATGAGTTTTCATCGTCATTGTAGAGGGTATGAATAATTGTTCCTTCTGGGATCTTTTTCTTATCATCGTTTTAGGAGGGGAAGTATGTGTAGCTTTTGGAGGAGAGTTGTTTGTTTCTTCCATATTTTGTTCCTTTTCTTCCACCCCCCCCCCTCGTGAAAGAAGGCCCCAATTCATTCACGAATCTCGTCTTCAGTTCCTCAATTTTTGTGAGAACCTTATGAAAATATTAGATGACAGTGTTGGAAATAGCATCCACACTTGTATTTATCCTAACAATCTCAAGAGATGTACCAATTCTCTTAACATATTCATTCAACTTTATTGATTCCTCTCTCGAGCATTTCATTGTTTTAAGGAAGTCATTGGAGAGCTTGGAACACACACTTGTCATGACAAGATTGTTGGTCTGATCATGCATAAGGTCCTGATGGATATTTTCAACTTCGGCTCCATGGTCTTTGCCCAAATTGATGAAGAATGTGTCAAGTGTTTCTTTGATAGAGGCTTGGTGATTAGAGACCTATTTGGAGAGTTTGTCTATTGTTGTAGTGATGGAAGTTTGGAAATCTTCAAGATACTTGAGGTGATCTTCTTCAACAGAAGCAGATTCAGAGATAAATTTCTGAAGAGCTGCTTCAAGAACTTAAGAAGTTATAAAATAAACTTTTGTTAGAGTAGGAGTAGGCAGTAGCTTTGATAATTGCTGAAAAATGAGATCTATTTTAGCTTCCAGGAGCTTTGGATTTTTTGGTGAGTGACCGGTTCCAGATGTGGACTTATGCTTCTTACAAAAATAATTTGTATAATTAGATGAGGATGTTATTGGTTTGGTAAGGGGCTTCTAAGAGGTGGCAGTTTGTTGAATACCACGTGGCTTGACAAAGATGTTAGGCATGATTCTGATGGATTCAAAAGTGTATTCATCAGAATTATTTCTAAAGGAATTGTCCCTTGAACTTAGCTTGGTCACTATTAAAGTTTTAGATGAAGACCTCATTTTGTTGGAAGTCTTCGGAGGGGATTTGGGATCTTCTGCTGCCTTTTTCTTGATAAGTGCTTCTGTCAGAGTTTTGATCCGAGCACTTTCCTCCGTTGCCTTTTTCTTTTCTTCCTTGTCTCATTGTTTAGGAACCTCTAATTCTTTTCTCACTTTTTCCTTTTTCTCTATAAGGTCATGGTGTGCTTTTTTCTGGATTGCGGCGATTCGTTATGCTACTTTCGTGTCTTGCTTTTCTTTTTCTTTCTTTAATTCTTTCTCTCTTTGGATTTTCACGGCAATGGATTTGTTTCGGTCCGAAGAATCAGATTGACTTACCGACTTCATTTTTATGATGGATCAGGAGAAGTTGGTCTTGTAAAATATCATAGTTAAGATTGTACACACACAAACCAGTCATTCCATAAAACTCTATTCAAACGAAGGTGGATATCGAAGTATTTGTCTAGCCGCACTTATAGGATGGTATTTAGGTTAGTCCTAAAATGATTTCCTATTGATATATCTATATTTTTGGCAGCATAAGTTGTATCCAAAGTAGAGGCTTTAGAAGTGTAAGGTGTAAAAAAAGAATAAGATATTCTTTTACATGTTCAAGAAAATTTACCTAAAGGAGTGTCCTTTTGGGGATTAGCGGACGAAGTGATTTCAGCATCCTCTTGAGAGGGAGTGGTTGTGGAAACAAACTTAGCCCCTTTAACTTTTAAGGCATCTTTTGCTTGAGAAGATGAATGGATGGCTTTAGGTTCCTCTTACCCAACGAGAGGTTTTTTATCACCCCCGGATTGTTAGGAGTGCATGGTGTGAAATAGGGTACATCTTTTTGAATGAGGAAAATGAATATTTTAATCATTTTTCTTCTTTTATGCCTTCTTTTTCTTCGGGACATGTTTTCCTTTTCGTGGTGTTGTGGCGACTTCGGACCGGGAGGCTTTCAGCAAAGTTCTTACCAAGGATAGGGTAGGATGTTCTGGTTCTGATTCATTTGTATCCTTGATATGTTGGGCAAGAACTTATGAATATCTTGGAATTAGATCTAAAAGAGAAATTGGTAGTCATTTGGTGGCTCTGAAGTAGGGTACACCTTTTTGAATGAGGAAAAGGAATATTTTAATCATTTTGCTTCTTTTATGCCTTCTTTTTCTTCGGGACATGTTTTCCTTTTGGTGGTGTTGTGGTGACTTTAGACCGGGAGGCTTTCAGCAAAGTTCTTACCAAGGACAGGGTAGGATGTTCTGGTTCTGATTCATTTGTATCCTTGATATGTTGGGCAAGAACTTATGAATATCTTGGAATTAGATCTAAAAGAGAAATAGGTAGTCATTTGGTGGCTCTGAAGTCAGTTTGATCAGGAAAAGAAAATCTCTTCAGCTAAAGAGTTTCAAACATCTCCAATGATTCATCAATGGGAATTTTGGAGGCGCTGTGGAGAGATTCGAGACAAACAACCCAAAATCTTGCATGAGGAATCTTCGTCTTCCTTGTTATGGTGTATTGGACCCCAGGAGCTACCAACTCTCCCAAAATCAATTGGTTTTAGGAAAGGTGTTACCTTTGTACATATAACACATTCAGCCCTCTAACACCTACAACATTCAGCTGCGACTAGGAAACCTTGTTTAAACATCGTGGAGACTCCACCATTTCTGACCCATGCAATCCCCCCCCCCCCACTCCCCCCCCCCAAAAAAAAAAAATCATCCCTGAGAGAATCAAACCCGCAACCCTAGCTATGATACCACTTATTAGACCCCAGGCTCTACCAGTTCTCCCAAAACCAATTTGTGTTAGGAAAGGCGTTACCTTTGTACATACAACTCATTCATCCATCAACCCCAGGTGCTACCACTTATAATACTGATAGGTTTTGAGCACTACAACATTCCTTGGTTTACATGCAACCCTAATTGCTTTGGATCTAAGTTTTTCTCTGTTGAACATGCAAATAAGAACACCAAATCAATAACCCTATATCTAGCCTACAATAATCAAATTCACAATGGCATTAGGGTTATGAAGTTACCTTGCTTGTTATGTAGCAATAACAAGTTCAGTCCTTGACCCTTTAGTGCCCCAAGTGTTGCACCTATAATGGAGTTACAAACACTCAATGAAAAGGATGGGAGGAGAGATGCTAGAAATCGGCCACCTTAGGGTTTCTTAAAGCTTAGGGCCGAAAATCCTTAGTATTGGGGTCTATTTATACTTATGGATGCTAGGGTTTTAGGTGGAAACCCTAATATGACTGCTTAAGCCTTAAGCAGCTCATGGACACCTCCTAAGATACTCCTAGGAGGAATTCTTTATGGGCTTCCCATAGAATTCATCTAACCTTATTCCAAGGTGATCCATTAGCCCTATTGCAGCTATCAGTGATTTGCAATATCAGTCCTCATTCATTTAATCAGTCTCTTTTGATCACTAAATTAATTCCAAATTAATTTCTAATCAATACTAATTAAATAATATTATTTCCAAATAATATATTAATCTTATAATATATTAATAAAACCATTTTTAGTACCACTTGTCATCCTATCAAGTTGCATGAGTGAGGGCAACCCAAAAGGACCAGGCTCATAATCAAATCAAGTACATACCAAAATAGTTATGGGGTTAGACACCTAATCCAAAAGTCTCCCACTTGGATAAGTCTAATAACTATTATTGCAAGCATGATTTCAGAATCTGATTAGCAATCATAGCTTTCAAAAGTCATTGTCGAACTCTGATCTTATCAGTAATGCGTCTTTTACATAAGGGATCAAATATTCCTCCATTCTACAAGATATCGTATGGACATGAGACATGGATTATAATCATTCTCTATGTTCATGTGTTGTTTCCTGATTTCTGATATATAACGATTGACAACACACTACAATTAAACACATCAACTTAGTCCAGGCTTGGCCAAGCACTTCAGGTGTCATCACTAAATCATCGAGGGGCCCATAAATATCGCTTTTATCCCACTTTGGGTAAAAGGAATGGATAAACTTCAACTCATATGCTTATACTATTTACTCATCAAATCACACACAACAATACGTTTTATAACATCAAGTTACCGATGCTTTTACATATTACAATGTGCAACCGACTTGTAAACAACAACTATATGTCTCTGCTTCAAGAATATAAGATATTATCATCTCACAATCACTCGTGATAAAATCCATGATGTGATTCAGATGAGCGTGGGTTTAATCCAATACTCAAATTTTATTTCAGGAGTACTCGTGAATACTGCAACAAACTTTTGTTATGTCTAAACACTTAGAAAATGTACATTCGGATCCATGACAGTCTTATCTCATTACTTACTTCCAAAGCATGATTGACTGTGGATGTTTGAAAAATCTTATTATTCGAGAAGTAAAACATGCGAAGTGAAACACAAGAATAACCTAATCCATTATGGTCTCAATCTTTTGAGTATAAATAAAACACTTATTATTTAATCACCATATTAATTAGACCTTGCTCATTATTTACTATTAAAATTCAATCAACTTAATACTTGAATTAAAAAATAGTCATCCCATGCTCCAAGCATGCACAGTATGTTTATCTATGATCCTTTCTTTATGAAATAGATCAATTGAATACATTTCCAATGATGCTCATTTTACAATTCCTAATCCATATCTATAAGTGTAAGAATACCAAATTCTTGTCACTAGGGGTGTAAGTGAGCCGAGATACTCGGGATCGACTCGTTAAAAGCTCGACTCGAGATCGAATTAAACGATCCTGAGCCGAGCTCGAGCCTAAATATGAGGCTAGTTTATTAAACGATGGGCTCGCGAGCCTAAACGAGCCTTTATATATATATATATATATATATATATATATATATATATATATATATATATACATATATACATACATACATACACACACAAAGTAACACACACACACATACATATATATATATATACACACATAGAGGCTCGTTTACGCTCGATTAGGCTCGCGAGCCGACTAAATTGTTAACGAGCTGAGCTCGAGCCTCATTTTAAGGCTCGAATCGAGCTCGAGCTTCCTCAAAATTAAACGAGCCGAGCCCGAGCTTGGTCAGGCTCGGCTCGTTTACACCCCTACTTGTCACTATTAGACTGTGTTAGATTCTAAACTATCATGCAATGTTCCTTTTCTAATGTCAAGGCACCAAAGTCACAAAACATTCCATGGAAGAGAAGTCTCAAATTTAAAGTACATTCATTTGAACATCCTTCTTGCATAAAAGTTTCTAACTTACACATAGATTCTTTATATCCAACTCCCATTATGGAAACATTTCCATATGACTATCCATTATTAACATAATCCCATCTATTCAGAGTTATATCAATATGGTCCATCCATTATTATACTTCAAACTGTGCATAAGCAACCAATCTTCGGTAAACCTTAGATTGTCTTTGACAGTTGTTTAACTACTTTAGTCATATCAAGTCCTATTCCTTTTTTCTTCTTAATTCTCTAAGCATTTGGAAAAATTAGAACACGTGAATATTATAGCATATGCAATCGATCCTATACCAGAAGCATATGGGACATGATTCATAATGTATTACATAAAGACATGATACTTTACCAATCTCTTGCTATAATATTTCCATCTATAGTATTTCGTATGTTGAAACATTTCAACATGACATTCACGTATATATCCATGACTAAGTCCCATTAAAACCTCAATCTAAACTTTTAGATTCGAAATGAAGTATGAGTTCCCCTCCCTTAAATCCTACGATAGCGAGACAACTTTTCAAACATTGCAACTTTGCAAATTAAAACTTTTTTTCCTATATATAACATTACTAACTTGCAACACTCAATATACTAATTGTGCTCCCACTAGCATAATAATTACATTCTTACAAGCATAACACTTATGCTCCCACTAGCTTAGACATGTACCCAGAAATCAGTTGGACTTCTAGAAATCAATACTTATTGACTTTCTTACCAAAGTTTAGATTTTTGATACGTGGCACTTTGAAAAGTCTTTATCTTGACTTCTCAAGCTCATACACCTTTCATTAGAAAGCTTATATATGTGTCGAAACTATTTCAGAACTTTAAACGATAAATTCCAAATGTTTAAACTATTTTTCATTTCTCACAATTCGAACTATGAAGAGGGATGTCGTAATCATACTCGAATTTGAGAACGCAATCTTCACACCGGCTAACTCTAATTCTTTAAAATCTACATGTGAAAGCATTTCCTCACAATCATTTTCATGAAGTATAGAGAAACCTCTTATCATTAAGATTTTATGATGTATGTGTTCCTATCCATGTGAATTTGTCATTTCCAACCACTATCATAGGATAAGGTTTATGACAAAATTCAAACTCATATGGACTGAACTTGCTTACTCTCAATTTCTTTGCATCTAGTAGCATAAGGGCCTACCATTGCTTCCAAGTTATTGACCAACTCACCCACACTTATCAATGTACTTTCACTAATCAAAGTGCTTTACCTTATATGCAATCGAATGAGAATTCATAGAACTCACATGCATATTAACTGGAATGGGCACATAATCAAGGATATGTCAACACGATAGGTTGCAAAACTCTAGTCGTGTGCTAGTGATAAACAATAGGTTTATTCTTGATTACTTCTTGAAACTATTCAAGACCACTTAAGATTCCTATGAACCTATTGACATATAATATTTTCTGTCAAGCAACATTCATTGACAAACAAATATTCAAGAGTTAGTGCAGATTCTTATCAAGAAAAACACTTCATACAAGTGGTCTTAGTTGGTCTTTGTTTTATCCAAAACATCACAACTTACCAATTTCAAATGTGTAGGAGTAAGGAACATTTCTACTCCACATTTCATGAGGTGTTATAAACCAACTTAGAATATGTTACTCAAGGTACAACTTGGAGTAACTAGAGTATAACTCTAAAACTCGATTTTGGAACGAAGTATGACTCATCCATTTGATTTAACCATTTCAACAATTCCTGATACCTCTTCTTTGTCATGTGAATGCACTAAGATGTCCTTAGAGGACCAATTGTGATATGGTTCCATTATCATTAGGATGATCTGTTGGGTTATTGGTGTTGCGTCTTGGGCTCGCTTCCTAGCCCATCCTTTATGCGGTATGGGACTGTCCATCCGTATCTTATTTTCTAGGGTTTGTGTATTTATAGATGCTTGCATGCATCTTTTACGTAACCGATAGATCAGGGTTTTACGGTGTAATTATACAAGTTATCTTTTTGTAACCCTAGGATCCTCTACAGTGGAAGTTCTTTATCGAGCTCTGCTGAGGATTGAAAGTTTTAATCATTCGACATATTCAAATCCATTCTTGAGTATTGCTTTACATTCTTTATATACCTGTTTCAAATATCTAATCGATCTTAAAGATTTTTATCTCATCAAATGGTATCAGAGCAGGAGGCTGTGTAATTCATACACATCTCTTCTGTGAAAGAAGCTATTAGGGTTTGTTCCGCATTAAATAATATTTATTGAGCCGTCACCCCATAATTGACATATCTCATTACTTGTTCGTTTTGCCCTAATATTATATATTACAAGTCTGATCTTTCAAACAGGTTATTCGATCAAGCATGGACGAGTCGCCATCTAATCCCATTAATATTTTGAACAACATTGGATCAACAACGAAGATTCCCATCCTTTACACCCAAGATTATGAAGTCTGGGCAAATCACTTTGAAGACTATGTTATAGGATCTGAGGACAATGGATACCTCATTTGGGAAGCAATCGTTGCGGGACCCTTTGCTCATTCTGCAACTTCAAGGATTATTAAAACTCAAAAGGAGTATAATGATCTTTTGAAAGATGTTAAAGATGTTGCCCAAGACGAAAAAGATAAATTTCAGTGCAATATTAAAGCATTGAGATTAATCAGATTCGCTCTTCAATCTGACACTTTCAGGCTGGTGAGTTCGTGCACTACTGCCAAAGAAATATGGGACAGGCTTCGTGAATTGTATTCTACGGACGAAGATCTTGAACACTCCATTCAAACCTTACTTTTATCCGAGTTTGGTAAATTCAAGCAGAGAGTCGAAGAAACAGTGACTCAAACGTTCGATCGCTTCAATCATCTTCTTAGCAAGATGATTAAACATGATATTGAAAGGAAGTTGATTGAGCAGAAAGTCACGTTTCTGAACGGCCTCAGATCTGAGTGGAGAGCTGTTGTGTCCACAGTTAAAGCGCATGAGCAATTCAAATCTTATTCTCTAGCAAAACTGGTGGGCATACTGAAATCTCAAGAGAAGATCGTACTACAGGAGAAAAATGTAGTTTCAAGCCTGGGTTCCATGGCACTACTATCCAAAAGTAAAGTGGCAATGGAAGATGAAGACCTCATCTTAGAAGATTATGATCTTACTTCTAAAGACTATGCTATGATGGTATCAAATCCCAAGAGGTTCATCAAGAAAAGATTTCCCACCAATAAGAACCGTAATTGGCAAGGAAGTTATAGCTCTGAAAAGGTCAAAGAAGAACCGAAAGCAGAAGAATCAAAGAAGGAACCGAAAGCTGAAGGAGATTCGGGAGTGAGCTGCTTTTACTGTGGAGGAAAGAATCACTATGCTAAAGATTGTGTCCTCAAGAAAATGGCTGAAAAGGATGAGGAAAAAGATGAAGAAGCATTGTTACTGAAAAAGCGGGATGAGATCAGGAAGAAGAAATCTACTGCTAACTCGTCTATGAATGCTTTAATTATGCAGGGTTCGATAGCAAATGATGAATTCGGAGGAGTGGAGGTCTGGTCAACCGACTCCAAGGATGATGAAGTAAGGAAGCCTTCTCATGGAAAAGCTTATGTGGAGAAAGAGAAGGACAGCAGTGGAAGATGCTTGATGGTGTCTGATGTATCTCAAATGAGGGGATATAACACAGATGGTGGGAACAAAGACTCGAAGGAGCAACAGGACATGTGCTTTACAGCAAAACCGCTCAGCGTGCAATTCAACGAGCTTGATGAACTAATCAAGAAGGTACAATCCGTGTTTGTCTTATTTAAAGTCCCACAATGCTCATATGAAAAAGAATTAAAAAATGTTAATTCAAGAATTTCTCATCTAGACAGTAGCTTAACTCAAACTCGAGTCACCAATTCTAACCTAACTGACCAAATAAGCAGGGTGTCGTCGAAGAGTGTGGAACGGAGGATGTGGATCAAACTGAAAGAGTCGGAGTCAGTAAAAACCAAGGACGAAAACATTTATTTGCAAAGAGACAATTTAAAACTTTTGAAACAGCGAAATGTTTTTTGTTTGATTGCTAAGCGTCTTTACAATAATATCACTCAACTTCATTTGAACTGTGAAATAGGGCAGAAAATTCATCGTATGATCTTGCCTTTTCTTGAGTTTAAGGAGGATGAAATCGACGCTGAAGCATACAATTGTGAAAGTGTGGTTTCGTCTGAGGTGTTAATCCAACGTATATGTATGGTCTAGACAAAATTGAATCTTTCATAAAGTCCAAAGACCATAAGGACATGCTGAAAAACCTTTTGGATGAAAATGACAAACTGAATCTAAGGACTGAAACTATACAAAAATTTGACTCATTGAATGCCAATTTGAGCTCAGAAAATAAAATTGATGTTGAAAATGCATCTGAGCTTAATGAGGATAATGACATGAGTGAAATTTCTGTAGAGGACGAAGTTGATTGCTCTGAATTTGTCAAAAGTGAACCTGAAATCCACAAAAATCTCATCTCAGAAAATTATGTGGAGTTAGCTCGCTTGTCCCAACAAAAGTCCCCGAAACTTGAAGAAAAAGTTGTTGTTTACCAAAAGGTAAGGACAACACTAAATCAGGTGTATAAGGTCACAGGTGTAACCAAACATCAGACAGCCGAACTCACAGCCATTGTAAACGAAGACAATGCTGATGGTTGTGATGAGTTCTTATGGTCGGCTCCTATTGACAATGCTAATGAAACTGTTGGTCTATCAGAGCAAACATCATGGAAAGCAAAAGGAAGATACATTCCTGAGCCATTTAACAAACCTGATAACTTTGACGTGCCGAGTTATAGTGGTACAAAAGATGTTCCTAAAGATAAGGCAGATTCAAGTGAATCATCATCGGTTCAAAGTGGACCTGTTGACACCAGTCAAAATCAAAAGGCGGACATCCATCATCAACCGAAACAGATGAGAAATCAAAAACGACAAAGGAATCAGAGATACAAGAAGAATCTTTCTGAAAGAAAACAGTTTTGGCAATCTCAAAATGCCTATTTCTCATATCGTAACAAAAATTTAAAGTCAGAGAAAAATACTGTTGGATATCAAGAGAGAAATAACAACCGAAAGCAGAAGTTCGGCTCAGAAGACAGTATCAACCGAAAGTCGAAGTTCGGTTCAGAGCACAGTATCAACCGAAAGCAGGAGTTTGGTTCTGAGAGCAAAAGAGACCAAAATTCTAGGTTCGGTTCCACTGATAATCAAAACCGAAAGAGTCACCTAGAATATCAAGTCAAGAAATCATCTCAATCTAAATTCTCTCATTCTAATTCTTCCAATCATTCTTCTTCTCAATCTCATTCTAAATCTCCAACTGACCTGAAAGGGAAATCAAAGGTTTCGTCAGTTAAATCAGAGACTAAACCAAAAGCACTAAATCCCACAAAGATTAAGGTTTACACCATCAAAAAGAAAGATGAAACAACTTTGATAAAAAGAACATTTTTTGTTGACATCTCTTTTTCTGCTCCTGTTCCTGTGAAAGGCTCACGTGGACCCAATAAACTTTGGGTTCCTAAATCTGTTTAATTTGTGCAGGTTATCAGTGACAAGCAGTTCGATGAAGAATGGTATATTGACAGTGGATGCTCACGTCACATGACAGGGAGGAAGGAAGAGCTTAGGGAATTCAGATCTCTTTCAAACGGTGGAAATGTCAAGTTCGGGAACAACTCCTTCGGAACCATAAAAGGCTATGGGATGATTACAAATGGTGATTTCACAATCAGGAAGGTTGCATATGTAGAAGGACTACAACATAATCTCATCAGTGTATCTCAGCTTGTTGGAGGTACCGGTCTCAAGGTCTCGTTCGATGATGAGGGTTTGGAAATTATTGAAAAGCAAACGAACAAAGTTATTCTCAAATCAAAGCGCAAAGGTGAAATGTTTCCCCTAAATCTCAAACCAATCAAAGGGAATCCAGCAATCTACTTGTTATCAAAAGCACAATCTGATGAAAGCTGGTTGTGGCACCGAAGGCTTTCTCATCTCAACTTCAAGGATATCAACAAACTTGTTGTCGGAGGTCATGTTCGTGGTCTTCCTTTGCTCAAGTACGATAGAGAACATTTGTGTGCGGCATGTGAAATGGGGATGCAGAGTCATCAAAGTCATCCATCAATTATAAACACAAAAGTTGTTGAACCACTAGAGTTACTTCACATTGACTTGTGTGGTCCCTCATCAATTGAAAGTATCGGCGGTAGTAAGTACATTCTTGTTATTATTGATGACTTTTCACATTTTACATGGGTGTTCTTTCTAAAGCTAAAATCTGAAGCGACTCACAAGCTAAAGATGTTCATCAAGCAAGTGGAAGTACAACTGAAGAAAGTCGTTCGGAACATCAGGAGTGACAATGGCCTGGAGTTCAAAAATAAAGAATTCGAAGAATTCCTGGCGGAAAGAGGAACTACCCACAACTTCTCAGCTCCCTACACACCTCAACAAAATGGTATAGTTGAGAGGCGGAACCGATCCTTGTGTGAAGCAGCTCGAACCATGCTAAGTTTTGCTTCTTTACCTTTATATTTCTGGGCTGATGCTATATCTGCAGCTTGCTTTACATAGAACAGGTCATATCTCAATAAGCGATTCACGCTCACTCCTTATGAGATCATAAACAACAGGAAGCCGAATGTTAAATTCTTCCATGTGTTCGGTTCCCGGTGCTTCATCTTCAATTATAAGGAGCATCGCAACAAATTTGATGTCAAAGCCGATGAAGGGATTTTTCTGGGCTATTCTCTCAGTTCTAAAGCGTACAGGGTATTAAACAAACATTCAAGGAAAATAGAAGAGACGTATTACATGACCTTTGATGATAGCTATGTCAAAAAGTCAATAGCAAACATAAACTCAACTGGTAAAATTTTTCCTCAAACACAGCATCAATTGCAAATCTCTTTGAGAAGTTTGTCGAGTTATTTGATGAACCAGAGAAAGCTATTAATTCGGAAGCCAGCGCAGCAGACAACAAGGTGGATCATCTGAAGCAACTAGTAGAAGATGCTACAAGGCGAATGAATGAAGGAGTACCCAGTTCCGGCGCATCAATCGAGGGGGAGCACGCCGATACTGCAGCACCCGAAGGTACTGTAGCACCCGAACGCTCCACAACACCAGAAGGCACAACAGCACCCGAAGGTACGGTAGCACCCGAACGCTCCACAACACCAGAAGGCACAACAGCACCCGAAGGTATTGTATCACCCGAAGGTACTGTAGCATCTGATCACTCCACAGCATCTGAAGGCACAGGAGCACCCAAACTCTTCAATATACCCGAAAGTCCGACTCTTTCAGAAAGCTCTTCATTCGAGGGGGAGAATGCCAATATGCTCTTTGATGATGAAAGTCAATCCGAACCAGAAGAGCTGGTAAACGCTGAATTGGATCCTTCCTATGATCCAAATTACCCTCCTCTCATCAAATAGACTAGAAATCATCCAGTCTCTCAAGTTGTAGGTGATGTTTCTGAAAAGGTTCTGACCCGATCACAACTTAAGGAAAAACAAACTTACCTATGCTCCAAAGTAGAAATCTGTATGTTTAATTCCTTCGTTTCAAAAATTGAACCCAAGACAGTTAACACTGCTCTCGATCACTCCGATTGGGTTCAAGCTATGCAAGACGAACTGAACAAATTCGAAAGGAACAAAGTCTGGCGCCTCATTCCAACTCCTCAAAATGCATCAGTTGTAGGTCTACAATGGGTATTCAGGAACAAAATGGACAAGGAAGGGAATGTAATTCAAAACAAAGCACGTCTGGTAGTGAAAGGATACTGTCAGGAGGAAGGGATTGACTATGAAGAGACTTTCGCTCCAGTTGCAAGGCTGGAATCTGTTCGCATTTTTCTGGCCTATGCAACACACAAAAACTTCGAGGTCTACCAAATGGATGTCAAATGCGCTTTTCTGAATGGATAACTCGAAGAAACAGTCTACGTGGAGCAACCTCCCGGCTTCATCAATGAGAAGTTCCCAAATCACTGCTATATTCTGGACAAGGCGGTTTATGGTCTGAAACAAGCTCCTAGGGCCTGGTATGAAACGCTAACAAAGTTTTTAAAGATGTCTAAATTCAAACAAGGTTCGATTGACCCAACCTTCTTTCGTAAAAAGGAAGGTAACCACCTTATGATTGTACAAATTTACGTCGATGATATCATCTTTGGCTCAACGAATCCCAGCTTAACAGCTGAATTCAGAAAGCTGATGGAGACTAAATTTGAAATGAGCTCCATGGGTCCGATTAACTTTTTTCTTGGATTAAATATTAGACAGGGACCCGAAGGCATCTTTATCAACCAGGAAGCATACACCAAAACTCTTCTTGCCAAATTTGGTATGATGGGAGATTCAAAGGTCAAGGTTCCAATGGCTTTCGGAACCAAACTCACCCCTTCACTGGAGAAACCAGCAGTTGACATTATGCTATACCGCCAGATGATTGGGTCTTTAATGTATCTTACTGCTAGCAGGCCTGACATCATGTTTTTTGTATGTTATTGTGCTAGGTTTCAGGCAAACCCACGAGAACCTCATATGCTTGCAGTGAAGAACATACTTAGGTATCTGAAGCGAACTACCTCTCTCGGTCTTTGGTATCCATCCAACTCAGGCTTCTTCATTCAAGCCTTCTCTGATGCAGACCTTGGAGGATGTGGTTTAGACAAGAAAAGCACCACATGGGGTTGCCAATTCCTTGATGGGAAATTGGTCAGTTGGCAGTCAAAGAAGCAAACATGCATTTCCCTTTCTACAGCCGAAGCAGAGTACATTGCAGCCGCCTCCTGCACATCTCAAGTAATATGGATCCAAAGCCAGCTCAGGGATTATGGACTTAACATGAAAAAGATCCCACTATATTGCGACTCAGAAAGTGCAATTAGGATCTGTCACAACCCAGTGCAACACTCTAAGACCAAGCATATAGCACTGAGGTATCACTTCATTAAGGATCATGTGGAGGATGGTAATGTCGAAATTCACTTTGTTCGAACCACCGATGAACTGGCAGATATCTTCACCAAAGCTCTACCTGAAGCCAGTTTCAATAAAATCCTTCATGGTCTAGGAATGATGGAATCTGAATCAGTACCAAAGACTTCATCCCAAAGTTAAAAAGTAAGGAGCGAAATGAACCGAAATGAACCGAACGTTCGGTCCATTTCGGGTTCGGTTCACATGGGAACCGAAATGAACCGAACGTTCGGTCTATTTCGGGTTCGGTCCCATAACACATATTTTCGATCAAATCTCAAAAAGGTGTTGTCTATGGTTGTACACTTTTTGTAAAGCTGTTTTTCTAAAAATCCAAAAATATTTTTTTTAGAAACCGAAATGAACCGAGCGTTCGGTCCATTTCGAGTTCGGTTCAAATTTTTTTTATTATTTATTATTTATCATTCTTTCTTATTCTGTATTAGTTTTTCCCTTTTGTAAAACTGTTTTCCAAAAATCCAAAATTTTTTTTAGGAACCGAAATGAACCGAACGTTCGGTCCATTTCGGGTTCAGTTCATTTTTTTATTTTGTTTGGTTTTTCTCTTTTCACAATCTTAAAATCTCCAAAAATATTTTTGTCTCATTCTTGTTTAAAAATTACTTGGAATAGGTTTGATTCTCATTCTTTATTTTACCTAGTTAAGCGTCCCTAGAAGCATGCTGTTGCATGTTGTCCAAAGCCTCAACTGATTTTGAATAAAAGCCTTAATGACTAGGTATATACAAACCTTGTCTTCCCAATAAGGCTGCTCCATTTATTATAATCCTGAGCTACCTTACTCTTTTCTCATATGAGTTGAGAGTTTACTGCTTGGTCACTATTTTCAGCAGAGGTACTATTGCTTTTCTTCACCACCTTACTCTTCTCCATCATATTTCGGTCCCATATCGTAACCCTTGAGACTCTCAGAATTAACCACTGAGGTTTATGGTTGCAAAATATCTGTGTTTATGATCTAAGCCACGTGTCACTACGTGCTTAGTGAAACCCAACATTCAATACCTATCATGAATTGACGGTCAACATGAAATCTCTCTTTGTTTGTGCGATTCTTATGAATTTGTTATTTACCATAACATTTCTTCCCTTAGAATCCAGTTTAAATTTTTTTTGAGATTTCACCATCATATATTTTTCCAAGTCACTATATATGTTATCCAACCTACTTGTTCAACAGACCACATCGGTCTCACAAGTACTTCATTTAGTCTCGGTCTTATGTCAAGGTTCGGGTTTCTAAATTGAAGAGAAAGCCACCCTTTTATGCCTAACAAAAAGATGCCTTTCAACACTTCTTAGAAAGTGATTGATCGTAATTCAACGGGAATCCATACAAACACTTTAAGGTCTCTCTTGACCTTGAAGAAAGTGATTCGTGCCCGGGATCAACTGTTTTGTGTCTATTTTGACATCACTCTTCCCCTATAAATATCGCTTTATTTCCTTATCTTTCACACTCTATGCACGAAAATCTTTGATTTTCCAAACTTCTCGTTCGGTTACTTTATAATCTTATGTTTGGATGACAGCTATTAAACAGATAAGATGCTGACCCAGCCGACAGAGTAACGGCCTCAATAGTGAGGTGATGGGCACGCGTGCAAAATGGAACAGTTCTTCTCTCTCCTGCATAATCATTGGGGGTGCCAACCATCGCGCTTCAATCAAATCTGAAACCGTTTTATTGTATCAAGAAGATTTGGGGATGATCTTTCTCTCTCCTCTACCCACGGTATAAAAGGAACTCATCTGCTTCATTCCCAATTTACCACATTCAAAACTCAAACGAGCAAAATCGGACGATTTATCATCTACTGTTCATCATCTTCTACCTTCAACCATGGCGGATTCTTCATCAGTACAGGAAACCTCCTCCCGCACAAATATTCTTCCAATCCGTGCACAACAAAGTCTGGTGATTGATCTCAACCCTAAGGCTTACGAGAATTACATGTATCCCATGGTGGAGTGCCTCAAATACTCTCTGTTGGTGCTCGCTCTTTCCAAAGTTGAGCTTGTACCAGTGGAATGCTTTTCCCAGGTCTTCTCCACAGCCCATTATGACAGATCAGTGGATCGCATCTACTTTGATCTTCATCTCACAAGACCTCCATCTCTAAGCAACGATTCTGTTGGCTCCTAGGCTTTGAAGCCGATGAATCTAGGGTTAATCCCGACACCATTACCGTCGGGCAATTATTTTCGATGTTCTACAATATGGGGTACACGAAGATTCTCACAACAGTCACAAAATTCAAGAAATCGCGTCTCCCTCCTCCATGGAATGGTTTCTTCACCATTCTCTTCAAAGGGCTCTCTGAGCGTAGTTTTGGTTCTGATGGGGCCAGCAAACTGTTTATGACCATTCTCTATGGTCTTTATCACGGCCTTAACCTCGACTATGGCTCGGTTCTATGGCAGCAACTCATTCAGAGCCTTGCCTCCTCCTCTCGCCACACTGAGGTATCCTATGCCAGGTTCTGGACGCTCATCACCAAGTGGGCCATGGATAAACTTCATGTTCCTACTGTTGCAGGTTCCCTTCTCTCCAACATCAGCGTCTTCCACACCACCAAAATTATTGTCACCGACCGACCAAATTTTCTTTCGTCGGATCCATTCCGGACTCTATGTCTGCAGGGGTGTCAAAGGAGAGCATCATCATGAAAGCCTACAAGGACTTTCGTCCTTCGGGCCCAAGGGAACTTTCTGTTGAAATGGTTCAGTCCATTAATGATGCAGATAAACCTGCTGCTCGAGGAAAGAAACCCGAGCAAGGGAAGATAAAGAAAGCAGCAAAGGGGCAAAGGGTCCTTCTCCTAAGAAGCGAAAACCCTCAAAACCAGATCTTTCCCCACCAGCAAAGAAGAAGAGAGTCCAACCCAAGAGAAAACTTATTCTCTCCTCTTCTTCCAGCGACTCGAAAGAGAACCACTCTGACTCTGATGAGTCAGCTAGAGGCGAAACCCCGCCTCACTCCCCTGATCATGAGGTACATATTTCATCAAAACCTCCTTCACCTTCTCCTATACCCACCTCTTCCATTCCCATCATAACCTCCTCCATTTCCATTCCCTCCATATCTGACCCTATTTCCATTCCCCCCATAACTACTCCTCTTCAAACCACATCAACCACCCTTCCCCCACCACTTTTTACAGAAGCCACCACCACTACCACCCGTGAGGTTCTAACCAACGTATCTGATACGGGGGTTTCTACTTCACAACCCGAACCTACATTTGCACCCGAAACCACTATCACTACCGAACCACCCACTGCACACTTATCTCCCACTCCATCTGCTGAAACCGAAACCTTTTTAGGAGGGGAGGATACCGTTTTTGACTCCATCTACTACAGCCCCTATCAACTTCAGAGTGATGATGATGATGATGCTCTGGTCACCAAAAAGCACATCAAGGAGCTCCACGAGAAGATTGACAATCTTGTGGCTTCTTCCTCCTCCTCAACATCTCACTTTTCAGAGGCTGCTATTCAAAGTATGGTGGAGTCACTTACAAAAGCACATGAAGCCTCTATCAACACAGCTGTTGCTGCCATTGATAAATCCACGCAGGCTAGTGCTGTTGCAACCGAAAAAGTCGAAAAACTATTTCAAGACGCCCAGATCTGGATGGAGTCTTTACAGGCGGCTTCAGAGTTAAACACTAAGAAGATCCACACCGTTGTGGAGAAGCTGGTCCATTCCTTCGAGACGGAAAAAGATCAATTTGCCAGCTGCCGCAAAAAACTCAAAGAAGACAACCAATCATTTTAGTCTTCGGTTGCGGATCGTCTTCTCTCATTCCAAGCCACTCTAGCCGCTGAATCTACCACAAAGGAAGAGCTTGCCCGAAAGTCTTCCGAGCTTACCTTGGCAACTCATCAGCTCTCCCAGACCGATAAGGAGATCGATTCTCTTCGGTCTGAGAAAGCTGTGGTCAGGAGTTGTGTTTCAGATGTCCACGGAGCTTTGTCCAATATCATTGAAGCCCATGATCCGATTCTCAACTATTCGGTGAGGCGAAGTCTTGCAGAGAAGCTCGCTCCTGCTCTTGCCCTTCTTAGCCGTATTGAAGGCATTCCTGAGCAGGAGGACCATCCGAAACAAGGTGGAGAAAAGAAGAAGTCCACAGCTCAACAGAAACCCCCTCCAAGTTCCCTACCTCAATCAATTCCACTTTCATCACTTGTCCCTCCAAAAGCACCCAAACCAACATCTGATCCTTCATCAGGTTTGAGTGCTCAAGCCAAAGCCAAACAAATTGCCAACGACAGTGATGAAAGTGATGATCAAGAGCCGATTGTCAGCTTGGTCAGGAAGCAGACCAGAGAGAGAGAACTGGATGAAAATGCTCGAATAGTCAGGGAAGCCGAGGCCAAGGAGAGGAAGATGAGGGAGGCTCGTGATCTCCTTGAAAGCAAGAAAACTATGTTTCCTCCTTGGACCCTCGAAGTGCTCATCAAAGAAGCCATTGAGTCCCCTTGCACTCTATGACTAGAACCGGTCATCTCACTAGACCGTGTCTACTCAATTGATTCCCAGTTCGACATGCCCTTGACCCGAAAGGCCTTCATCTTCCATGCGTTTGCTCATATAGCTGAAGTTCCCCATCCTCACCCGAAGGTGGATAGGGAGCTTATAGACTATTACCTGAGGACTGCTCAACCTCAGTACCAAACTTGGAACGCACAGAAGATAACCAACGTTCGGGTACTCAAGCCTGTTCGTGAAGGTAACTTTGTTAATGTCAGATTCAAGGTCTTGAGGGGATCTGAAAAATCTGAGCACTCTATCTCTCTGGCTGATCTTCCCAACCTCAACCCTCACGATTGGATCGTGCTGCACAACATTCTTCTTGTCAATGAAGCTGAATATGGTCCGGTCATAGACCATTTCAAGAGAATGTTAGTTTGCTATATTTTGGAGGTGGCTAAGCTTGATCAAGAGATTGCTAATATCCTGAGGAAGAAGCCCATCATCACTCCAGTCGGTTCTGCTAGCGATATAAACCGAATGAAGATGGGAAAGATTGACCCGAAACAGAACTCAGTCATGTTCACTAGAGCAGAAGGCCAGAAATGCATGTTTGCTTTGGCTGACAAACATCTCTACACCACTACTTGTCTAGAGCATGTTCTAGGTATAATCAATCATTACAAGCAGAACACGGATAGTGATAAAAAGTACTTCAATGATATGATAAACTGGTACATTCACTTTCGTCAAACACTTCTTGCTATCATCCCCTGCCTGTTCAAGACAGTCAAGAAATCCAGTGTTGCGGGGGCAAGCAAGCTGGAGTGAAGTCTCGCCTCAATTGACGCAAAGGGGGAGATTGTTGGGTTATTGGTGTTGCATCTTGGGCTCGCTTCCTAGCCCATCCTTTATGCGGTATGGGCCTGTCCATCCGTATCTTATTTTCTAGGGTTTGTGTATTTATAGATGCTTGCATGCATCTTTTACGTAACCGATAGATCAGGGTTTTACGGTGTAATTATACAAGTTATCTTTTTGTAACCCTAGGATCCTCTACAGTGGAAGTTCTTTATCGAGCTCTGCTGAGGATTGAAAGTTTTAATCATTCGACATATTCAAATCCATTCTTGAGTATTGCTTTACATTCTTTATATACCTGTTTCAAAGATCTAATCGATCTTAAAGATTTTTTATCTCATCATGATCATAAGTCTCGAATTTACACTTAATGTAACGCCCGTAGATCCGGGCTAGTCAATTTAGAGGCAATAGGAGTCGAAAATGACTTTTCGACATAAATAATCTTAACCAAGTTGTATAATATGTCACAAGGTTTCCGTGCATATAAAGACCGTCGAAATCCGAGTTATAATGAAAAAGTTATGACCCGTCGAAGTTTCGCGACGGAACCGGCATGGCACCGGAAAGCGTAAATAGTGAATTTACGATAGTGTGATTTAGCCTTGGCGCTCTAAATGAAAATCGTAGAATATGTTAAACTAAGAACATCGATAAAAAGAACGCCCAAATCTGACTTCGTATGAAGAAGTTATGATTTTTCGAAGTTTCGAGTAGCAGTGTACAACCTGAAATTCGAATATTAGATCGAGCGGTTTTTAGCCAACACGACCTAAACAAGAATAGAAGATCTCGTTAAGAGTATCATAATGAGAAAAAGATGGATGAAAACGGACATCGGATGAAGAAGTTATGAGGATTTAACGGACCAATCATGTCCTGGCCTGTTAATAATATAAAATTTAAAATTGAGCCAAAATTAGCCGACGGAGTCTAAACGAAAGTTGTAGAGTACATTCCCACCTTCGCGTGGATATAAAGAACGTCGAAAACGGAGCTCTTATGCGAACGTTATGATTTTTCTAAGTGGGGAGGGTGTTGTGCGAGTTTGGGTGACATGGCGTGATCACAGCCGTTGTTTCCTCCCCAAGGCTAGCCACAAGATGGTGACACGTGGCACATTACGCCCAGCGTAATTTTGAGTAAGCTCAGCATAACCATTACGCTTAGCGTAATTTTTGAGTACGCTCGGCGTACTCGGCGCTGGCAGCCTATAAATATAGGTGAAAATCTCCCATTTTATTCACAACTCTCCACTTCTTTCCTCCCAAATACCCCCAAACCTTCAAGGTTTTTCCCTAGCACCTCCAAGGTGTTAGAAGAAAGTCCCGGAGCATCGGGAAGCTCCGAGAGGAGGAGCCTTTCAGCTCGGAAACGCTGCTCCAGCGAAGCCCAGTTTTGCGAAAAAACCCGTTGTAAGTGAGCTATGTCTACCCTATCTTTTGTATAGCTTATGTTTTAATATAGTAACATTATTAGGAAATTAAAATGAGTATTTGGGATATTATTATGAGTTATATAAGAGTGTTTCTTAACTCTTATATAATAATAATAATAATATCTAGACTATTAATTAGTCGCAGTTAACGTTAGACTAAACTCTAGTGGTAATGATACTAGGTTTTGTCCGAGAGAAACTGTTTTAACAGTAACGAAGTGTTGTCCGAGTACCAAGTCATCACCTTATCAAGTGAGTGCATAGTTCCCTTTCATCTTACACATAGATATGAAGTATTTTATATAAACTACGTGCTATGTGTGCATATTATCTGAATATTTGTTGTCTATGCTGGATGAACGTTTTATACATGTTTTAAATGATTTAAATTGTATATGTATTTTATATATACGAATATGTTGGGTATAACATGGGTAGATGAATGACGAGAGATATAAGATGATGAGAGTATACATTGGCAGCTATAGACTTAGTGCCTATTGGACAAACACCGGTAGCTATGGATTTAGTATCTGTTAGACGTTGGTAGCTATGGATTTAGTATCTGTTAGGAATTGGTAGCTATGGACTTAGTACCAATTAGATGAACACCGGTAGCTATGGATTTAGTACCCGATGAGTAGACTATAGCAACTATGGAATTAGTGTTTTACGAACGAACATTGGCAGCTATGGATTTAGTGTCAGTCCTATGACCCTGGAAGTACGGGACTTCGGAATAAACAAATGCAGGATAGATGACTCTTAGGTTAAATTCTTAAGAGTAAAGAAGTTAATGGGGATGGGTAATTGGGTTGATTGTTTGAGTGTTTAAACATAATAATTATATTATTGTGGGTTGAAAACCCTATCTACTCACCAGGTTTCCCAACATGACCCACTCAGTTTATTTATATCACAGGTGTTGATATGAAGTCACATTACACTAAGAGATTTAAAGAGATGTTGATCACTAGTGTAAATAAATGTAAGTTCTGTTTATGCTTATGTTTCTGTATTAACGATGACATCCCAAACGTTTTGAAATGAATAAAATACGTTTCTTCGAAAATGTATTAATAACGTATTTATCGTGTTTTTCTGGGAACAAATTCCGCAACATTTTTATTAAAAGAAGAACTCTAATTTTTATAAAGCATAAACAAAATCGGTTTTTTCTGGCCGTGATTTTGGGGATGTCACACTTAAACCCCCCGAAACTCTAAATCATGACAATTAGCTCATTGAGACCAACACCTTGCTATATAATTATTGATTTTAGGGCTACTATACATTAATTTATTTATTTATTTATTTAATTATTTATTTATTTAATAAACGCGGTGTTACACTAAACTTATATTGCTTTCAGTGTAAATTATATTTATATTCATATTCGTTATTATAAATCTATAAATAAGATTTATCAGTAATTTCATATCAAAATATTGATTGATCTACTTACGGGGTGATGTCTAAGCTAGATTTAATGAGGTGTTTAAAGTGGGATTTTCAAATAGTATACTTACTATACAAATGGACCCTACCTCTAATATGATCTTACCTGGTTGCTCATTGTCAACTATATATTTGTAGACATTGTGATTGTTGAGGAATCTAGACTATTATTTGTCACAATAATATAAGACTAAAACTCAATGATGTGATTACCTAGGTCACATCAAAGGAAAAGCTAAAGTGCTAGGCAAAATGATGCCCAAATTTCCACTCATGCACTTTTAACAAGTGAGTGCATAGTTACTTTCATCTTACACATAAATGTGAAATATTTAGACAATTAAGTGCTATATGTTCCTATTATATGTGATTAAGACCTTTTGTGTTAGATGAAACTATATGAGATGATTTTACTTAACCATATATGTATTTTCATGATATTAATATATTGGGTAGTGAAGGGTGATGAGAGACAAAAATGATAATGGGAGGTCATGACTTTTATGGTACTGTTGTACGAACATTGTAGTCACACAGTTGGGTATTGATGATGACCACATACTATTCTAGACAATTTTGGTCTAACATGGATATGCTTGTAACCTGTAGGTGTTAATAAACTATTTTGCTGACAGGTCTACGACCTGTAGGTGTTGATGAATCATACTAGGTGTTACTAAACTGTACATGGGTAGGTCTCCGACCTATAGATGTTAAAGAACTACATACGGATAAGACTGCGACTTGTAGGTATGGTTGAACTATTCATGCATGTACTCTATTCACCCCATGGTTGTCTTATTAACCCATATTGCTAAAGAATCCCCAAGGCAGCATTGTTCACTTAAGATCCTTTAGGATAGATCTATTGAGATCATCGTCAGGGTGTAAGAATAATGAGAATGAGTAATCAGGTTATTTGTTTGATGCGAAATATATAATTAAAATAAATTATTTATACTATTGTGGGTTGAAAACCCTATATGCTCACCAGGCTCCCAAGTCAGACCGGCTTAGTTTCCTTGTATCACATGTAACAATACGAAGGTATATGGATAGTGATGTTTGGATCTGATCAGAGATTCGAGGAGATATAGGCCATTAGTATAATAAGATATTGTAAGGTCTGTAATTACTATGTTTATGCTTATGTTTCTTATATCAGTTATGACATCCCAAGTTTCTAATAATCGATGAAAAACATTATTCGTAAATACTTTTTATGAGAAATTCTGCAATATAAAGAATACTTTGTTTTAAAACAAGCATAAAGAAAATGTCTTTTCGGGAAGTGAAAGTGGAGATGTCACATGTAATATGTAGGATCCTCAGGATTACTAGTGTATACAAAGTGATTGTTCTTGACATATGATTTGATTGAATGACAATATTGTCTGTTTTATTATAAAAAGCAACCTAACATTGACTTTTTGGTGACAATGGAAACAACAAAAGCAAAGGTCATGGTATGCTAAAATTTGGTGATTATCTTTTAACAAATTATCACATGTAAAAGGGAAAAAACACAATTTGCTTGGACCATTCAGCTTTGTGATTTTGACTATGAAGTTTCATTCATGTGGAAGGAAATATCATTGACTCTAACGAAAAGGTTTTATAAATGCAAAAAGAGTAGATAGCACATTTTATTATTGATCCTCCATGTCAAGTTTGCTTCCCTAGTGATTGATATCCATTTATGGGTTGATTGATCATGAGCATTAATGCTTGGTCCCGTCCGCTTGTCTTCTAATTTTTTGGTTTGCTCGTAGATTTAGTTTCAAGCAAAAAATTAACAATGTTTAATTTAATTCACATTTAGATATTGTTTTCTGTATATACTGATTCTCCACTTTGAAACGTTATGTGGATCTAATGATTACAATCATAAATGAACCAAATAGAAGGAATACATACTTATCAATTAGCAAAAAACTACCCAACTTACGAAAAACAAAGTAACAATAAATGCTTCATTCTTTCCATATTAGATGACTTCTCCATTTCCGTCCTTTCTCTTGATAAGTTGTCTTTAGGATAAAATCCTTATGATGCACTAGACCACTCGTATTTATAGGTGGCAACAATTATCTATCAATAATTTTACCTAAATAAAGATACATAAAACTTACCAAATTATCTCCTTTAGTCCCTCCTCTCGGATCATCTCATATTTGATCATTTTCCTTTTCTTTCATATTGAAATTGATTTTAATAATCGAAAGATATTTATACCCAATAGTAATTATATAATGATACTTGCTAATAACTTATGATCCTATAGGGTCACATCTTATATTGAGTTACTACTAATTGATTATTTATTAGAGTAATTTTATTATCAATAAATATTATCAACACTTGTATTTAATTGGAAATTTTATTATTTTATGAAAATAAAATTTTACCAGCATATTAGGAATTATTGTTTCTATGAAATAAAAAAAAAGAACAAAAACTAGTTATATTCATATGGTATGAATATATATATATATATATATATATATATATATATATATATATATATATATATATATATTATGTACAAGTTAAATGGACACTTTGAGTAATCATTTAGTTAGCATGCAACTAACTAGTTATATGTTGGAGTGAAAAAACACATAATGGTCGTACACACCTTGTGTATTATTGTGAATCTCTAAGGGAGGTTAGAGTTTGCTTGTTGTTTTTCATATTCCAGCCCATACCTCTTACATGACATTACTTTGACTAATTGGAAGGCATGTTGCTCATGTATTTGGATGGTAATATATACAAAAATACATTATACAAAAAATTGGCTAGTTTTTTTTATCACTTCTTTCTATCATTTTCTTCCCTAAAGCCGAGAGCTCTAGGAGCCTCACCCCTCTCAAAGTCTTACAATTTGTGTTGAATATTAGAGTCTTGTAAGTTGTTTCTCCTTACGACTTATTTAATATATGTCTTAAGGCTTAAGAACAATTTATACAAGTAAAGACTAGTATCTTTTAGTAGTTGATGGTTGCTTGGTGGATACTTTTAGAGAGTTTCTCCGTTGGAGCTTCTTGCCATCTTCATCAACTTCCAATCTCCCATGACAATCAAAGACTTTAAATGTTGTAGTCTTTTCCTTTCTATTGAAGAAGAATTGTAACGAGTAATCGAAAGTAAATCAGAGTAATTAAAGTAATGATTTAGAATGAACACCCAACGTAAATATGATCTGGTTTCAGCTTTTATTGCTTTCAGAAACTTGAGTAATAAAACAGATAATATAAGTTGTGTAAAAACTCTCTCACCTACACTCAAGTTCACACCCTATTTATAGGATACTGAAAGTACAAAAAATACTAAGGACTCAACATTACGTTTTGACTGAACATGTGCCTTAGTAAATACATACGAAATTACAATACAGACACTTTGACTCTTTACAACATTTCGACCCTAACAATCTCCCCATTTGTGAACGAGTCGAACTTCTCAATTCGTGATAATTTGAATAGCAAAAAGCATCACCCTTCGAATCTCAGTATACCAAGATAATATCTTCTTCATCTCTTTCTTATCCCCTTGATTGTTCTTAGAACAGTTATTCATACGAATAATAAAGTTTGTATACTGGGATGTAGTATACCTTTCTACTTCAGATGCTTGGAACAAAAATCTTTTATTCTTCTCACTTTTATCCTTTCCAACGAAGACTAACCCAAATGGTTTCAAGCATATTTCCCCATCAACAGACTTCTTTAACTCAGCTTGGTTCTTCGTTGGTTCCATACGAACTTTCACTTATAACCCCTTTGCAGTAGCCAAATCCGCATCAGTTAATGCCAAACAATCATAGTAGTTATCTATGAATATCTTGATGTGATCAAGTCCAAGCTTAAAAACTTCTGGGTCAGTTTCTTGAAGATACGAAGCATCTTTATCTTTTAAAAGCAAAGCAACTTGTATAAGATCATACAAATGCATCAAAGGAAAATCAGCCACGGAGAAATCATACATTTGACCATTTACCCTTGTAACATAGAAACGAACATTATGCATCATGTTCTCAAACAAATCATCCTTCTTTATATTGATCACCCTTTTTTTATCTTCAATAAAGACCAAATCTTCTCTGGAGCTTTCCCAAGAACAATATGAAACCTAAGTTTCATGTAGGTATACTCATCTTCATTTTTGAACTTTTCAACAATCTTGAATTGAGGCATTATGAACATCATATCGTTTACTAGAAAATCCAGTTTGCTCATATATGCGTTTATAACCACATAGCTTTGTTTTGGCTTCTTCTCAAAAGCATACATGTGATTATAAGCCACTTTCGCTTCAATTGTTTCATAGTTGTAATGTTTTGCAGGATCTCCCTTATTCATTCCAGGAGGATCATTTGCATGAACCCTCATAATGATCTAAACAACTCTTAATTTCTCCATTTCAACTTCAGCTTCATCTTTCTTCTCCTCTTTAGCTTTTTCAACGACAATTGTTTCCCCTTTGTTTTTGTCTGAAGAAATATCAATAGCTTCATTTGGCTTCTAACTACTACCACCTTCAGCAGAAGAACCAATAACAATTCCTTTCGTAATTGGCTTTGTTATCTGAATCGTAGGAACAACCATTGAACTAACCGGCCCAGCAGATGAAACAATTGACCTTGTTGTTATAATCTTCGTTAAAGAAACCTTCCTAATAGTTTTGACATCCCCATACGAAGCCTCACCAACCTTCGCATCACCAACCTTATAGTATCCCCCTTGCACCCCTGTGCTAACAGGTGGGGCATCCGTTGGTAGAAGTTTTGAGATCCTGGACAAAGGAGCCAATTGTTTATGCAACACAACTTCGAATTGAGAAAACTTTAGAGATAAGAATTTTGGGGTAATAATCGAAGATGGAGCAGGCTTGACCACAAAGTCTTTCAACTCCTTTAACAATGAAATGACCTCCACAAAATTTTCACTATCACATGTATAAAGTTAAGTAATTTGAGGACTCCAACTTTCGTACATTTTAACGTACTTTGTGACAACATTACAGATAATATCCACCTTCTTATGTAGAGCTACATAGTCTTGTTGAACACTAGCAATCTCTTTTGCCATATCGTCATGAAGCTCTTAAAGCTTAAAATTCACATCTTGTCTTACCTTCTTCACATCAAGACTAAACAGAGTATGTCTCTCTTTTGCAACTTGTTTTAATTCTTTCACTGCCCCCATAAACTTTGAAGCCTGAGAGTTCACACATAACTCATTATTCTGATCAGAATGGTCCACCTTTTCCAACAGTTGAGATTTTGAATCTTTAATCATTCTAGAAACTTTACTAACCATCCTGGCTTCGAATGCCTTTAACAACCCATCAATTTCCAAACTTGAAACTGGCTGACTTCCCCCTATATCAGCTTGAGACTGAATAACTGAATTTAAATTTTTATTCAGGATCTTAAACTGCTTCATCGACATGAGCATGTGATCAGGAAAATTCTCTTCTTCCTCGTCAAATTAAAGATCTGCGAAAGTACCACCAAATCTTGTATCTTCATTTTCAGATTCTTCAACAGGTGTGGGTGGCTCATCCGATTTTGGTGGATCAGTGGATTCGAAAGAAAACAAGGTAGTGAATGGTTGATTAAGTATTTGAGTGAAAGTGGGTGAAGAAGTGATAGATGGATTGGGAATTATATATGGTGGTAATGAAACAATGGTACCGGTGACATTGTCAATAGGAAGGATAATATGAGTACCTAGAGTAGATTTTGGAGCTTCTTGATTCAAATCTCCTTCACCCATATTGACATTTATATCCATATTAGATACGTTTGTAGTGATGTTTGAAGTTCGAACTTCTTCATTAAATGACTTGGCTAACGAATCTTCAGGTGGTATGACAATTGTCTTCTCAAGATATGAAATTTATGTAGTAAAAGTTGCTTCAGGTGTTTCAAGAATAATGTATTCTACAGAAGATTATTCTTGAATAACCAACTTTCGTGGCTTCATCTTCTTCTTATTAGATATACTCTTAGCATATCTTCAACTCTTCTTTTCTTTGATAAAGGAGAAACAGGAACTGGAACTTCACAAATAAGAACTCCCTGATGAGTAATGTGGTGTTTTCGAACCACAGTTGAAGTTGGAGATTTTCGTGAACAACTAGAATGCTTCTTAAGTCTTCGAAAGACACCATATTTTGATGGAATAGTGACCTTAGCTGGTTCATCAATAACAGGCTCTGCTGACTCGATCAAAACAGTCGAAATGTGTTCTTTTGGCTTCGTCTGTTGCTTTGGTGACATTATTTTCTTTAACTCCTGAACAGGTTTCTCAGGAGTAGTTATTGCATCCTTCTTTGATTTTCTTGACTTCTTAGAAAGATCTACTTCTACCTTTGATATCAACTTTCCTGTTTCAACAATAGGATTAATGGTTTTCAAATATTCAACTAAGACTAAGTTGGTGGGATCAACGCGTTTCAACATTGCATCAAGAATTCGAGCAATGTTTGTGAACACCTCAGCATCATCTGTAACTTCTTTAGGAAAATGATACTTCAAGAATTCAACAGTTTCTTCCTCAGCTGGCACCTCAATCCATTCTTTATCATAAACATGACGAAGAATCAAACTCCAGTATCTTGCACATGAAATTCCTTGAACTACATTAGTGTTCTCAACACTTTTCTGGAACTCCTTCCACATCTGGGTAGAATAAACAACCGGAATGTCATAGTATAGACCAGCAACCATAGCATAAACTTCCATTCAACCTTTATCTAACCCAACACTGCGACCAGTCAAGCAGCGTAGAAAAATTCCAAAGAGAAAATTCCAAATAGTCGGAAGTCCAAACTTCTTGAATTCACTGATCTTGGTGAGTGGGGGTTGATGACCCATCTCATTGAGCATATGAACAATTTGTGGAAACGAAAGATCAGTGTATGGTGAAGAGTTTGGAATATCCAAAATTTGACAAAACAACTTCTTTGTCAAACGAACCTTCTTGTCATTCACCATATGAAATGTGATAACATCCAAAGCTTTGCTATATGTTGCATTAGATCCTGTTTGAGAAAGCCAAGATAGAGGAACTGCAAACGAGTAAAACATGGTTGTAGAAAGAACAGAACTTTTCAAAGCAACTATCAACATCTTTAATTAATCTTAATAGAGTGATACATTTGCTTTGACTTGATAATTTGTGCCTTGAATCTTCATGGTCGGTTGAGAAGTAATTTCTTCTATTGTTTGTGATGGAGCATTAACATCAGCCGGAGTAGCCATGATTAGGGTTTTGAAAGCTTTGAAGAACACTCAAAGAAATCTTTAACAATTTGGTGGTGGTTGAACACTTCCTTTGATGCAATTCCATAACTCTTCATCCAATCCATTAAGATAGTCTTCCATACGACCAGCCCACTGATCATAGTAATATGGAATCAGCATTGGAATTTTTGTTGATGATCCAAGCAGATGAGAATACGATGTCAGAATGTTCATGTTGAAGTTCACTATTGTTGTACAGATGATGATTTTTAGAAAACATTGAGAAACTTGAAGATTGAAAGAATGAATTGGTCAGAAACTTGTAATCGATCACTCGATTATACAATTCGAACACATAATTTAAACAAAATTGTAGATCTAAGTCGATTTTTAGAATCGAAATGTGTGGAATCTTTTGAGACAAACTTTTGACTAAAAAATGAACGATTCAAATGAAAATCAGATCATTGCAGTTTGAATCCTGCTCTGATACCAATTGAAGAAGAATTGTAACGAGTATTCGAAAGTAAATCAGAGTAATTCAAGTAATGATTTAGAATGAACACCCAATGTAAATATGATCTGGTTTCAGCTTTGATTACTTTCAGAAACTTGAGTACAAAAACAGATAATACAAGTTGTGTAAAAACTCTCTCACCTACACTCAAGTTCATACCCTATTTATAGGATACTGAAAGTACAAAAAATACTAAGGACTCAACATTACGTTTCGACTGAACATGTGCCTTAGTAAATACATACAAAATTACAATACAAACACTTCGACTATTTACAACATTTCGACCCTAGCATCTATGGTTGATTTGGGTTAAAATGGTTTTAAGTGTATTTAAATCTTAAAATGCTTCCGTTTTGTAGTTTTAGTTATATAATCAAACTGTTTTTTTTTTAATAAAGCCCAACGATAACATCAAAGAATTAATTAATAGCTTAATGAATTAATCATATATACATGAATTTATGATAACTGCTTCTACTACAGACATAATTACATAAATTGATATGCTATTATCAACACGTTCAATAAAAATCCAAATTAAAAATTAAATTATAAGAAATTAATTATCTTAAAAGGCCATATCATCTAACTAAAGCTGACAAAAAGTGATTTAAACATTCTATCCAACACAATCGAAATTTAGCGAAAAGTATTGTGATTATATATATATATATATATATATATATATATATATATATATATATATATATATATATATATATATATAAAGCAAGATCGAAATTGCATAACTACGAAAATGTATAACTACGAAAATGTAAGAAGCAAAAGTGCAAATATACAAAACTTATGTGGCAAAAGTATGAAAACAAAAGAGTGTAGATACGAAACATGACATATATTGTGGGGAGAGTAATCTGCAAATAAAAACTGCAAATATACAAAACTTATGTGGCAAAAGTATGAAAACAAAAGAGTGTAGATACGAAACATGACATATATTGTGGGGAGAGTAATCTGCAAATTTTTTATTTGGTACGTATTATTTTTTAATTTTTTTTTAAACACATGGACCTTTTATCTAAAAAGATGTATAATGAGCTTTTTTATAAAGTACATGGATAATTTTGTAATATATTTTCTATATAGGGGTCAAAGATGCCAACATATAAAAATATTAAACATAATGATTGTTTATGTAAAAAACCCTCACGTGGATTTTTTTGTAAATTATAAAATTATAGGAAGTAAATATACCAATATCAAAAAGATTTATAGCAAAAATCTAAAATGTATAAAATCTACAGGTCATTTGTAATTAATATATAGTATAATTTTAATAAGATCTAAAAAATATGACCTTAATTCTATCTTATCTTATCTCATCGTTATCTATATTATATCATACTATAATACAAATGAAACATTTTTTCTTTCATCACATTCATTTAAAACTCTCGTACATTTTTCCTTTCATCATATTCATTTGAAACGCCCATGACTTTTCAATTTCTTTTTAATAATAGGTTTATTAATAAGGTTAAATAAATATCAAACCTAAAGTGTAATCACATATAAACTTAATTTCAATATTAATATAATATCTTTACTTCTACTTATAAAGTTATGTTTTTTTAACTTTTAACATATTATACTTAATTTATTAGTTTTAATATCGTATTGGATGTAAACAATTATCATTTTAAAGATACAACTTTGGAATAATTTGTATAAAATACTTAAATTATTAATTTAAATATAACATTACATGGTCAACTTAAATATAAATTTTAGTTTAACTTAAACAACGCAAAAATTATTTTGTAGATAACTAAAAGTGATAAATTGCAGTGTCTTTCTAATAATGATTATAAGTTGGTTAATAAAGCTAAATAAATATCAAGCCTAAAGTGTAATCATAAATAAACTAAATTTCAATTTTAAAATAATATCTTTACTTCTACCTATATCTTTAACTTTTAATATATTATACTTAATTTATTAATTTAAAATGTTTTTGTGTGTAAACAATTATCAGTTTAAAGCTACAACTTTTGAACAGTTTGGACAAAATACTTAAATTATTAATTTAAATATAACATTACAGTATCAACTTAAATATAAATTTCAGTTTCACTTAAAAAACCAAAGAATATTTTATAAATATTTAAATATGATAAATTGTAGTGATAAATGCAAAAAAATAAATAAATAAATAAATAAAATAAAATAAAAAATTGTAATCTCAATTTAACTAAAATATTTCCTAAATATATTTTTATAATTGTTAAAAGTTTTCAAATAAGTAGTTTAAAATAAATTAAAATAACAATAGTTAAAAATAACTTTATATAAATGGTTATTTTGTTATATTTAAAATAGAAAAACAATGTTTGATGTTTTAAAAAAATATAATGATAGAAATTAGAACATTAAGCAAATAAACTTTAAAAAATTAATTAACAACAACAACTATAATAATTTAAACCACATATTATATTTAATTTTATTCATGTGTATATCACGGGTAAAAGTCATTCAAACGATTGACTGAACTACAATATTAAAATCTCATATTATATTTCTATTTATAAAATTATGATTTTAACTTGTTAACACATTATAGTTAACATATTAGTTCAAATATGTTGTCATATGTGAACAATTATATTTATAAACTCACAACATTTGTATAATTTATGAGTTGATGTAAAATAGTTAAATTATTAATTTTAATATAATATTAAACAATTAACGTGAATCAAAATTTCAGTTAAACTTGAAAAAAAATCGAGAGATTGTTTTATAAATAATTAAAGATTATAAATTATAATGTTAAACCTAAAATATAATCCTAAATTAACCAAAAAAAAACATGAAACTGTCTTTTATAATCATTAACAATTTCCAAACAAATAGCTTAAAAAAAACTTACAATAATAAGAATAGTTAAAAGTAATATTATATAAAAAAACTAGACAAAATTACAAAAATGGTCCATTTGGTTTGCCAAAAATAACAAAGTCAGTTCCTATTAATTTTTTTGATGCAAATGGCCCCTGTGGTTTGCAAAAATTGCACATATAACCCCTTTTACTAGTATTCAACCGTCAGGGACTGAATTAGCAATAGTATTTTCATCTTTTGAAGTATATAGCGACTGGATTCTCAACTTTGTGTAAATCATAGGGACTATTTTTGAAATTTTGTCTTACAAGGATAGAAAATAAGGGGATGAGGATTTAAACTTAGGACCTTCTTTCTCCTCCTTATTCACCCACAGCTCTAACCAATTAAGCTAGAGCCAAACCTATTATATATTTCAGAAAATTAATTAATATTATATAAAAGCACAAATAATATACATACATACATACATATATATATATATATATATATATATATATATATATATATATATATAAATTAATAAAACAAAATATATTTTTAGCGCATTGTAAAAAAAATATTTTTTACAAAAAAATTACTTGTTTTATTTACCTATTTGTTTTACATAAAATATTTTTTTAATGTACTTAAAAAAATACGTTTTTGTATACTATGTTATTACATTGCTATGATCCTAAAACATATTTTTACGTTTTCAAATACGTTTTTTTTTTCTTTCACATAGAAAAAAAAAAGTTTTTTTACATATAAAATATGTTTTTTATATGTTTAAAAAATACATTTCCGTATAAAATGCTTTTACGTAAAAACATTAAAAACGTGATAACATAACGTAAAAATATGTTTTAGGATCAAATCAAAACGATTTATATTTTTTAGGTAAAGCAAACTAAAGACGTTAACATAAAGTAAAAATGCGTTTTCATATAATATGGTATCACGTCAACGTTTTTAAGGTAAAAAAAACGTTATATGGGTGAGAGACCAATCACCCATACATAAAAAAACGTCTTAAGTTTGCTTTACGTAAAAAATATATTTTTACGTAAATGGATTTTTTACGTAAAAAAAAGGCATTTTACGAAAAAAAAAATAATAAAACGCATTTTTATGTTATGTTAACGTCTTTAGTTTGCTTTACGTAAAAAATATAAGCCGTTTTGATTTGATCCTAAAACATTTTTTTACGTTATGTTATCACGTTCTTAATGTTTTTACGTAAAAACATTTTGTACGAAAATGTATTTTTTAAATATATAAAAAACATATTTTATACGTAATTTTTTTTCTACGTGAAAGAAAAAAAATGTATTTTTATATGAAAACAAGAAAATATGTTTTAGGATCATAGCAATGTAATAATATAGCATACGAAACATATTTGTTTAAATACATTACAAAATTGTTTTATGTAAAACAAATACGTAAAAAAAACAAGTAAATTTTTTGTAATTTTTTGTTTACAATACACTAAAAAATATATTTTGTTTTATTAATTTTTTTTATTTTTTATTATTAATTATTTACGTTTTTATATAATATTAATTAATTTTCGGAAATATATAACAAGTTTGACTCTAGCCTAATTGGTTAGAGCTTTCCTTGAATAAGGAGGGTGTAAGGAGGTCCCACGATTAGAATCATTCTCACCTCATTTTCTATCATTCTTATGATTTTAAGACAGAATTACAAAAACAGTCCCTATGGTTTACCCACAGTTGCGAATCAAATCCCTTTATACTTGAAAATATGAAAATATCCTTGTTAATTTAGTTCCTAACGGCTGAATACTAACGACGTTAGTAAAAAGCGTCATTTGTGCAAGTTTTGCAAACCACAGAGGCGATTTGCATCAAAAAAAAAAAATTAATAAGGACTAACTTTGTTACTTTTGGCAAACCACGGGGACCATTTTTGTAATAATGTTTTTTGTTTAAATAACTACAATCATATAAACTAACAATATTCATCAAATAAATTTTAAAAACTACAGTTGTGAATCCAGTCCCTTTATACTTGAAAATACGAAAATTCCCTTGTTAATTCAGTCCCTAACGGCTGAATACTAACGAGGTTAGTAAAAAGGGTCATCTGTGCAAGTTTTGCAAACCACAGGGGCCATTTGCATCAAAAAAAATTAATAGGGACTAACTTTGTTATTTTTGGCAAACCACATGGACCATTTTTGTAATAATGTTTTTTGTTTTAAATAACTACAATCATATAAACTAACAATATTCATCAAATAAATTTTAAAAACGTTAAATTTCTAAAATCAATAAAATAATTAATAGTTTCAAAATACATTATTTTAAATAACTTACAACAACAATAGTTAAAATTAAAATTATATACAAAATTTATATAGTAGTCTTTAAAACAAAAACAATGTTTGATGTTTTAAATAATTACAATGATAGAATGTCAATCTCTTTAAGTAGACACATAAATATCAATCACATATAAACATAGGCGGATCCAAGGGGATCCCGGGGTAGCCCGGGATACCCCTCAAAAAAATTTCGATAGTGTAATTTTTGTTGACGGAGTTTTCAATTTATTCGGTATAATGTATATATATGTATCTCTTCAATTACAAACACAAACAAATAATTTTTGTTGACGGAGTTTTCAATTGCTTCATGCATATTTTTGTTTTATTTTTCTAGCTATTCTATCCCACATCGCCAAACTTATGTAAACTCAACCATTTTTCTATTATATAAGTATGTTATCCTCATACTTCATTTGATATCTACTTTGAATCCCACATCAATTCAAGTATTAAAATATACTTCAACTTCATGTTTATATAACAAGACTTGAGGTTATCTAAGGATTCGATTAAAGTTTGGGTTTAAAACTGAAATTGAACCGGGGAAGCCAAAGTACCCCGGAAAAAAATTTGGGTTACCCTAAAAATAAAATTGGGACACCCCTTTACTCTGATCCTGGCTCCGCCACTGCATACAAAATTCACAAAGTAAACAATTTTAAAAGTTTTTGTGTTGGTTTGAGGGCTTTGGACCATTTTTCGAACCATGTTGTCATGTTAAAGTTTTTAATTTGTAAGTTTGTTATATACTTATTTATTTTTCTTGGTTTAAGTATTCTTTTAATACAATCATTGTATGTTGTGGTTGAAATTTTATTGTAAATTAGATTAGATTCATGTTATCGATCATATGTTATAGAATGTGATATAGATAATATTTAATTAAATATTGTATATATGTTTGTATGTTTGTGTTGCTTCAAAGTAATAATTAATTAAAAATCATGGATATGTCATATTATCTATATTATTCATGTGAGTCTCTTTTAAAATGCAAATTGTGTATCTTATCACTTTATATTTTAGTATATGTTTAACATTTTAAGTATAATAATAAGTGTTTTTTAAAAGTTTTCTTTCACTTATTAATAATAATAATTTGTTTTAAAATTGATGAACAATAGTTATAAATAATAAAATCAAGTTATAGAAATCATGGATATGTCATATTATCCATATAAATCTCTTTTGAAATGCAATTTATCAATCTTACCACTTTATTATTTGGTATATGTTTTATATTTGAATAATAATATTAACTGTTTCTTAAAAGTCTCTTTTAACTTAATAATAATATTAAGTGGTTTAAAATTAATGAATAATAACTTTAAATGATAATAACATCGAATTACAAATTATATAACATTAGCTACAAATAAATTGTATTTTAGATGAACATCACTAATGAAATTAGAAAATAATTGCATAAGTAAAAAAAAAAAAAAATCAGACATAACAATTGTTAAAAATAATGCTAAATAGATAATTATATTTCACTATATTATTGAGGAAGGTGCGTTGGTGTCAATGAATATTATTGTTCAAAAGAGTTAAGATTTATATATATATATATATATATATATATATATATATATATATATATATATATATATATTAGTGTAAAAATATTATGTCAAAGTTAATGTTAATAACATAATCATTATAAACATATATTTTTCAATATTCTAATAATATATTTTTAAGTTGCGCTGCGTAACGCGCGAGAATTCGTCTAATATACTTATAAAGGAAACATTTTTCCTTTCACCACATTCATTTGAAACTCCCATGCATTTTTCTTTTCAGCACATTCATTTGAAACTCCCATGACTTTTCAATTTCTTTCTAATAATAATTATAATATGATTAATTAGGTTAAATAAAATATCAAACCTAAATTGTAATCATATACAAAATAAATTTCAATCTTAAAATAATATCTTCACTTCTACTTATAAAGTTATCTTTTGTTTTTTTAACTTTTAACATATTATACTTAATTTATTAGTTTTAATATATTGTTGGATGTAAAATACTTAAATTGTTAGCTTTAGATATAACATTATAGGGTCAACTTAAATATAAATTTCAGTTTAACTGAAAAAACTAAATAATATTTTGTAAATAGTTAAAAGTGATTAATTGTAATGATACATGCAAAAACTAAATTGTAATCTCAATTTAACTGAAATATTTTCTAAATATATTTTTATAATCGTTAAAAGTTTTCAAATAAATAGTTTAAAATAACTTACAATAACAATAATTAAAAACAACTCGATATAAATTTATATATTATTACCTTTAATATCAAAAAACAATGTTTGATGTTTTAAATAATTATAATGATAGAAATAAAAATATTAAGCAAATAAATTTAAAAAAAAATAATTAAAAATAACAACTATAAATAACATTAAACCATATATAATATTTAATTTTGTTAATATCTAACTCACAGTAGATGTCATTCAAACGATTGAGACTATGAAGTTATAATAGATGTATATAGTATCATATAATTTAAAACAATCAATATATTATATCTATTTAGTACGAATTATTTTATCAAATTTAACAACAACCTAATTGTTACATTTAAAAAAACATATATTTGTGAAGGCTTCAACTATATAGGTGTTTCTGCACAATGTGCGGATATTCACCTAGTTTTATAAATATACTTCGTTGATACACCACTTCTCACCCATGAACAATAATCCCATTCGACTATTTTCCTAACATGATTTAACTTTCCTCATTGTAAATTCTTATTCTATTTATTTGTATTATTGTATAAATTTTTATTTGTTATAATAATAGCTGACAAATGGATCGACCTGGGTTGAGTTCCGGTTCAACCAATTTATTAATTGGGTCAAATATTTCAACCCAATCCAACGTGTTTGTTTAAATGGGTTGATATTTCCAACTTAACCCAACCTTTCAAATAAATAAGTTGTCATCAGATTTCTCAACCTAATCTATTAAATAAATCGATTAAACTTTGGTCAACCCATTTAAGATTAAACAAAGTAAATAAATTAACTAAAGACTACACCATTTAAATTAATTTCAAACTTAAATAAAATTTCAAAGTACGACAAACATGATCACAATTCACAAAAAGAAATAAATGCTTAAATAACATTAAAAATATTTAATTTCGAAGGAATTTTGGAGAGGTAGGAATAATGATTGCAATTATTTAAAACGTAAATAATAATACAACATTATAATTTATAAATTAATACTTAGATTAATACATTGTAATGTTTTAATAATTATTAAATTAAATAAATATTATAGCTAAATGAGCTGGTGGGTTAAAAACGAGTTGATAATTTTTATCCAACTCAACCTATTTAATTAAATGAGTTAGACGGGTTGACCCATTTAACTAAAATATGTTGAAAGTCTTAACCCAACCTGCTAAATTTAGGTTGAGAGGACGGATTTGATGATTTTTGTCGACTCTAGTTATAACTAATAAGCTATATTAATTATATTAATTTATATAGGAAAAAGGGATTCCAACTTAAAAGAGTTATGTCAGGCTATACTAGAAATAATCAATGATAGATGAAGGTTGTGTTGAAAATGAAAATCATGTTACATAGAGGTTAAATACAACTATAATAGAGATAATCAATGATAGATAAATGTCGTGTTGAAAATGGAAATCAAGTTACATAGAAGTTAAATACTTGTAATGTTACTCGAACAATTTATTAGTATTTATGATTGCATTTTATTTTGTAACTTATTTAAGTAAGGTAATTTTATTGTTTATTTTATTTAAATCTTAAATTCTAAATGGGTCAACAAGATTCAACCTATTTGTTTAATAAATTATGTCTGAAAAAAAAACATTTTAACTCGATGACAACCAATTTATTTGATATGTTAGGTTTGATTGAAACTCTCAACCTATTAAATTAAATATGTTGGAGTGATTTAAGATTCTCAACCCATTTAATAAATAGGGTTAATAAGAACTCAACACAAATCGACTCATTATCAACTCTATATCTAACATCTAACATATATTTCATGAATGTTACAATTTTATAAGGATAATATACATAAAAAACTAAAATTTTCAAATAAAATAACAAACTAAAATGAAGGCATGGAGAACATCATAACTTTCAAATCCTTGTATTGATGCAAAATATGCAAAAATAATGAGAAAATAACTTTACAATCATTGTATTGATGCAAAATATGCAAAAATAATAAGAAAAGCTAAAACGAAACCTCCTTTTTTATTTACAAAAGAATCCGATTAAAAATCATTTCTGTAACAACGTGAATTTTCAAAACAAATTTTCATTTCTTAAAACATATTTTCATCCAAATCAAACCATAAAAAAATCCAATGTGTCATAATCATAATACAAAACATGTCAAATCCCAAGATCATAAAATAAATCTTCCGTCAGTGTGTACAGATCATGTCGGTGCCTTCCCACGGTCCTCGCTAGTACCTGAAACACATAACACAACAACTGTAAGCATAAATGCTTAGTGAGTTCCCCAAAATACTACTTACACACATACGCCTTTCCAGGTCATGACCTTCCGGTCCATGTGTCTTAGGGGACTTCCGTCCCAACCCGGTAAACCTTCCGGTCCTACCCGTGTCGACCTTCCGGTCCATGACTCCCTGACCTTCCGGTCCACGTCATAATGCCTTCTGGCCCGTAATGTAATGTCTTCCGGCCCATAACAAGCATAGCATACATAGCACATACAAAACGGTTAACTTAATCACATACAATGCATACATCTTACAACATATCCGACCTTCCGGTCACACATCGATACCCTTCCAGGTACAGTATAGTAAGAAGATTCACCTCGTAGGAAGTCTAGAATCTCACGTGCTCGATATCTCTGAATCTTGAAACGACGACCCAAACCCGCCTATTCACAACGAATAATCATTCCAATTAATATAGGCTTCTAAGACTAAGCTACACCCTTTTTCACTATCCCACAGAGGGGTAAAAGACCATTTCACCCCTCTTTGACTCAAAAGTCCACATGTTGACCAAAACCCTAAAAGTCAACAAAAGTCAACAGCAAGCAGTACGCGGGGTGTACAAGCTCCTGTACGCGGGGCGTACTCTCGCATTCCAGAAACGGGGAACGCGTCCCACTACGCGGCGCGTACTGGGATTACGCCCAACGTACATCCCAGTTTCTCACATCCATATTCTAATGTATTAAACGATTAAGACATAACCCCATATTCCAGACCTGGCCAAAATAATACTTCTTAGACCATAAAGTCGAAACCTTTAAGCCTTGGCATGGCTAAAAGGTTCCCCACACCTTCTAACACCTTTCCTTTCCCCTCCAACAGTCTAGATCTCATGCATGGCTCAACATCCACGTCCAAGATTGCATTTTTATGAACATACAACTCATATAGTCCTGGAATGTGATAGATCTAGGCCAATGGAGACTATTTGCTCATAAAGTCTCCATCTTGGGACCAAAAACCCTAGAAATTGGTCCAAGAAGCACACCATATAAACTACAAGGCAGGAATTGAACTTTTTACCTCAGGAAGAAGCTCCAACCTTTGTAGTCCTCAGATATACACTTGTCCACCAACTTCTAGCCTCCACAATGGATTCCTCTTCTCTTTTACCACCTTGAAATGACACTTTGAAGCTTAGAACACTTACACCCAAGCTAAAAACGAAGGAAAATGCTCTCTTAGGGTTTCTTTATGAAGGATGGTGACTGAGGGACAATACCATCTCATTCCTTTTATAGCCCTCAAGTCATATTAGGGTTTTGAGTCTGGACTGGTTACGCTCGGCATAACCTTAGGTACGCCCAGCGTACCCGGGTGACATCACGTTCCAAATAAGCGCGCGAGTACGCACAATGTACTCTTTGTACGCCCAGCGTACTCACTCAACACAAAGGGCCAAAAAGACATTATGGAAAAGATGAAGGGTTAAATGGTTGTACCTGAATTTCGGGCTGTTACAATTCTCCCCCACTATAACCAGACTTCGTCCCCGAAGTCTTATACCGAAAACTACTCTGGATGCTGCTCCCGCATCTCCGACTCGGACTCCCATGTCAACTTGGACCCCTTCCGATGCTGCCACTGCACTTGCACCAAAGGCACTTCCTTGTTCCTCATAACCTTAACTTTTTGATCCCTAATTGCCACCGGTCTCTCAACATAGTTCAGGCCTGCATCCACCTGAATATCCTCTAATGGTACCACTATCGACTCGTCGGCTATGCACTTCCTCAACCGTGACACATGAAAGGTGTCGTGAATCTGACCCAACTCCGCAGGTAGATCCAAACGGTAGGCTACCTTACCTACCCTCGCGATTACCCTGAAAGGTCCAATATATCAAGGCCCCAACTTTCCCCTCTTCCTGAATCGGATTACTCCTTTCCAAGGAGAGACCTTTAAGAGTACGAGATCACCAACCTGAAACTCGAGCTCGGACCGACGCCTGTCCGCATACCTCTTATAACGACTCTGAGCGGTCAACAATCTTTGTCTGACCTGCTGTATCTGCTCTGTCATCTGAAGCACAATCTCCGTACTACCCATTAAACATTGCCCTACCTCTCCCCAGCAAATGGGGGTCCGACACCTTCTCCCATACAACAGTTCAAAGGGTGGCATACCAATGCTCAAATGATGGCTGTTGTTGTACGAAAACTTTGCAAAGGGTAAATATGTGTCCCAACTTCCTCCAAAATCCAAAACACACGCTCGGAGCATATCCTCGAGTGTCTGAATCGTCCGTTCACTCTGCTCGTCCGTCTGTGGGTGGTATGTGGTACTGAAATGCAGCCTCGTACCCAACTCCTCGTGAAACTTCTTCCAAAATCTGGAAGTAAATCGTACGTATCGATCTGAAACAATCGACATCGGAACCCTATGCCACGATACCACCCCCCTCACATACAACTCTGCCAACCTCTCAGCAGAAGAGCTCTCACTGATAGCAAGAAAATGAGCGCTCTTTGTCAACCTATCCACAATCAGCTAAATTGCATCGACTCCCCTCGCAGTCCTTGGCAATTTGGTGATAAAATCCATGGTAATTTGTTCCCACTTCCACTCGGGGATCTCCAGTGGCTGCAGCTTACCATGCGGATGCTGGTGCTCGGCCTTAACCTAGCGACAAGTTAGGAACCTCTCGACGAACCATGCAGCATCCCTCTTCATACAGGGCCACCAATACTCCTTCTTTAGGTCCAGATACATCTTAGTGGCCCCGGGATGGATCAAGAACTTTGATCGATGTGCCTCTTCCATCAAACTGGTACGCGTCCCGCCCACAAACGGTACCCAAATCCAACCCGACTATCGGTAACGAACTCTGATACCTGCCCGAAAACTCACTCCCTCTTTCGGTTTTCTAATCTCACAGCCTCAGCTTGGGCACCTCGGATGGTGTTCAATACCGGAGTCATCACTGTCAACCTCATACAAACGTCTCGAATCGGGGCACTCTCCGCCCTACGGCTCAAAGCATCGGCTATGACACTAGCCTTGCCCGGGTGGTACAGGATCTCACAATCATAATCCTTCACCACATCCAACTATCTCCTCTGGCGCATATTCAGGTTGGGCTAATCCATCAAGTACTTCAGACTCTTATGGTCCGTGTATATGGTACAGTGAACCCCATACAGATAGTGATGCCAGATCTTGAGGGCAAACACCATAGCCCCCAGCTCCAGATCGTGGGTGGGATATCTCGACTCATGAGGCTTCAGCTGCCTCGATGCATACGCTATCATGTGTCCCCTTTGCATAAGCACCGCCCCTAACCCAGATATTGATGCATCACAGTATACCACAAAATCCTCCATCCCTTCCGGGAGTGCGAGCACCGGGGCTTCGCACAATTTCTAGCGAAGTGTCTCGAATGAGGACTGCTGCTTCGGACCCCATGAAAATGCAACACCCTTCCGGGTCATCTTGGTAAGTGGCACGACAATCTTGGAAAAATCCCTAATAAACCTCCGATAATAGCCGACCAATCCCAGAAAGCTCCTGATCTCAGTGGGTGATCTCGACACCTCCCATCTCATCACTACCTCGATCTTGACCGGATCGACCAATATCTCTTTCTGGTTAACAAGATGTCCTAGGAACTGTACCTCTCATAACCATAAATCACACTTGGAGAATTTGGCATACAGCCTATCCGATCTTAGAACTCCAAGGATCTCCCTCAAATGCTCCTCATGTTGCTATCTAGACCTCGAATATACCAAGATATCATTAATAAATACGATCATCGACCGATCCAGCATCGGCCTGCACACCCTGTTCATGAGATCCATGAACGCAGTTGGGGTATTGGTGAGCCCAAAAGGCATCACCACAAACTCGTAATGTCCATAACGAGTTCTGAATGCAGTCTTCTAGATATCTTCATCCCGAACCATCATCTGATGATAACCCGACCTCAAGTCTATCTTGGAGAACCAAGATGCCCCCTGCAACTGATCGAACAGATCATCGATCCTTGGTAACGGATACCGGTTCTTGACCGTCAACTTGTTCAAATCTCGGTATTCAATACACATCCGGTGTGAACCATCCTTCTTCTTGACAAAAAGGATCGACGCTCCCCAAGGTGAGCTACTCGGTCGAATGAACCCCCTCCCCAACAAGTCCTGAAGCTGCGAGGATAACTCCTACATCTCAGGTGGAGAGAGGCGATAAGGCACCTTGGCGATAGGTGTTGCTCCCGGAACCAAATCAATACGGAACTCCACTTGTCTTTCCAGAGGCACGCCCGATGGTTCCTCAGGAAAAACATCCGAAAACTCGCACACTACCGAGACCTCGTCAATTGAACTTGGCCTCCCCGTGGCCACTCGTGTGTCCATCACATAGGCTATGAATCCACTGCAACCTTGCTGCAAACTCTGTCTCACCCTGGCAGCCAAACAAAACGCTGACCCACACCGGGTCCCTTCGCCATAAACAGTAAGCACTCCCCCACTAGGGTCTCGTATGGTCACCAGCTGTCTCTCGCAGTTAATAACCGCTCCAAACTTACTCAACCAGTCCATGCCCACGATGACACAGACATCTCCCATCGCGATAGGAACTAGATCAATTGGGAACTTGATGCCAAAAATCTCGAGCACACATCCTCGAATCACCTCGGTGGCATATACCGCTTTCTCATCAGCTATGGAAAACCTCAGGGGTCGACTCATCACCTCCCGATCAATACTGATGTGCTGACTAAAAGCCAAAGATACAAAAGACCGACTCGCACCCTAGTCAAATAATACCAAGGCAGGTACAGAATTCACAAGAAAAGTACCTACACATATCATAATATAAGCACAATATCTCAACATGAAAGTAAATACACGAAAGAATACATACTAGCCATGACATCGGGCGCCGCGCGGACATCCTCCGCAGTCAACTGAAAAGCTCTCCCACGAGCCTTCAGAGCCTCGGCCTTCGCCAGTCGAATCTCGGTAACCCTAGCAGTAGGCACAGATCCCTGTGCTGATCCCTGGTGTAACTGAGGACACTCAGCCTTCCGATGGACGGTCTGGTTGCAAAGGAAGCAAACCATAAATCCCTTGGGGCAATCCCCGGCGATATGCCCCTCCTTGCCACATTTGTAGCAAGCACCCGATCGACAGGCCCCCTCATGACCCTTGCCGCACTTCCCGCAAGTGCGGCCCTTCTAGCCTCCCATCCTCGAATCGGCGGACTTGGTCCGCTTGGCTGCTGGCTGAGACTGAGTCGGCCGCCGATCCATCCTCTGAGACTCGGCCTCCTCCCTGGACTGAGTCTCCAACTCAATCTCCCTCTTTGGGGCATTTGCCTAGAGCTCAACAAATGTCTGGTACGCCGAGTTCGATACGAACTCCCGAATGTCCCTCCTCAGAATACCCAAATATCGGCTCATCCGTGCCTGCTCAGTAGACACCTACTCAGGGTAGAACATCGCCCTCTCATGAAACTTCCGGGTGACCACAGTAACTGAATCATTACCCTGCTTGAGGGTCAAGAACTCATGAATCAGCCGTTCCATCTCCACCGGGGGAACATACTCGTCTCTGAACATGGTGGTGAACCTCTCCTAGGTCACTGTTGAAATCTCTGCAAGAGTGAAGTTCGTTGTCACGAACTTCCACCAATCCTTCACTCCCAGGCGGAGCTGGTTCAAAGTGAACCATACCCTCAGATGCTCCGGACATGAACACGTATAGAAGCATCCCTCAATGTCAGCAATCCATCTCATCGCAGTGATCGGATCCTGCGTCCCATCAAACTCGGGTGGCTTCGTGTTGCTAACTCCCGGAACAATAATGAGTCACCTCCCTGAGGTCTGGCAGCAACCACAGCTGCTGTAGCTGCAACGGCTGCGGCCTCAGTCACCGCGGCGTACCGCTCATCAAAAGTCTCCAACAGTGTGGTCTTGATAGACCCAAACATCTCCGGAATTTCGGCCCTGATTGCCACAGCCACCTCATCGTGGATCATCTGACAAAGCTCCTCGTCACTCACACCGCTCGCCCCAGGTCTGTGGCGTGTCCCAACCATAATGCCTCTGAAATACAGCATAAAAATGTCAGAGACTCGATCGAGCATACTCGCACTCGATAACACAACCCTACTCGGCCTTCGATACCCAAAGGATTCTTACTTGGGTTGCTCACTGATCCGATGTCTTCAGTAGTACGGGCCCTATACTACTTATTACACCGCATCAACATTCACCCCATGTCCTCCTCCTTGGACCCCGGAACGCGAGTACTCTATTCTCGCTATTCATTGGCTACCCACTCGCTCTCAAGGCATCTCATAGCAGTAGGATTCCCCTAGACTAAGGCATCACATATCAGGCCACTCTAGTCCTAATATGAATACCTAGTCTACTCTAGCATGCATAACATATCATAGCATATCTCATAACACATATTGTAAGGGTATTTTGGGGGATTTTACCGTTCGGGCGCTGGCTGACCGTACACACTGCTCCTTCTTTGGTTATCTCAAAACCTCTTATAAAATTTTATGATTTTTTTTATTATTGGAATTTTTTTCTCAAATGCTTGGTTTGAGTTCAGTTACGCCCGAAGGTGCACCCGAATCCCTCAAACCAAGGCTTTGATACCAACTTGTAACAACGTGAATTTTCAAAACAAATTTTCATTTCTTAAAACATATTTTCATCCAAATTAAACCATAAAAAAATCCAATGTGTCATAATCATAATACAAAACATGTCAAATCCCAAGATCATAAAATAAATATTCCGTCAGTGTGTACAGATCATGCCGCCGCCTTCCCACAGTCCTCGCTAGTACCTGAAACACATAACACAACAACTGTAAGCATAAATGCTTAGTGAGTTCCCCAAAATACTACTTACACACATACACCTTTCCAAGCCATGACCTTCCGGTCTATGTGTCTTAGGGGACTTCCGTCCCAACTCGGTAAACCTTCCGGTCCTACCCGTGTCGACCTTCCGGTCTATGACTCCCTGACCTTCCGGTCCACGCCATAATGCCTTCCGGCCCGTAATGCAATGCCTTCCAGCCTATAACAAGCATAACATACATAACACATACAAAATGTTTAACTTAATCACATACAATGCATACATCGTATAATAAGACTCACCTCGTAGGAAGTCTAGAATCTCACGTGCTCGATATCTCTGAATCTTGAAACGATGACCCAACCCCGCCTATTCACAACGAATAGTCATTCCAATTAATATAGGCTTCCAAGACTAAGCTACACCCTTTTTCACTATCCCACAGAGGGGTAAAAGACCATTTCACCCCTCTTTGACTCAAAAGTCCACATGTTGCCCAAACCCCTAAAAGTCAACAAAAGTCAATAACAAGCAATACGCGGGGCGTACTAGCTCCTGTACGCGGGGCGTACTCTCGCATTCCAGAAACAGGGAACGCGTCCCACTACGCGGCGCGTACTGGGATTACGCCCAACGTACATCCCAATTTCTCACTTCCATATTCTAATGTCTTAAACGATTAAGACATAACCCCATATTCCAGATCTGGCCAAAATAATACTTCTTAGACCATAAAGTTGAAACCTTTAAGCCTTGGCATGGCTAAAAGGTTCCCCACACCTTCTAACACCTTTCCTTTCCCCTCCAAAAGTCTAGATCTCATGCATGGCTCAACATCCACGTCCAAGATTGCATTTTTATGACCATACAACTCTTATAGTCCTGGAATGTGATAGATCTAGGCCAATGGAGACTATTTGCTCATAAAGTCTCCATCTTGGGACCAAAAACCCTAGAAATTGGTCCAAGAAGCACACCATATAAACTACAAGGCAAGATCTGAACTTTTTACCTCAGGAAGAAGCTCCAACCTTTGTAGTCCTCAGATCTACACTTGTCCACCAACTTCTAGCCTCCACAATGGACTCCTCTTCTATTTTTACCACCTAGAAATGACACTTTGAAGCTTAAAACACTCACACCTAAGCTAAAAACGAAGGAAAATGCTCTCTTAGGGTTTCTTTCTGAAGGATGGTGACTGAGGGACAAGACCATCTCATTCCTTTTATAGCCCTCAAGTCATATTAGGGTTTTGAGTCTGGACCGGTTACGCCCGGTGTAACCTTAGGTACGCCCAACGTACCCGGGTGACATCGTGTTCCAAATAAGCGCGCGAGTACGCACAACGTACTCTTTGTACGCCCAACGTACTCACTCAACACAAAGGGCCAAAATGACATTATGGAAAATATGAAGGGTTAAATGGTTGTACCTGAATTTTGGGCTGTTACAATTTCGAATATTGAACCTAAATCATAAAAACCTATATGGTGGAGGTCATAACTTATAACAATTTCACAAACCAATTTGATCATAAATAACCAACACAACTAATCTATTAGTCGAGCATCAACTACCACATTCACCATACCAACCCCTATTCACTCACCTAATTGATAACCATCACAAGTCATGGCTCCTCATATTTTCATTTTCATTAGGATCATATTTTTTTTAGAATAGTTGATACCAGATAAACTAGCAGGTGGTTAGAAAAAAACAATTATATCAAACAACAAGATTGGGATTTTGAAGCTACTCGATCCAATTAGGTTTTTCTTTTTCTACTTTTATTACAAATCCAAAAGAACGATTGGTTCACTATAATATGAAACAAATCAACTATTTTTGGTTCTTTTCTTACCAACAGAATTACATTGCAAAAGCACCACAAGCACCACCAAATCATGAAACAGGACACCTACAAGACTTTCTTAAACGTATACTTCATGCGTGTTGTCTACATCCACACAAGCCAAAGCCTTGTATGGATCCAAGCAAGGGATATTCAAATCTGCCAATGACTAAACTACATTCAAATACAAACAACAACATCACAAGTAAACAAACACATGGTTTATGGACTGTATATCTCCATCACATAACGAGCAACAAACATTAGGAACATCAACACCTTTATCAACCAAATTATCTCTCGTGGGCAACTTATTTAAATAAAGCCTCTAAGAAAGAATACTCACCTCAATAAAGCTGGACTATTCCACCTAGTAGGAGTGTAATTAGTAATCATGGTGTACTTATCAATCCATTATCTAGTTGTAGAAATGAAAAAAAAACACCAGAGCTATCTAACTCGCAATACCATCGATCATTATGATTCGACATAAAAAATACACCAACAAAAGCGAAGGACATCCCATTGCTTGACCTCAAACCCTCCCCTTGAGAACCGACACATTGTCAAAGTCCAATTTGATTGCTCAATTTTAGCCTTAACCGAAAAATGCTTCTTTTCAACTCCATATCAAAGACTATAGGAACTGGACTTTGAGTGGTTGATCTCCCAACTAGACATTACACTGTAAAATCTTGATAAAGACCTATCACCAATCCTTCTCTTGCAATAAGAAAAAAGATTCATGTAGTTATCAGATAAATAATTAACGTGTCAAGAATGTTTATCCACATAGTAGTAAATTTGTATCTCGACACAAATAGACCAATACCATCACATGATAGTGGTCTATGTATAACCTTAACCAATGTAAACAAAAAAATGTTAGAGTTATTCAAAAAATGCCAAACCTCCTTAAACATAGAGCTTTATTTTATGTAGATAGGCTGCTAACCCCAAAACCCCCATATTTTCTACCTGCCAACACTTTACGCCATGCAACCCAAGTATATATATAAATATAAATATATTCCAAGTCACCCACAAGAAAAAATGGTTTCACAAGGATGAATCTTTTTGAGAGCCAAATACGAGGTATTGAAAAAAAAATACATGACAAAGTATCAAGACACGCCTACGATGCCTTCCCCTCCCCCCCCCCCCCCCCCCCCTCTCCCCACCCCCATATTGAAAGTTGTGGCCTTTCTTTGATACATTTCTTTAAACTTTGATGAATTTTCTTGAATTATTTTAAGACTTCAGGATATATTTTACAATCGGAGACTTAACATTCCACACCAAGACAAGTCTCACAACATTCATGTACTAATGATTTCATACTTTTTTCATATAATCCATTATGCTTTATTATGTCTCTTAAATTATTATAACACCTTTAGACTAGGTATTTCACAAGATTTTGCTAAAGCAACTTTATATAGACATTTTTCAATGGAAGGCATTTGTTAAAAATCCAAGTTTTGAGTGTTGAAGTTTAACAAGTATGAAAGTAGAGCCCCTAGTTGCAAAGTACATGCAAGTGGGTGTAAGTGAAAATATATGTCTCATAAAATAAGCAACTCCTTTCTTCTTTCTTTTTTTTCCTTGCTCGTCGTCTCTTTTGTTCGTGGGGCGGGAAACTGGTTCTTCCGGGGAAAATAGAGCTATCTCCTCCCTCCAAAAAGCTCACTGCTACTTCAATTTTGAAACCCTAGTTACAATGTCACACTAATCTTTGAAAATCCCCAAATTTCCCAAATCGAATGGCATTTTCTTCTCAATTGTTATCACCAAACGCCGATAACAAGCAGAGAGAAGACGCCGACGAAGAAGCGCCGCCGGAGGAGCATAAAGTACTGGTTCAATCGGAAGAAGATCATCGTCATCACCATCGCGAGGCGAGGTACGTGGCCCTTGACCTCGTGTACTCAGCTACATCTCCTTGCAGTTACGCGAATGTCATGTCTAAGAAGGTGAAAGCTAGGAAATACTCCATTTTAGGGGTTCATAAAGATGCCATCTCCATGGATCCAAAGTCATCGCCACCGAAACCACCTGTCATTTATTTCTACTCTCGCAGTCGTCGTCGCAAGAGGAGTGATAGTTTCCATGGCACTTCTGTTTATGATAGTTTTCGTTCGAATCCAAATACGGTTTCTGCTGTTGTACCGAAAGTTGAGGATGTTGAATTTGATGGCGAAGATCGGGAGGTGAGGTCTATCGGGGTTTTGGAAACTTCTAGTAACAAGAAGAGGAAGACGAGTCAAGAGCTTATCAATCTAGGGCTCAATTCAGTTTGTCTTGATGCTCCAAGATTGAGAGAATCATCTCGGAAACCTAACAGAACTGATGATGCTAGCGCTAGCAGTGGCCGCAGAAGAAGCAAAAACAATGATAACAGAAACAATGACGACAAAAACGTCTCCCACAAAAACAGTGGTGATGGAACTGAAGCAACTGAGACTGAAGATACAAATAAATCCACCACCAATGCAAGTCGCACCAAGAGATGGGTGAGGTATGTTATATTCAAAGAAATTCCATTTATTTTGTTCAAATTACTACAAAAATGGTAAGCTATATACCAGCTTCTGATCTTGGAAACAGGCTGACATTTGAAGGTGTGGATCCCCAGAAATTTCTTGGATTAGAATGCAAGGCAAGCCTTGATTCTTATACCTGTTTCATATAATAAATTTAACGTTCCCTCATCTTACACCTTTGGGTATTGAATTACTGAAGGTTTACTGGCCATTAGATGCTGATTGGTATTTTGGCCGAATTGCAAAGTATGACTCAGAAAGCCATCGTCATCATGTAATGTTTCTTTAATCCCTGTTTTGCAAATCGCAATTGCAATTGCAATTGCATACACATAAATCTTTGGATCAGTTCCTTACAAAGTCACATGGTTTTCTTGATAAAATAGGTTGAATACGAAGATGGTGATGATGAGTGGGTGATCTTATCTAAAGAAAGAATTAAGTTCAATGTGTCTCCAGATGAGATAAAAAGTCTAGAGTTGACTTGTGATCTTCATTGTTCAGAAACAGACGATCTTGATGTCAATGAGATGATTGTACTTGCTGCTAATCTGGATGACTGTCATGATATTGAGCCCGGGGATATCATATGGGCCAAAATTACTGGTATGTACATTCAGTTCTAAATATGATATATAATATGAGAGAAAAGTTAACATGTTCTTCTAGGATATTTCATAAATTCATGACATATGTTATAGGGTATTGCTATTTCTTGCATTTAGCTCTATGTTTTATTTGATTATGCTTCTCTTGATTGTTGTTGATAACAACACAGGTCATGCTGTGTGGCCAGCAATTGTGTTAGATGAGTCCTGTGTTAGCATTCGTCGAGGTTTAAAAAAGATTTCAGGAGAAAAATCAGCACTTGTACAATTTTTTGGCACCCATGATTTTGCTAGGTTTCCATCTTCTATACATATAAAATATTCAACTATATTTGTAATTTCTTGTTCTAAGTGTAACACATCCTTATATTTTTCTGATATCCAGGGTTAAAACCAAGCAAGTGATCTCATTTCTTAAAGGGCTTCTATCTTCTTACCACTTGAAATGCAAGAAATTGGATTTCATCCGGAGCTTGGAAGAAGCAAAAACGTAAGTTGGTTTTCTTTAATTTATGACTTAAATTCAAGAAAACATATTTGATATTTGATATTTGTTGTGTTTTGAAATTTCAGGTATCTTAGCAGACAAAGACTTCCAAAGGGTATGTTACAGCTAAGAAATGGTGTTGGCAATGATATTGGAGCTGAAAGTGAAGAGGATGAAGGTAGTGGTGGCTCAAAGAAGAGGTGTTTGAGTAGTACTGAAATAGTACAGAAAAAATTCAAGGGTTCTAAAAGTTGCCCTTTTATAGTAGGGGATCTTGAAGTATTAAAGCTTGGTAAATAATCATGCTCATAATGAAATGTCCTTACTCCTTATAAGTTATATCTCTTTACTCATTTATTTACAAACCACTGACAGGTAAGATGGTTAAAGATGTGGATTGTTTTGATGATGAGAAATCTATTTGGCCTTTAGGTTATACAGCTACAAGGAAGTTTCCTTCATTATCAGGTTCTCTTTTATTAAATAGACTAATAATATTTACTTTGTTAACATGATTCTTTCATTTAACATCTCTTGTTTTTCTTGATTTCAGATCCAAGTGTATTTTCTGTATATAAGATGGAGGTGCTAAGAGATACTTGCACAAAAACCCAACCTGTGTTTAGAGTTACAACAGATGATGGAGATCAGGTAGAGCTAATTCTTAATGCAATAACATACTTGCATTTCTTTCTTATTACAATTTACAACATTATAATCTTTGTAATCGCAATGATATATCTGTTTTGTCAATTGTCATGCAGTTTGATGGTCCAGATCCTTCATCATGCTGGAATAAAATTTATGAAAAAATAAGAAAAATACATTCAGGTAGTTATGATGAAGGTGCATCTATGAGCTTCTTCAAGTCAGGTGCTGATATGTTTGGTTTTTCTGATCCTCATGTGTTGAAACTTATACAGGTAAGTAGTTCACCTAGAATTTATCTGTATTAGGAAACCGAAATATCTATTATTTATTTATTTATTATTATTTTTATTTGTAGGGGACATCAAATTCAAAGATGATATCAGGGAGCTTACCCAGCATGCCAATTGGTTATAGACCTGTTCATGTTAAATGGAAGGATCTTGATAAGTGCAATGTCTGTCACATGGATGAGGTGAATGTTTTTCTTTTTTCTTTTCAATTTGCTGAATTTACCAAATAATTCAGTTCCCCCTAAACCCTAAACCCTAACACAGATGATTGTTTTTTTTATTCAGGAATATGCCAACAATTTGTTTCTGCAGTGTGATAAGTGCAGAATGATGGTGAGCATTATTCTTGTTTTTGTCATAATATCAGAATCACATATTAGTATTACAACTCAAAATGTTATTGTTTATTCAGAAATATCAATGATGTATATATATATTTCCATGAAAGGTTCATGCAAGGTGTTATGGGGAACTGGAACCTGTTGATGGAGTCCTTTGGTTATGCAACTTATGTCGCCCAGGGGCACCTGAATGTTCTCCACCCTGTTGCCTTTGTCCAGTTATAGGTACTTGTTTATTAGTAGTTTATAATAATACTAATACTAATAATGATAATGATAATAATATATGATATTGTTTTTTTAGGAGGTGCTATGAAGCCTACAACAGATGGAAGGTGGGCCCATCTAGCATGTGCCATGTGGATACCAGGTTCATTTACTGTTTGTTTTTTATATGCATATTAATTTCAGCTCTTTTAACATCTTATCTCTTTCAGAAACTTGTTTGTCTGATATCAAGAAAATGGAGCCAATTGATGGGCTGAATAGAATTAGTAAGGTAATTCCTTTTTCAAGACATTATTTACATGTTTACATCCACTAAACACAAGAAAGGTAAAGGCCCTTTAAATGATTATTCATTTTCCTATCTATTCAGGATCGTTGGAAGCTTTTATGCAGCATCTGTGGTGTTCCATATGGAGCTTGTATCCAGGTAACCCCTTGCATTTAACATTTTTCTATTTATGAATTATGATTCAGTTTTTTTTTTCTTCATATTTCTGGAATCTATATATGCTGCAGTGTTCAAACAATGCATGTTATGTTGCATATCATCCGCTTTGTGCTCGTGCTGCTGGATTTTGTGCTGAGGTAATTGTGTTTTACTTTTTCAACAAAGTAATAACTTCAATTCACTTGGTAAGAAGTAAATGAGAAATCTTGTTAGATTTATATTGTGTTTTTTCCATTATATAGCTTGCAGATGCGGATAGACTGCAAATGGTTCATATAGATGAGGATGAAGAGAATCAATGCATTCGTCTATTGTCCTTTTGTAAAAGGCATAGCCCTAATCCTTCTGTTGAACGTGTTGTTTCTGATGAACGAATGGGTCAAATATCAAGTCAAGGTTCAGATTATGCTCCTCCACTGAATTCTTCTGGCTGTGCTCGATGTGGTAACCCTTTTGATAACATAACACTTCAAATAAAAACGAAAAGAATTCGATGTTATGTTAAGCCTCTCTTTTAATTGTTGGAAATGTTGATAGAACCTTATGATTATTTTGGGAGAAGAGGAAGAAAAGAACCTGAAGTTGTTGGTGCTGCATCTTTGAAGCGAGCATATATGGAGAACAGACCATATTTGGTGGGAGGCTTCTGCCATCATGAGTCCTTAAGCAATGTGTCATCTTCTCATTCTGATTCTGTTTCTCATACAAGCATATTTTCTATGTCTGAGAAGTATATATACATGAGGACAACATTCAGAAAAAGACTTGCATTTGGTAAACTAACATTACTTTCACCATTAAGTAGAAGCAATACTTCTCTTCATTTCATGCAATTTTTGATGCTATAATTGCTATGTATTTTGTATATGGTAGAAGAGTTGATGTATCTATCTGTGGCACAGGTAAATCTGGAATACATGGATTTGGCATCTTTACAAAACAACCACACAAAGCAGGAGATATGGTAAAATCCTCACCTTTGGGAAATATTTTTCCTTTTCTTTTCAAATCCTTTCATTCATTTCTGTATTTGTTAGAAGACCTAAACACCCCAATTATATAATGAATGTGCTGCAGGTAATTGAATATACTGGAGAAATTGTTAGACCTCCAATAGCTGACAGAAGAGAACACTTGATATACAACTCATTGGTGGTAAGTAGATTTATTATTATTTATTTATTTATTTATTTAAGTTGTTTATATATTTGTTTGCAATGAATGCAGGGTGCAGGGACATACATGTTCCGGATTGACGATGAGCGTGTAATTGACGCCACACGAGCAGGAAGCATAGCACATTTGATCAATCATTCTTGTGAAGTATGTCAATTTATTTAATTTTTTTTTCTTTTTAGTGTAAATGAAAGAAATAGCAATTTCAATTTGTATCTTTTGTTGAGCTTTTTCAGCCAAATTGTTATTCAAGAGTTATCAGTGTGAACGGAGATGAACACATAATCATTTTTGCCAAAAGGGATATTGCCCAGTGGGAAGAACTCACATACGATTACAGGTTTTCTTCTCTTCCATATATAATATAATCATCTACACTTTATGTTTTTGTATCTAGTAATGATGTTTTTTTTTTTTTTTTTATAAATTTAATATTACAGATTCTTTTCGATTGATGAACAACTTGCCTGTTATTGTGGGTTTCCAAGTTGTCGAGGTGTAGTTAACGACATCGATGCGGACGTACAAATGGCCAAACTATATGCACCACGCAGTGAATTAACAGACTGGAATGGAGAATAAATTGAGGTTAGAAAACCATCATCATCATCATCATCATCATATCACTATAAAAGATTAAAACTACAATGCTATTGCTATAATTGAAAAAAAAAACTTTGTATGATGGTATAATCGAAAACATATGTTTTGCAGTGGGGGTAGATTCTCAGGTCCTGCTTTGCGTGTTGTATTATTAATTGATGGGCGATTTGTTTCTGGGGTGAAGTGAAAGTTGATGTTATGGCATGTCATGTGTATGATTTATCATAAAATTAGGTTTTATTGTTTTAGATTTATACGGTCTGTCTATATCTTATCACCTAAGAACACGAGGGGCTGTACATAACATCTCGAGATACACACTGTTTACTCGTTTGGTTCACGGGCAAAATCGTCATTTGGTCTGTGGTTAACGGAGGGGGACAAACCAAAAGGACCAAATGTGATGGATTTTAAAACTCTAGGGATTGACCGTGCTAAGTTTCTGAAACTATCACAATGTTAAATGTACTCACAACATGGACTATTCTGTAATTTACTCATAATTGTTTTTGTAGATGTGTATGCTAAGTTATATTTTATAATCCGTGTCTTATTATTATATGAAGCTAAGGGTGACCATTTGGACCGGACCGTACCGGACCGACTCTTGGACCGGACCGGTTTCGGATAATATTGTGGACCGTAGGCCGGATTGGATGAGATTTACCGGGTCCGGGTCCAGGTCCATGTCCGGGTTTTCCGGTTCTAGGACCAATTTGGACCGGTACAATTTTATATGCATATGGTACAACTTGTTAAAACGTATTTTTAGGTTTGATATAACTTGTTAAAACAAATATATTGTTGGGTTTGATACGTTGCAACTCGTTAAAATGAATACGTTTTCGTTTATTGTGTCAATTGGACCGGTCAAACTTTGATTATTTATATTTTATACAATTTGTTTAAAGGATTGTAACTCACTGAATATGATACCTAAAACAACACAATTATAGTCTAAATTACACGTGAAAAAATGCATGTCAGTTGGATTTAAAACGAATGATAACACGAATGAGATATGTTTGTTTAAAGAATTTCAAAGAATATAAAAGTTCAATTTTTTTTTTGCTGAAAAACTGAAATATTTTAGCTTTGATATCTCATCTTTGAAGGATTGTAATTTATTGAACATAACGCTACAAACAATAAAATTATACTCTAAAATCATCTATAAACTTTAAATTACACGTTGGAAAAAATTGTATGTTAATCAAACCTAAAACAAATGAGATGCTTGTTTAAAAAATTTCACAGAATACTAAATTTTAAATTTCTTGTTGAAAAAGCTGAAGTATTTTAGCTTTGATATTTAATCTTTGAAGCATTGTAACTCATCGAATATAATACCAAAAACAACAATATTATAGTATAAAATCTGCAGATTTTAAATTACACGTTAGAAAAAACCGCATGTTAATCCGATTTACAACGAATGATATATGATTGTTTAAAAAATTTCACATTTAATTTTTTTTTTTTTTGCTGATAAACTGAAATATTTCAACTTTGATATCTCATATTTGAAAGATTGTACAAACTTTAAATTATACGTCGGAAACTCTGCATTTCAATTCGACTTAAAACGAATGAAATATGCTTGTTTAAATTTTTTTACAATAATACATTTTTTTATGAAAAAATAAGCCGGTCAAAAACCGGTTTTTACCCGGAGCCGGACCGGACAGGAACAGACCGGTAAAAAAACCGGACCGGTTTTGCTAAAATCATAGAACCAAGAACCGGCCCGAGGGTTCAAAAAACGGTCTGGTCTGGACTACAGATCCAAATGCTCACCCCTAATGTTTGCCTCTACTTATAAGTTCACACCCACGAGCTTACAACTTGTTTCATGTTGATACTGATGTACATTTTATGCCATACTAAACATGTGTAACAAATTTTAACCTTTTAAAAACCTAAACCGCAATATGGAAAAGGTAACTGAATAAACCAATCGTTTAAACCAAAAATTTAAGGTTAGGTTCAGCTATCGTGCTAATTTTGAAAATAAAAACAGTTTCGAATCCTATCTAAATATGATATCAATTTCAGTTGTGTTTTGCATATTACAACTAAACTAGTTTACTTTCCTGAGATTTTTGGTTGTCATGTTAGTTTTTTTAAAAAGCTACCCAAACCAGTGCGCAACGAGTTTTTGGAGTTTTTATAAAATTATTTTAAATATACCTTTTATAGAGTTACTCAAATCTCTATTTAAGAGCAAAGTTAATCATCGTACTCTCATTTTGAACCAAACCTCAACAAAAAGAAGATAATGCAAATAAGAGTTTGTTAAGAAAATGGCATCACAAGTTATCTATTCTAGCTAATTTTTGTAGTATTGAATTTTGTGCTAAACCAAGCTAGCAAATATTGATTAAGGAAAGGCTACCACTTAGCATTCACGCGAATCACAAATACTACCCTTGGTAATCAGACAAAGTAGTAGTGTTGAGAACAATGAGTCGAACAATCACAAATACTACCATATTTAGACGAGTTACTTTCATTAGTTGTAATGTTATAGAATCACAACAATCCGATCTGTCACCTCTAACACTAATGTCTTTACAAACTAAAATGGAAAGCTTGTAGGCCAAACATCATAATATGATTTATAGCATTGCATTGGACTTCATTTCCAAGTTTAAGCATTTGGGAGACATCTTGCGTACCTATGAAACACCATAATATGGTTTATAGCACTGCATCCAACTATTTAATCGTCACTATGTCGTTGATATGGTGTAAGTTTAGGCAAGTATTTCAACAGTTTCAATGTGCCATAAACTTGCATCGTTCCCCTTAAGTTTAAAATTATGTAATGTTAAGATCTATCATCGAGTTATGTAACATGTTTGCATTTTTAGTGTATTTACGGTAAACATCATTGTACTTATATTGAAGTCGAACAACTTTTATTACTGCAAACATCATATTAAATAAAATATAGGACAATAACTTGATGTTTGGCTATCATCGGCCTTACTTGAATAAACATTCTTCGACATATTTACTAGTACCGGAGACTGACAAGTTAGACTAGCTAGTATGCCCTTGTTGGTTCCATCAACTACATGTTTTAGCTTTTAGTGGTCACATACTTCAAACAAGTGCCCCGTCATAGGAAGACTTACGAACATGTAACTCTCCTTTTTAATTTATCATTTACCCATTTGGTGAGACACCCTTTACGTTTCGCTTCATGTAATGAAAAAGTATTTTACTCAATCAAACCGTGTATTTATTATTGATTATCTCAAAGATACGATATATATATATATATATATATATATATATATATATATATATATATATATATATATATATATATATATATATATATATATATATATATATATATATATATATATATATATATATATATATATATATATATATATATATATATATATATATATGGGGATAGAGAATATACATTACAGTCCCACTTAAGCTTAGGTACAAAACCTCTAAAATATATCGTTTTAACTTGCTAAATATACCCGGTTTGGTTTCACTTGGTAAATATATCATCCTCCATAACATTTCTTTCTTTCATTATCGTTTTACAACTCTGTTTTCTTTCCTCCATTATCGTTTATTACTTCATCCAAGTGAAAATTAGTAAAATTAGTAAACCATAAACCTGAACCCTAAACCCTAAACCCTAAACCCTAAACCCTAAACCATAAACCCTAAACCCTAAACATAAACCCTAAACCCTAAACACAAAACCGTAAACCCTAAACCTAAACCTTAAACCCTAAATCCTAAACCCTAAACTCTAAACCCCTATTGTGTCGATCTTGAATTTACATCTTGAAGTATTAATCGTGAATCCATTAATCGTAATCTTTATATAGTAAAACAATGTATTTTCAAGAGGTTTAGTACTTAAGCTTAGGTGAGGCTGTAATGTATATTCCCTTTTCCATATATATATATATATATATATATATATATATATATATATATATATATATATATTAGGTACCCTCTAATTTAAGTAAAATACAATGCAATACATAAACTTAGTCTAACATTTCCCCGCAAGCTAAGGGCGGGGAACGACCTGTAGCTTGGATCGTAAAAAGAGAAATCTTTGAGAAGACAACGGTTTGGTAAAAACATCAGCGATCTGATCAGCAGTAGAAATGAACAGAACACATAATTGACCAGAAGCCACACGTTCACGAACAAAGTGAAAATCCACTTCAACATGTTTGGTGCGAGCATGAAAAACCAGATTAGCAGTTAGATAGGTAGCACCAAGATTGTCACACCAAAGTGTAGGACGTTGAACTGAAACTCCCAATTTATGGAGAAGAGCTTTCAACCAGACTAATTCAACCACCGTATCTGCAAGGGCTTTGTACTCCGACTCGGTTGAAGATCTTGAGACAGTACGCTGTTTTCGGGCAGTCCATGAGATCAAGTTCGATCCCAAATATATAGCAAATCCTCCCGTGGAGCGTCGATCATCAGGGCATCCTGCCCAGTCTGAATCCGAGAAGGCATGTAAAGAATCAAATGCAGAGTGTTGCCAATGAACATCCGTAAAGGCTTGGAGAGAGGAACCCGAATCATGCCTAATGAGAAGTCCAAAATCAGTCGTCCCCTGTAACTACCGCACAATGCGTTTGACAGTAGACCAATGGTTTTCGGTAGGAGCATGCATGAATTGACACACTTTGTTGACGACATAAGCAATGTCAGGACGAGAGATACTAGTATACTGAAGAGCTCCAACGAGTTGTCTATAGATAGTCGGATCTGGCAAGAGAGGACTGTCACCAATAGATAAGACCTGAGTGGTGGTCATTGGAGATTGGACCGGTTTGCAATCCTTGAAACCCGAACGATGAAGAATATCCAAAATATACTTCCGTTGGGACAATATGAGGTCAGAATTACGAGAAACAACCTCAATGCCCAAGAAGTAATGCAGTTAACCAAGGTCTTTAATGGAAAAAGTGGAACCCAACTGTTAAATGAGGTGAGCAATCATTGCATCATCATTACCTGTAATAATGATATCATCCACGTAGACTAGAATGTAAATTCGAGTCCGACCTGTTTTCAGAATAAATAAAGATGGGTCAGTGCGAGACCCCGAAAAACCAAAACGATGCAACACAGTGGACAAGCGTTGAAACCAAGCTCGTGGAGCTTGCTTGAGACCATACAAAGACTTGTGAAGTAGGCACACACGACCAGGTTTAGAAAGATCAACAAATCCTTGTGGCTGCCGAATGTAAACGGTTTCTTTTAAGTCACCATGCAAAAATGCATTCTGAACATCCAATTGCCTGATTGACCATTTATTAGTTACAACAAGAGAGAGGACAACCCGAATTGTGGTGGCTTTGATCACAGGACTAAAAGTTTCATGATAGTCAACACCCGCTTGTTGTTTGAAACCCTTTGCTACAAGTCGTGCTTTGTAGCGAGAAATATTGCCCTTGGGGTCTCGCTTAAGTTTATAAACCCATTTGGAATCTATGATGTTGGCATGAGGAACTGGAAGGACAAGAGTCCAAGTACCATTTTTGATAAGATTAGTGTATTCCTCTAACATGCATTCCGCCATTCCTAAGATTTGCTCGCAACCGAAAATGAGGTAGGTTCGGTAATAGAAGCAGTAACATGATATGCCGAGGGGCTATAAGGTGTAGTCCGTTTCGGGTTGGGGTGTAAATGTAGGGGATGAGTGCGTGGAGCAGGAGAGGTATCAAACGACTCAGTCGAGGTAGTTTCAGTGGTGATAGGTGGCGACGCTGCCAAAGGAGTAGTTATAGGAGATGCAGGAGGTGTGGTTGGAGGTGAGTCATCAATAGTAGTAGTAGAAGTAGGATCGGGTATAAAACTTGGGAGAGACGAAACATACTTAGCGGCAGGAGTGGTACTAGGAGGAGGTGGGCGTTTAAACGGAAAAACAATTTCATTAAATCGAACATGGCGAGCAATGTAGATTCGATCCGTAGAGGTGTCAAGGCACCAGTAACCATGGTGTAGTGGGCTATAACCAAGAAATGTACAAGGAGTAGAGCGGAACTCCATTTTGTATCTATTGTATGGGCGAAGATGTGGAAAACATTCACATCCAAAAACCCGAAGAAAGGTGTAGTCAGGTTTTCGACTGAAGACATGTTGGTAAGGTGATCTATTGGATGAGGTTCGAGATGGTAAGCGATTGATAAGATACACGGCTGTCTCAAAAGAAAACTGCCAAAATCGTTGGGGAAGATTGACATGAGCTAGGAGAGTAAGGCCAGTTTCAACCACGTGACGATGATGTCGCTCAACAAAACCATTTTGCTCGCTAGTATGAGGGAATGAGTGACGATGAATAATTCCAAGTGATGAGAAAAAGGAAGATAGATTGCGGAATTTCCCTCCCCAATCGGTTTGAACACTTTTGAGTTTGGTATTGAATTGTCGTTCTACCATCTTAACAAAGTTGGTGAAAGTTTGAAAAACATCAGATTTATGTGTCAACGGGGAAAACCACATATAGCGAGAGTGATGATCAACACAAAGTAAAAAGAACCGAAAACCATCAAATGATAAAGTAGGTGAGGGACCCCAAACATCACAATAAATTAAGTCTAAAATATTATTGCTTCGAAAAGATGAACTAGGTAAAGAAAGTTTGGAAGATTTCCCTAACTGACAAGCAGAGCATAAATCTAAACAATGTTTTGTAGAAACAGGAAGCGAACAACTAGAAACAATAGTGTCAAAAACATGTTGATGTGGATGACCAAGGCGGTGGTGCTGGATTCTTGAGGAAGCTTTAGTTGCTGTGAGAGCCAAATTTGTTAAAGACTTGAAACTTGGAAGATGAAGCGAGTAGAGACCGTTATTACTTGGTCCCGTGAGAAGAGTGGTGCGAGTACGTTCGTCCTTCATAACAAAGAAAGAGGAGTGAAATTCAAAGAAAACATTGTTGTCTTGACAAAATTGTTGAACAGATAAGAGATTTTTCTTGACATCAGGAACATGAAGAATATTGGAAAGATTAAAGGTTTTATTAGATGAATAACATTTTGAGGATCCAATATGAAGAATAGGAAGAGAGTTACCATCACCAACATGAAGAGAATCAGGACCACGATAGAACTTGGAGGTGTTAAGGTTGGACACATCTGGTGTGGTGTGGGAGTTTGCACCTGTGTCAGGGAACCAAGTAGTGCCTGAAGTAGAGACATTGTCAGCAAAGGTTGCGAAATTTGCCTATAAATTCGGTTTTGGTGAGAGACTTGCATCTTGGTTATTTGGATACTGAGATGGAAGATGGCCAATACCACAACGGTTGCAATGACCAAATACAATGTTTTGTGTGGAGGCCCAAGAGAATTTCCTGGAGGGACCTGAGTTGGCACCATGAGATCGATTCTGAAAATTCCCACGCGAATTATTCCCAGGCGAGTTTCCTCGACGATTGCCTCTGTAGTTGTTGTTTGGGGGCTGTGAGGCATAGAAAGCTTGAGGGGTTACACTTTGTGGAGCAATTGGATTAAGTTGGAAGCCAAGCTGGGATGCCATGCTTTGTAGAGACTGAAGTTGGCTTTGAAAATTGTTAATGTTGAGTGATGTTTCTGTTGAAGCAGCAAACACGTGTGGTTGTGATGCAGGGACAACAGTAAGATTTTTATTTATCATATAATCATGGTCACTCAAAAGGGGGTGTAGCTCAATGAAGGTAACATGTGGGTGACGAGCTAAGAGGGTAGACTTGAGTTCGTTATACTCTTCACGTAGCCCATAAATAACAAGAAGAACCAGATCCTTGTCTTTAACAGGTTCACCAATATTAGCAAGTGTAGTAACATATTCTTGTACACGTGCAAGATAGGCAAGAGGAGTTTCATCGCCTTTCATGGTGAGTTTTAGCAACTGGGTTTTTAATGTATACTCTCTTGAAGAATTGGTTGGGGAATAAACACGTTCTAATTGTAGCCATAGATCTCGTGAGGTAGTACCCTAAACATGCTGGAAGGAAGCCTCTGAGATGGTAGAGATGATGATCATACGGACATGAGCATCGTTAGAAATCCAACGAGAGTAACTAGGATTGTCTGTAATTGTCTCTCCTGTGCCGACTTTGGGCTCAGGGCATGGTATTGTACCATCGACATAACCGAACAGATTGTTAGAGACGAGAAAGGGTTTTAGCATGGCCTTCCAATACCCATAGTTTGTGGGTATTTATGAGAATTATGAGAAGTTTTCTCATGTGTAGTGAAAGCAACAATGGTCGCCATGAATTTTCTTGACAGATCGGTGATTAGGGTTTATCTTGCATAAGAGGCTGTTGTGATGATGCCGCCAATAAGGTAAGGATTAACTTGGCTCTGATACCAAATCAAACCGTGTATTTATTATTGATTATCTCAAAGATACGATACATATGAACCTAATATATATAGGTTAGATAAATACAATTAGGTACCCTCTAATTTAAGTAAAATACAATGCAACACATAAACTTAGTCTAACATACTCATACATGTAAGTTAAATCAAATTATTAATGTATGTACATTTGATATTTACCTCCCATTTTCAGGCGTTTCCTATACCACTCTTGCACTGTGCTCCAGAAAAATTCAACTAACATAACAATTGGGTATTTTCATGCAGGTTTAGTTAACATGTTCATGGATTTGGCAACATTAGACATCATTACATTATAACATACACCAAGAAAGCACGCCCTTACCCACGTTAGTATCCATTTTCATCTCGTTTCTTACATACGTTAGGTATTAGACAACGTAACACCACCAATTTTCATGGAAGTCAGATTGCATGTACTATTTCATGTTTTCTAAAAAAATTATATGTTGCCTTATACTTTTCGACTTAAATTGTAAATTCATGGAGATACGGTGAAAATAAATCCCGTGAACCACATGTAGGAATACTCTTTTAATGACGAGATGTCGAGATCAATGGAGGGATGCTCTATCATAAATTATGATCAGATTATCAAAATAATCTATGCACTCCAACAACTTCCTCAAAAACCATGTCCACACATCACCAAACAAAGTTATTTATGGCCATAACAACAACAATAAACATGGTGTATAAATACTTTGTAACGTCCCGTTTTCCATATAATTAATTAATGATGGAAAATAAGTATAATTATAAACTAATAAATAGTAATAATAATAGTTAAGTGATTTAAGGACTTCAGCTACATACATATATGATTTTGGGGATGAAGTTGAAACTTAGAACATTTAAATGCAAATAAAATGGTTTTGGGGGTAATTCTTTCCATTATGGAAAACTTGAGGGGCAATTATGCAAAATTTGAAATTATGGGCTCTCATGATCGGGACTCCTCAAGTGGTAGCCCAAAAACTCGATTTCCTAGGTAGTCCTTGCTAGGATTTTGAGTCCAAAAGACCAAACGCTAAAACTAGGTGTAAAATGTGTGTGCGTCGTGTGTATAGCCGAGAAGGGAAGAAGTGGGAAAAGAAGAGGTGTAGACTAGCGATGATCGGAAGGAGACGAGTGGATGGAGTAGAAGGTTGAAGAGGAAGGAATGAGTATTTTTAGTGGTTCCATCCTCATCAAGTAAGTGAAATCGATCATATTTTCTTCCTTTTTCTTCTTGAGTTCGACAAACCCATCATCACCACCATCAAGGTGGTGGCAGCCACCGCCGACCACCACTATCATGCTGATAGTAGGTGGTGTCATTCCAAAGACTGTTAAGTCATTGGTGGTCTTGAGGATTGGGTTAATTCCATATAAACTCTAGTTTGATGTTATTCTTATTATAGCAATGAACTTCGCAATTTCTTCGTTATCACAACCTACTTTGAGTCTTGAGTGAGATTGAGATTGTTATTTAGAACCAATGGATGGTAACTACTGTTATGGACTCAATTTCCAACCCAAAAGTCATTTTTGGTTGTGACTTAACGGGTTAAGAAGCTAATTAACCCTAAATAACCAAAGTTGGAAAGACTAAAAAATTGACCAATTTGTCATTGTCTTGTAAAAATCAGAGAAAAATCATGGGATATAATTGCGATTCGAGACCAGTGCCGAAAGTTGCGTATGTGAGTCTTATTAATTTCTATAGTTTTTCCCGAAATCTAGAAATGATCTAACTGGGGTAAAAATCGCCATTTTCACAGACCAAACGAGTGGCTATGAGATGTAATTTTGTAAAATTCACCGTAAATTGTAGAAAAATTGTTTGAAGTTGTGCAAGTACTCAATGGAAAGGTATTGACCTGAACTACTTGCATGTGGTGCAGTTTTTCAAATTATGGGGCTTAAGGAGGGCAAAATATGTCCCAAACAGACCACATTTTTTATGTCAACATATGAAATTTAACCCATAAGTCCATTTGTAGATTTGGGGTATCAAAGTAGCTATATCTTAACTCTAATTGCTATTATTAGGAAAGTTGAAGGATGTCCTGGAGTAAGGGAGCCTTGGGCTACTTTGGAGGGTGATTTTGCTATTGGAGGTGAGTTCCTCACTTCATAACTTTAGGGTGTTATATGCTTACTGTAGGTTGGGTGAGACTAGGAACTATGTGATTAATAGTCGATGTGATACTTGTTGTATGAATTATATTTGATATTGTTCATTATTATATGGATTTTATTGGATGTGTTAGGGCCCGCAGGCCGAAAGGCCAAGCCGATTGACTGAAGGCCTTGTGCCGAGTCAGACTGACCAAAGGCCATTGTGGCAAGTCACGGGGACCAAAGGCGAAAACGCCAAGTTCGTGGACCGAAGGCAGTAATTCCAAGTCCTTATTTGGGTGCTTTTTAGGATATGTTCCTGAATAGGCACATATTATGTGATTTTGATGTTTATGATATATATATATATATATATATATATGTAAGATTGTATGATTGATAATGAAATGATAGGTAGGAGTAGGATTGATAATGGAATGATAGGTAGGAGTAGGGTATCAGAGCACAACTTGAGCGAATCAGACACATCTCGATGTGTTTGAACTCAAGTTTGCAACTCAAAAGTGTTTTCTTTAAAAGATTGTAAAATAAAATGGACAATTTCAGTGACAAGGATCCAGGACACAAAGTGTACAGTTAGCGAAGCCAAGGGAAAATGGGTTAATTATTTAATGTGGTTTATTGTTTTATAGGACATATGGTGTATGGGAACTAGATAGCCTAATGCCTACATGCCATGATTTAATGCTTACTATATGTCTTTGGGAATTTTGCTAGCACTAATAGGTTGTTAAGTGAAGGCTTTAGGTCGTATGCAATTTGAACTAAATAGAATCAGAATGCCTGATTTATCCTAGTGCACATCTGTTGTTTGAGTCCAACCGTTCTGGTGTTGAACCTGTTTTTTAATGACTATCCATCTTATTATTACATATGACTATGCATTCATGAGGTGACACGTCAGGGTCAGAGGAACTTCCATGTAGATTAGAGTAGCAAGGTGAAAATGAATCCATTACACTAGGAAAGAAAATAAATTGTTACTATAGAGAGTATACATGATAGAAATTAACGACAATGAGCAAATTGGACAGATAGATCTCGGAAGAACATGTATAGGTGTGAAACATAGTAATAGAGCTCCTACTATCTGAAGTATAGTATCCATATTCGGCCCGGGATACGTCAGGGAAAATCCAAGGAGTTGAGAATGGCAATATTTTTATGATTATTTGTGTATTAATAAATTGTAGCAATCTTAAGTTTTCCTATTCATTCAAGAATGGTGACTACGAGATCCATAATATTGGATGTGTTACTGTACCGAGTGTCGATGGGATACTTGAGATAGTTACAATAGTGGTGTTGTATGCAATTGGGAATGGCAATCGAAGACAACGGTGGGTGAGTACATTGAGAGTAGTGTAATGATAAAACTTTGAATACGTGGTGATGATTTCTACTTATATTAAACTGAATGGAGACTACGCGACTTAGAGCATAGATTTTAGGGATTTGCTCAGACAACACATCACTGAGTGACTAAATTGCTACCGAGGTCTCTCAGAACTTACTAGAGGAGTTACCTTGTATCATTATACGAATCAATGATAAGATGATAAGTGGCTCTAATAGGTTGGTTTTCAGTTTCGAGGAGCCGATTGTAGCTGTGCATGCTCCTAATAGGAGTGATGAGGCGACTCGGAAAGAGAGACCTTAACTTGGGGACACAGTAGGGAAAGAGTAAGTGGGCGTAGGGCCTAACTCTTCTAACAAGTATTAAGAAGTTTGATGTTGTTGTGTCAAGAACTAGAGGTCAGAAGAATCACAACATCTGTGATAATATTGGAAGACTCTCATGTCCGGACGCCACAAGTTTAAATGTGAAAGGTACGAACACTAGGAACATGCTCTCAAGACTGCTCACTGGAGGTGGAGTTATGTCTTGGTTACATTTGGGCCAAATTCACGTGTTTAGAACTAAGTGTAACATAGGTCTCGATACATACGGTTTGGAAGAAATAAGGGCAGGGCCCCAAGACATTGTTGTATGTGTTACTCGTATTGAAGTTGTTATTATATCATCGTTATTATGTATAGATGATTTCATATCACTTATAGTGCGACTATGTTTGAGAAGTTTCATGAGTAGGTCTATGTAGCATTGGAATTCATTACTTGACTGCCTTAGTGGTTGTTGATGGTGGGACTGCCACTCGTCTACATCTTATGCTTTCGGATCAGCTGGGTTGTGATATGTGGAGACTATTACATTCTCTCGTAGTTGAGGTCGTTAATGATAGGACGATGATGGTTACCTATGGTTACTAAGGGTGCCCCTTAGAGGTCTTTGGTGAGAACTTACCGATCGATTTATTTCGATAACAATGTAGGAACTATGTGTGATATCGGAATAGATGGGTGGGCACACTGGTGATGTGATTTTTTGTCTTCACAAACAAGTATGGATTCAAACCCAAGCGGGGGAGAACCATTGATTCAGAGTGACACCTTTGTCAAATCATGATGATATGTGTGGTTGTAGGGCTCGAGGTTACTTGATGCGTTACAGTGAAGAGTATTTATCAATTGTGTGGAGTAAGTATGGTGTCAAAGGATAGAAGGTGGTAAGAAGATTAGGTCATCAAAGAGTCTTGTGGATGTATCCCTTGGATATTTGTTGGGGATACCATCCGAGCTTCAGATGGGGTTCTATATTAGTTTTATTTTGGGTTTTTATAGTAGAGTTTCGTGAGGAACAAGGCCTACTTAGTTTCGTAATATGATCGATCACTTAGAATCTAAATTGTATGACTCGTTTAATACATAGAAAGATAAATATGATAAAGTAGTAGATTGATGCCAAAAAACCGATATAAGAAACATGTAATATCACTCCTCTATTTGTTAACACAATATACAATCAATAAAATAACAACCACGCACAATTAATGCAAATCACGAACCATTCACATAGAGAAATGAATATTTTAATTTTACCAAATGACAATTGTTTTTTAAAAGAACCCAATGACAATATTCTTATTAAATTACCAAACAACAATATTCAAACTTCAAAATGGTTATATTAGAAAATAACAATAAATCATTTAACAAGAAGACATTGTGTCGCCATCTGATATATCTACATTGTTGATAAGGAAAGTTTGTAGTCTAACAAAATAGGCGAGTGGTAGGACACTTAAGGGTCAACCACTTGTATGATTTCCAGAACAATATGGGCATGTGAGATCCATATAGCCGTAGAGGTAACATGACATCAAACATCTATTTTTGCAACAATATAATTTTTCCAACACTTTCTCATAAACCTCTCAGGGTTATGGTTGAAAGAGGGAAAACCACAATATACATGCCTTGAAACAACTATGTAGTATGAGTAGAAGGTTGATCAGGTCTTTTTGAAGTAGTGGAATCATCACTAGATGAAGGTGTATGTAGAGGAAAGGTAGAACATCCACCTACCCCCGTCAGTAGATTTTATAGTTGTTTAAAATGTACGAACCATATTCTATAAATAATAACTCGTCAAGTATTGTCCAATTATCTTAATAAGTGGTTAGTTCAACCCCATCAATCTTCAAGAAGTCTACGAGTCAGTCACAAGAGTCATTATTGAAGAGTCATTATTTTGAAATCAGTAATGGTTGCATGGGGAAGAAGGAATGTAAATTTAATTACTCACAAGTAACAAACATATTCCACTAGTATTTATTTATGCCCCATTATGGGTACTACTTTGGAATATTAAAAAAATAAAACCTCATGAATGGGCATGATCTCTATAAATAGTTGTTGGACATCGTTTCTCATAGGGAAAATGACTTAAGAGGGTAACTACCTCTTATCCGTGTTCACATATTGGCAACTTCTTATTTTTTGTACATAAGAAGGCAACTAACTTGTTTTAACTGTGTAACATCCCAAAATTCATAACCAAAAAATTTCTTTTTAATTTAATAGTAAAACCATAATTGTCAAACCATTAATTTAATACTCCGACATCGGGCCCCGCCCGACATCAGGCCCCGCCCGCTAAATACATACACTCCTAAAACATGCGAACACATAAAGAAACATACTCTACTGTATCCCTGTCCTAAGAAACATACTCTGGTAATAATGAGATACAGAACATCGTTCGTACTCAGCTAGTGATGAGATACAGGAGCTCGCCCACACTCACCTCTTTACCAAGGACATACAAGTATCACACATACAACAAGTATACTCTAACATGAAAACATTCCTCAGGCACCCGCCCGACATCAGACCTTGGTCTGGAATAACATACTAGCAAACAATGCCTATAGCTAACCCCCGAGTCTTCCTACTCATAGACTACATGGGCTGACATTATGGCTTTAGACCCATTCACACAGTGAGGAGACTCACCTTGCACTGCTGAAGCCCTGGCTGGAACTAGCTGAGTACGGACGAAGTTCTGTATCTCATTATTAGCAGAGTATGTTTCTTAGGACAGGGATACATTAGAGTATGTTTCTTTATGTGTTAGCATTTTAGATGATTGTATGTGTTTAGCGGGTGGGGCCCCGAGATAGGCGGGGCCTAAGAGAGACAAATCTGTATACCGAGCGGGGCTCGATGCCAGGCGAGGCCTGATGTCGGGCGAGGCCCGATGCTGGAGTATTAAATTAATGGTTTGACAATTATGGTTTTAGTATTAAATTAAAAATGAATTTTTTGGTCATGATTTTTGGGATGTTACACAGTTAAAACAAGTTAGTTTCTTTCTTATGTACAAAAAATAAGAAGTTGCCAATATGTGAACACGGATAAGAGGTAGTTACCCTCCGTAGTCATTTTCCCTTTGAGTTACCGGTTAAAATATGTATTAGCCGGTAATATTGGTATAATTTAAACATTTAAAATAAGTTAGTTGCTTTATTATGTACAAAAAAGAAGAAGTTGGCAATATGTGAAAACGGATAAGAGGTAGTTACCCTCCTAAGTCATTATCCATTTCTCATAAAAAAGGATAACGCGAGGTTAGCAAGGTGAACCTGGCGACAATATTGGTCATTTTCTTAACTTTATGAAAAATGTGGTCTTCTGGAATATCTATTACATCAATATATGACCATTTTTGTGAATAACTCTTATTAATTATATGTTACTAAGTAATTAAATATAACAATCATGGTTATTGTAACTATAAGTAATAAAAGAGAGTTATTCACTAAAATGACAATATATTGGAACTTTATATCTAGAGGTAACTCTTAATTTATGGGCTTTAATAAAATGAACACAAGCTCTAGAAAAAGAACATTACCAACCACAAAGGTAAGACAAAAGGTCCATATATGTCTGATGTGCACTTTATATACATATCTAAATTTAAATTTATAAATCTAACTACTTAGCTAAATTATACACTTATAGGCAGTAAACAACTAATTACTAAAGTAAACAAATACAAAGCAAATTTAAAATCAAGAATAAATGATACTTTCGTTTAGCTTTGAATCCCTCCTGTTTCCTATGGGTGATTCTGTTAGTTACCAAATAAAAGTTACTAGTCATCATGATCAGACTAACTAGCATAAGTCAATTCAATAACTTTAACCCTAATGATCATGCAAGATAAGGAAACTAATTTGATCTTAAATATAAATTTGGCTATGAATGATAAAATCTACATAATACTATTCTTTGGTCAAGTCTAGTAATCGAGCAAACATTATGATCAAATACTACTCTCTAACACAGTTAAGCAACTAACTTATCACCTATACTAGGATATGACTAACCAATATCTCGAACAATTTAATGATCATAAATAGCTTGGTAAATCAATTTTATGCAATTAACTGCAGTTTAACTACACAATCTTGAGACAAGACAATAAAGATAGCAACTTTAACAAGCTAGGTTTAGATTTACCAAACAATATTTAAACGAAGAAAAGGATTTTTAGCCCATAGTTACAACTAGAAAACACATAAACAAAAGGAAAACTAAGATAAACAAGAGTAAACTAGGCAAACCGAATGAATATGTGTGAATCCTTGCTCCAATCTATTTATCCTTTGTTTTATAATCAAATTATGCTCCCAAAGGGTTCTTGAAGGGTTTTTTCATTGTTAATAATCGCATCCCTAAGGCCTCCAATCTCTGGAATCGACCTAATGTCCATAATATATATATATATATATATATATATATATATATATATATATATATATATATATATATATATATATATATATATATATATATATATATGCGAAATTCTAGCCAGCACGTCGTGGTTGGACACCACCACGTCGTGGATATCCCATATTCTCCACGCAGCTCAATGATCGTGAATTTTCCATTCACCACATCGTGGTCGTTGGGAATCCGACTTTTCTCAAAACATGAAAGTCGTCAGAAATTTTGTTTCGTTTTCTGATCATTTTGAATCATCTCAATCAGGGTTACGAGTCATGAGATATGGTTAAAACACCGATGAGGGATGAAACTGTCCGACAACATCCTTTTTTTGTGTCTTCTTTTGTCTTAGCCTCTTGATTCTTGCTTCCAGCTCCTCATTTGCTTCCTTTTCATCCTGAGCAAGTCTTCACTGATACAAAACATATTTTAAACATAGTAAGTACATTTTGTCCCAAAATAAACATAATTGTAGCTAAAAGTATTAAAAATAAGCATTAAATATATAGTTAAATATGCACATATCAAAATACCCCACACTTGACTTTTTCTTGCCCTCAAACAAAACTGATTTTATTATTATCATAACAAGACTTTAGCTACCAACATCTCACAAGACAATCCATTTTGAGCCTCTCCATTACTCCAAAACTGCAATGCATGTATTTGTGTCTAACTTTTCCTAAGAACTTCCCCGATCCTAAATACTCACAATCTTCATAAACACTTCCTCACTTCTTTTGAATAACACTCATTTTATGCAACCCTCTGAATCCATCCCCAAAAATCTTTCTTAACCTCAAGGTAATTTTTGGTTAAATCCCTAAACATACATATGGAAAAATAATCTAGAAAATAAAAAATTATAAACAATAATAAGTTGGCAACTTTCGCCTTATTCTTGAGTCTTCGATTGATTTGGAACTTTTCTTCACGATATTTCTTGATCTTCATAGCTTTGTAGGCTCTTAATCTTTCAAACTTTTGCAATCTTTTTTTTTCTTTTTCTATTTTTTTCCTTTCTCAAAATTTTCACTCAAAACTAAAAATCCTAAAAAAAAAACATATGCTTAAGCGAGGGAACTTAACTTCAACCCTTATTAGTAAAGACATTAGTCTAAGGTGCAATGACTACATAGGCTTTCCTTGATACATTTTTGGTATACGATGCTAAACATATTTTAGTCCTCAAACTAAGCAAGGTCCTGTTTTTGTTCCATGATTTCACTAGGATAGGGAAACCACAAATACACTATAACATATATTGGCTCAAATAAACATTGAGACTCACACTGGATCGTCCCACACAATGCTAGCAACCTAGATTTCAACATAATTTTTTTTTAACTAGATTCAATTTTAGATTATTATTTCAAATCTTTCTAATAATTTTAAAATCCTAGTCATTTTTCAAAATTTTAATCATTATGCTTGTATTCCTATGTTCGAATCCTACCACACAATTAAATGATGCAATGTCCCCATTGCATACTAAAACAATAAAAGAGCATAAATTAAAGAGGGAGAACTGGAACAGACTCCCCTAGGATACTAGTGGCGAGATCAAATTCTGAAACGTGTGGTAAAGCTTGGACTTCGCATATAATGGCTAGAAACAATACTTTTGGACTCTTTTCTTGTGAATGCAAATGTGTCAGATTGAAATAAATCATAGAACCGTTCTTCAAAAGTGTGTTAAACCTCTGCCACGATTTGATATAGTAACGCCACATCGTGGTGTCGAATGAATAGTCGTAATGGTAACAAATTATAAGAATGCCACAATGTGGTCTAGTGGGATGTCAAGTCAACCAAGAAAATTACACCCTTTGTTTGCAAATAAAACGTAATATAATGGTAAAAAGGGGTATCGATCCTCGGGGAAATGGTTGTATTCAATCTAAAAGAACTATTGTAAATAAACTAACTAACTACAATTAAACTAAAGGGGGGGGGGGGTGGTGGTGTTTTATTACTTGAACACTAAAAGACTTGAATAACTAAAAACTTGCAACTAAGCAAGATAGTGAGATGCTCAAATATTGGATAAAGTTGGTTAATCAAGGCAATTCAACACAATGAACATTTGTGTGTTTATCATTAGGATTCAACATGAAGCTTATCATTCATCCCAAATTGGTTATAGCAATCATGAAGCATGAAATGCCAAGATTCCTATTAGGTAGTATGGAGGTTGGGGAAACCCACAACACACCTTCTTAATCAAGATCAAGGGTTTAATTGAAGCAATTGAACCTAAGAAGTTGATTAGCCTTACGAAAGAAGGAATCCCCAATTCCTAAAGGATGTCAATGCTTACACATCCATAAAGGAGATATGATTCATAAACTAGAGATGATTTTTACCATCATAAAGCTCTTGTTCTATGTCAATTCAATGATTCAATACAAAAACAAAGAAATAAACTAACATTAGCTCATTCAAGTACCAAGCTCATGATCAAAGCATTAAACAAGCATAAGAAATATGATCTAGAACCATAAACATAAGATAATTGATAATCTAGCATGAATCCTTCAAAAACCCACAAACATTCAAAGGTTTTAACCAAAGTTAACCAATATAGAGAGTTTAGCCACTCATGGCAATAGAAAAACAATCACAAAAGTCTAATTTCATAAAGAAACTACCAATATCTTAGAAAGATGAAAAGAAATTAGTCTTCAAGCTCCAAAATTGCCTCCTACAGGTCTCCAATGGTGCAAAATCGAGAATGTTGCTGATGGATCTGATCCCCCAAGGTTATGGTCTGCCAAATAACCAAAATACCCAAACTGGGCAGTTGCACGGGTACCCGCACGATGAAAATTCTACCCTCGCAAGTGTTGCTGTAATGCTATTGGCTCCTCATTCCTCCATTACAAAAGATTCCTTTGGTCCCCTCCATATCCATGTGATTTAAACCAACCAATCATCATTTAGCTTCAAATATGGATGCTCCAAGCCAAAAGAAGTTTATGACCCATCTTCACAAGCCCAAAATATCCAAGTCCTTAACTCTTAAGGCCCAAATCTTCTTTTATGGATCCGCCAAGCCCAACAATGCCTCGAGAGACCACTAAGTCCGACTCCAATCAACCTGCAACCGCAACGAACACCAAAAATCTGCAAAATACCTTATGCAAAATAAAAAGCACCCGGTACGATCCATAATAAAGAAAATAAAGAATATACAATGCAAAACTAATTAAAAAGAGCTAAAAATCTAAAATAAACCAATAAAAATAAGGAAATAAAATAAGATATCAAATCACCCCAAGCTTAAACCTAACTTGTCCTCAAGTTAGAACAAGACTAAAATGAACTCAGGATGAACTGAACTTAAAATAGAAAAAGAAAGATAGCATAGAACTTGGTCAACATCAGTCAACATAGTCAGAATTAGTCTTTCAATGGACCCTACACATCTTCAAAATGTTCCCCACTTTATAACCTTAAACCACATTCTTAACCACTTTATGGGCGAATAGATCACGGCTGGATGTGGTCGCGGTGTGCAAGGCAAAGGAAACAGAGATGCGCCTAGTGCAGGCACTTTAAATCACCGATGCAGATGATAATGCATGAAGGAAAGGCGTGTCTTCACACACGATGATTCCTACATTTGTCAGGATAAAGTTTATAATATGAAATATGGTTTTGCAGCACAAACTCTGGGCAAACATCCGGTTTCAGAGGCTTCTCTCTTGTACTATCCTTTACAATCTACAGTCTCATCGTCGGGGCCTTTTCTCACCAAAAATCAAAAAATAAAATAAAATAATAAAAATTCTACTTAACCTAAATCTAAACCTAACAACCCAAGTCTTCAATCTGGAACTTTTTTTATTTGGTCTTCAGTCTTCTTTTGATGCTTGACATTCAGCTTTCTCGTCAGTTTTTTTTTTTTGGAGAAATCTTGAACTTGGAGTCTTGTTCTTATTTTTGTGTTGCTCTTTTTCTTCACTTTTCTTCTTTGTTTTTGATGATTTTCTCGAATCATCTTTTATCGTTTCTTATTGTCTTCACTTTTTCCAATTTTTCTTCAATTTTTGTGTTTTCTTCTTGTATTTCTTCTTGGAAGGTCTAAGGAATTTCACCATGTAACATAATACTCCAATAGTGAAGATGGAGTAATAGATAGATTGTAACATCCCCATCTGGCACGTATCACAATATTGTCCGCTTTGGGCCACTCGGCACGAGGACTTCCCATGGGGTCACCCATCCTGGTACTACTCCTGCCCGAGCACGCTTAACTGCAGAGTTCTTATGGGATCTGCTACCCTCACGGCTTTAAAACATGTTGTGATAGGGAAGGTATCCACACCCCTTATAAGGAATGCTTAGTTCTCCTTCCCAGCCGATGTGGGATCTGATCTAACCCACTTTCACCCCCCATTATAGGGTTCGACGTCCCTGTCGAACACATCGACCCGTGTCCTGGCTCTGATACCATTTGTAACATCCCCCTCTGGCACGTATCACAATATTGTCCGCTTTGGGCCACTCGGCACGAGGACTTCCCAGGGGGTCACCCATCCTGGTACTACTCTCGCCCGAGCACGCTTAACTGCAGAGTTCTTATGGGATCTGCTACCCTCACGGCTTTAAAACGCGTTGTGATAGGGAAGGTATCCACACCCCTTATAAGGAATGCTTAGTTCTCCTTCCCAGCCTTAGTTATCTAAACCAAAGTCGTAGAGTATGTTAAAATGAGAAAATCCGTGAAAAGAACGCCCAAATCTGACTTCGTATGAGGAAGTTATGATTTTTCTAAGATTTAGCATAGCAGTGCACAGCCCGAAATCTGAATTTTAGATCGGTCGATTTTTAGCCGACGGGATCTAAATGAATGTTGTAGTACTCGTAAATACCAACGCGTAGATATAAAGAACGTCGATAATAGAGCTTGTATGCGAAAGATATGGACAAAACTTAGTCCCTACTTTTCGAGCGCGGCGAATTCGATACAGTTTTGTAAATCCGAGATAGAATGAGAATTAGCTAACGAGGTCTAAACGAAAGTTGAAGATCTCATTAATAGGATCTCAACGGTAAAAAGACAGACAAAAACGGAGCTCGTATGCAAAAGTTACGGACGAAGCTTAGAGGCTACTTTACTATAAAACTCCTATAAATACAAGGGTGAACTCCTCATATTTTCTTCACACCATAAGCCTCTCTTTCTCTCTCTAACTTCTCTCTAGCCTCCCTAAACCCCTCCCAAGTCTACGGAACCTCCCTAGCACGAGAAGAAAGCCCCGGAGCGCCCGACGGCTCCGAGAAGAAAAGCTTTCGGCTTGGAAACGCTGCTCCAACGAAGCCCGATTTTTAATAAAAACTCGCTGTAAGTGAGCTACGCCTATACTATATTTAATATAGATTTTATTTAATTATAGTAACATTATTAGGACCTTAAAATAATTATTTGGGCTATTATTATGAGTTATATTGAGTGTTATTTAACGCTTATATAATAGTAATAATAGCTAGAGTATTAATTAGTCATGGTTAACGTTAAAAACTAAACCCTAGTGGTATTGATACTAGGTTTTGTCGAGGAAAATTGTTTTGAGATAACGAAGTGCTGTCTGAGTTCGGAATCACCACCTAATCAGGTGAGTGCATAGTCCCTTTCATCTTACACATAGATATGAAGTATTTTATATAAACTACGTGCTATGTGTGCATATTATCTGAATACTTGCTGTCTATGCTGGATGAACGTTTTATACATGTTTTAAAGGATTTAAACTGTATACGTATTTTATATATACGAATATGTTGGGTATGATGATTGGTAGATAAATGATGAGAGATAGAAGATGATGTGAGTATACATTGGCAGCTATAGACTTAGTGCCTATGGGACAAACACAAGTAGCTATGGACTTAGTACCTGTTAGACGTTGGTAGCTATGGATTTAGTACCTGTTGAACATTGGTAGCTATGGACGTAGTACCTATTAGATAAAGACTGGTAGCTATGGATTTAGTACCCGATGAATAGACTATAGCAGCTATGGAATTAGTGCTTTATGAACGAACATTGGCAGCTATGGATTTAGTGCCAGTCCTATAACCCTGGAAGTAAGGGACTTCGGAATAAACAAATGCAGGATAGACGACTCTTAGGTTAAATCCTTAAGAGTAAACAAGATAACGGGGATGGGTAATGGGGTTAATTGTTTGATGATTAAACATAACAATTATATTATTGTGGGTTGAAAACCCTATGTACTCACCAGGTTTCCCAACCTGACCCACTCAGTTTATGTATATCACAGGTGTTGATATGAAGTCACTTCACACTGAGAGATTTAAAGAGATGTAGATCACTAGTGTAAATAAATGTAAGTTCTGTTTATGCTTATGTTTCTGTATTAACGATGACATCCCAAACGTTTTAAGATGAATAAAAATACGTTTCTTCGAAAATGTTTTAATAACGTATTTATCGTGTTTTTCTGGGAACAAATTCCGCAACCTTTTTATAAAATGAAGTACTCTGATTTTTATAAAGCATAAACAAAATCGGTCTTTTCTGGCCGTGATTTTGGGGATGTCACATAGATGCTTAATCATGAACACCTATTGATCATTGACAATGTGCCAAGATCACCTAAAATGGGTGGGATATGACTCAAAAATGGGTGTTACTGAAAAAAACTTTGTCCCAAAAGATGTGAATTAGGGGACCCACTTCAAAGTTCATCAAGCACCTCAATGCAAGGCATGATAAACAAAAATCTATCTAACTATATACTCTAGACCCCTAGAAAAATGATGACCTATCTTAAAAAGGTGGTGAGAATCTAACTAAGTAAGGCTCGGACGAGACTCGGGAGTACTAAGGGGTACTCCCCCCAAAACCAAGATGTGAGTCTTCAATATCTTAAAAGTTTTCAAAATACCTTACCGGGCTAATCTTTGCTCGCACAAATCGGTTTGACCAACCACATCCCTCCATACCTAGACCTAATCAAGCTACCTGCATCTGACCCCCACACAAGCGGTCTCAAAGTGGTCTGTGAGGCTCGAAACGTGTCCTATTTATCAAATAAAAGGAATTCCATATCAAGACACGAGACTAATCTATGATTAAATACTTATGATTCGGCGCTATGGTACCTGTAGGGATGAGAAGTCAAGAGAAAACAAAAATGCATGAGCTTAAACTAGAATGCATCTAAAAAGTATGAAAATTAGAAAAGAAAGAAATAAAATATGCAATATATATATATATATATATATATATATATATATATATATATATATATATATAATTTTTAATGCAATATTTTATGAATGAACTAAATGACTTACTCTAAATGCAACCATAAACAACCTAAATGCAATAAAAAAGTAAAAGATAAATAATACCTCACCCCAAGCTTAAAATTATGCTTAGGATGAGAGTAAGGAAGGATCGTACCAAAATCAAGATGGGGAAGGCATGCGAGGGGGGTAACCGCCTTCGGGATGAAAATGATACCAAAGGTCCTCCATGTAGTTGTTGGTGCGAGTCTGCTGCTCCTCAATGCGGCGAATGGCTGCTGTGTTCCGGTTGCATTGGAGACGCAAGAAAACAAGCTGACTGTAGATATCAAGAGGAAACTCGTGTTCGTGATCAGGCTCATTGCATTGTGGATAAGAGTGGTACTCATGTTGTGGCTCAAAATGTGCTCCCGAAGGTTGACCATGAAGGGGTGGTGACAATTGTCAGATCAGGAGGTCATAATGGTCTTCGGCTTCAAATGGACTACCGGCATTGGAATGGTGAACTTGCATTTCATCATCACTTCCTGCATCATCATCATCGTGTAACTCTTCAGGTAAGAACCAAGTTTCGGGGTCGTTGGTGGAAAAAGCGGAGATGCTAGGGTTAGGTAAGATGTAAATTGGTTCCTTTACATGATTGAGCCAAGAATAATGGTTAGGACGGGTAGGATGAGGTATCAGTAATTCCATCCGGGTGAGAGCGATGTAGTCAAGGAGGTAGATAGGTGGATCATCCACAGGCACATACTCAGACTCGGGAAATTGAAGGCCTAAAACCAACCCAATTAGGGTAATGAGACCTCCAATGCAAATGTCGCCAGTGGTCTTCTTGCGGATCGAGGAGTAAGTGACCAACTCGACGAGTCGGAAAATGGACTCGACGAGTCCGGTCTGAAGAGAGAAACCCTAATCTCGGGGGTTGTACCCTATTTAAGGGATGCCATGCCCCTTCCTCAGCCTCTATATCATCCTAGAGAACCTGTAAATCCTAGATTTTGCGTGAGCTTCCATCATTTGAGGGAAAATAGCTTTAGAGGAGGGAATCTTTGAAAGGAACTTGAAGATCAAGAGGGTTGCTTCAAAGGAGAGGTGTAGATCCGAGAACTATTTCAGTTTGTGCTCATCTTGGAGGTAATAAGCTGTTATTTTCCCTCCTTTGCATCTAGATCTATCTTGGTTATGAGTTTTGGGGCTTTTATGCCATGTCCTTGAATCATTTCGAGTTGGATCCCAAATCTGAAGTTGCTACTTCAGATCTAAGTGTATTCTGGCCTAGAAAATCATAAAGCATCAGTCTTTGGGTTGGTTGTTAATCCTCTTTGTCTTAAACTCTAGTTTGTATTGTTTTGAGCCTTGATCTCCTTAGTTATGCGTAAAGTTTGCAACTTTACATGGGGAATGGAATTTGGAAGTATGGATCTATGATTTGGAGCCCCTGCATGGGTCGAAAAGCCACTGAATGGATTAAGAACTGGAGCGACTCGGCGAGTCACATGGGTGGACTCGGAGAGTTGGATGAAGTTGGGCAGGAACTCGGCGAGTTGGAAGAACAACTCGGTGAGTCTGTTGAAGATTGCCTTGGACTCAGCAATTCTGTTCTTGGACTCGGTGAGTCAAGTCGCGAAACTCCAAACCCTTCTAGTTAAGACTCAGATCAGTGAGTTGGGTGAAGACCCAGTGAGTTGGACAAGTCAAGACTCGGAAATCAGTAGACTCGGTGAGTCATGGTCTGAGTCAGCTAGTCGAGTCGCGAATGAAAGGGGTTTCTGAGCTTATGAACTCGGCGAGTCAGTAGGCTGACTCGGCGATGTAACATCTCAAATTTTCAAACAAAATTTTCATTTAAAACAAAACATCATTATTCGACAAAAGGTTTATTCCAAGTTTATTTCCAAAAATATAACTAATAAATCTCCAGGATCTTCAACAGTGGCAGTGTGTACGTGTCACGCCGGCGCCTTTCCATGGTCATCACTAGTACCTGAAAAACATAAACACAACTAGTAAGCATAAATGCTTAGTGAGTTCCCCAGTATACGACTTACCCACATACGCCTTCCGGCCCGGACCTTTCGGTCCACATAACATTGCCTTCCGGCCCGTAACATAATCGCCTTCCGGCCCATAATATATATCGCCTTCCGGCCCGTATTAAATTGCCTTCCGGCCCATAGTATTTTGCCTTCCGGCCCATGATAGTATAAAACATAACACATGTAACATAATACACATAACACATAAGTCATACATCATACCGTCCTTTCTATCACATAAAGTCTCGCCTTCCGGCCCGTATAAGCATACATCACATATAAAGCATCTACCTCTATAGACATAGCATGAATATAACACATACGACCTTCCGGTCTCACAGTCAAACCCTTCCGGGTGAAGTATAGTGAGAAGACTCACCTCGTAGTATGCAAGCTATAAACCCTTCGAGCTACTCGCACACGATCCGCTAATCCGCAGGTTCCCTATAATACCACATCCTTTGTTAATGATCTTATCAAACAAGACAACTGACCCTACTAAGTTATATACAGGTCAACGGTCAATCTTGACCGGACTCGTCGAGTGCAAAGGGTAACTCGACGAGTATAGACACCCTGACACCACTCGCCGAGTCTGAAGAACGACTCGACGAGTTCCAGTAGATCTTCAAGCTACTCGCCGAGTCTGAAGAACAACTCGGCGAGTCCTAGTGAACCTTCAAGCTACTCGCCGAGTCTGAAGAACAACTCGGCGAGTTCTAGTGAATCTTCAAGCTACTCGCCGAGTCTGATCATTGGACTCGGCGAGTCCTCGCCATGCAGTCAATCCGCTGCCTCCTGTATTTCGCATGATTTCGAAGTATATAGATATGGGGCTTCCTGGACTTTCACATATACTATTACAGGGGTTTTTTAACACTTATAACAACAATATAATCTAACAAATCCTTAAATGGGTTTCCTAAACCCTAAACTCGCATACAACGTAAAAGTTACAGATTTCGATCCGAAGATTACCTGGAAACGTGTTCCCTGTGTCTCCAAACCTCCAGTACTCGATTCCTTTGATCACCACCTTGCTCCTCCTTGTCTAACAATCTCTTCAAGCCTCCTCAAGTCCTCTCTCTTGCTTCAGATGCTCACACACTCCCAGGGTATCTTCAACCGGCCAAAAGACGCGACATGACGGCCATAAGATCGTTATATACGATCAGAAATGAAACGGCTAGGGTTCAGCTGAAACAGCGTCGACTCGCCGAGTCCCTACTTGGACTCGTCGAGTCCAGTCGCGTATCTGCGACTGCGACCAAGACCATGGCCCTACTCGGCGAGTCATGCACCTACTCGCCGAGTTCCCTCTTAAATGTGCCCAAAAATAATTTAAAGAAATACCTGAAATTCCGGGCTGTTACAACTCTCCCCCACTAGAACTAGACTTCGCCCTCAAAGTCTCTCATTCTGCGAATAACTCCGGATGTTGGTCCCGCATTTCTCTTTCCGGCTCCCAAGTCATCTCCGATCCTTTCCGATGTTGCCACTGAACCAACACCAGAGGTATCTCCTTGTTCCGTAGAACCTTGATCTTCCGATCCCTGATAGCTACTGGTCTCTCGGCGTAATTCAGGCTCGCATCCACCTGAATATCTTCTAACGGAACCACTGCTGCCTCATCGGCTATACACTTCCTCAACTGCGACACGTGGAAGGTATTGTGAATCTGACTCAGCTTTACTGGCAACTCCAACCGATAAGCTACCCGACCTACCCTTGCAATTACCCGAAATGGACCTATGAACCGGGGCCCCAATTTGCCCCTCTTCCTGAACCGAATTACCCCTTTCCAAGGAGAAACCTTTAGGAGAACGAAGTCGCCGACCTGGAATTCGAGCTCGGATCGGCGTCTGTCCGCATAACTCTTCTGTCGGCTCTGGGCGGTCAATAACCTCTGCCTCACACGCTGAATCTGCTCGGTCGTCTGAAGTACAATTTCTGTACTGCCCATCACTCTCTGTCCCACTTCTCCCCAGCAAATGGGAGTCCGACACCTCCTACCATACAACAACTCAAAAGGTGGCATACCAATGCTCGAATGATGGCTGTTGTTGTAGGAAAACTCAGCCAACGGCAGATGCGCATCCCAGCTACCCCCGAAGTCTAACACACACGCTCTAAGCATGTCTTCCAATGTCTGAATCGTCCGCTCGCTCTGACCGTCGGTCTGGGGATGGTATGCGGTACTAAAATGCAGCTTAGTACCCAACTCCTCATGAAATTTCTTCCAGAACCTGGAAGTGAAACGTACATCGCGATCCGAAACAATCGAGGTCGGCACTCCATGCCGAGATACTATCTCTCTCACGTACAACTCTGCCAACTTCTCTGCTGATGAACTTTCACTAATGGAAAGGAAGTGTGCACTCTTTGTTAGCCTATCCACAATCACCCAAATCGCATCGACTCCCCTGGCAGTTTTCGGCAATTTGGTGATGAAATCCATCGTGATCTGATCCCACTTCCACTCAGGGATCTCCAAGGGTTGCAACTTACCGTGCGGTCTCTGGTGCTCGGCCTTAACTTTACGGCAGGTCAAACACCTCTCCACGAACCAGGCAACGTCTCTCTTCATGCAAGGCCACCAGTACTCCTTTTTCAAATCCAGATACATTTTCGTAGCACCGGGATGGATCGAGAATTTCGATCTATGTGCCTCCTCCATCAAAGTAACACGCGTACCGCCCACGAATGGCACCCAGATCCGACCCTGAAATGTCAGAAGTCCCCGCCCATCCGTAACGAACTCTGAAATCAACCCGACGACCCGCTCCTGTTTCTGCATCCCAGACTTCACAACCTCGGCCTGTGCCCCACGAATAGTATCTAATACCGGAGTCATCACCGTCAATCTCAAACATACGTCCCGCAATGGAGTACCCTCCGCCCTACGACTCAATGCATCAGCTACCACATTAGCCTTGCCTGGGTGGTATAGGATCTCACAGTCATAATCCTTAACCACATCTAACCATCTCCTCTGACGCATGTTTAGGTTGGGTTGATCCATCAAATACTTCAAACTCTTATGGTCCGTGTATATGGTACAACGAACCCCGTACAGGTAGTGACGCCAAATTTTGAGGGCGAACACTACTGCCCCCAACTCTAAGTCATGTGTGGGATATCTCGCTTCGTGAGGCTTCAACTGCCTCGATGCATAGGCTATCACATGGCCCCTCTGCATCAACACTGCACCCAGTCCTGAAATCGATGCATCGCAATATACGACAAAGTCCTCCATCCCTTCCGGAAGAGCCAGTACTGGTGCTTCGCACAGTCTCTGACGAAGTGTCTCGAAGGAAGTCTGCTGCTCGGGTCCCCATGAGAATGTAACACCCTTTCGGGTCAATTTGGTAAGTGGCACCGCGATCTTGGAGAAGTCCCTAATGAACCTTCGATAGTACCCCGCCAACCCAAGGAAACTCCTGATCTCCGAAGGTGACTTCGGTGCCTCCCAACTCATCACCGCTTCCACCTTGGCCGGATCGACCAATATCCCTGCCTGATTTACAACGTGCCCCAGAAATTGAACTTCCCGTAACCAGAAGTCGCATTTGGAGAATTTTGCATATAGCTTCTCCGACCTCAGTACCTCAAGGACCTCCCTCAAATGTCCCTCATGCTGCTCCCTAGACCGCGAATACACCAGAATGTCGTCGATGAACACAATCACAGACCGATCCAGCATCGGCCTGCATACCCTGTTCATGAGATCCATGAACACTGCTGGGGCATTGGTGAGCCCAAAAGGCATCACCACGAACTCGTAATGCCCATACCGCGTCCTAAAGGCTGTCTTCTGGACGTCCTCATCCCGCACTCTTACCTGATGGTACCCTGATCTCAAGTCAATCTTGGAAAACCAAGATGCCCCTTGCAACTGATCAAATAGATCATCGATCCTCGGTAACGGATAGCGGTTCTTAACCGTCACCTTGTTCAACTCCCGGTAATCGATACACATCCGGTGTGAACCATCCTTCTTCTTGAAGAACAGAATCGGTGCTCCCCACGGCGAGCTACTCGGCCGAATAAATCCCTTCCCCAACAACTCTTGAAGTTGCGAGGACAATTCTTGCATCTCTGGAGGTGCAAGACGATAAGGCACCTTCGCAATAGGCGCAGCCCCTGGAACTAGATCGATACCAAACTCCACTTGCCTCGCAGGAGGTATTCCCGGCAAATCCTCGGGAAAAACATCTGGAAACTCGCGCACCACTGGAACCTCCTTCAATGTCTTCGGTCTCTCGGAACTCTCCCGCGTATCCATCACATACGCCACAAAACCGTTACATCCCCGCTGTAGGCATTGCCTCGCCCTAGCGGCCGAACAAAAAGCTGATCTCGAACGGGTACCCTCGCCGTATACCGTAAGAACTCCTTCACTAGGGTCTCGTATAGTCACCAGCTGACGCTCGCAGTCGATGACAGCGCTGAATCGGCTCAACCAGTCCATGCCTACGATGACACAGACATCACCCATCGCAATAGGAATGAGGTCAATCGGAAACGCGATCCCGAAGATCTCTAGCACACATCCCCTAAGAACCTCCGTAGCACAAATCACCCTCTCAGCCGCAATAGAAACGCTCAAAGGCCGACTTAACGGCTCACGGCTAATGCCGATGTGCTGGCTAAAAGCTAACGATACAAACGATCTACTCGCACCCGAATCAAATAATACTAGAGCAGGCATAGAGTTCACAAGGAAAGTACCTACACATACATTAACATAAGCATAACATTTCGACCTTTAATTAAATACGTGAATGATAACATACCTGCCACAACATCGGGCGCAGCGCGGACCTCCTCCGCAGTCAGCTGAAAGGCTCTCCCGCGAGCCCTCGGGGCCTCGACCTTCGCTGGTCGGGTCTCAGTAGTCCGGGTAGTAGGTGTAGCTCCCTGACGAAGTTGCGGGCACTCGGCCTTCCGATGGCCTGTCTGGTTGCAGTGGAAGCAAACCATAAACCCCTTAGGGCAATCCCTGGCAATATGTCCCTCCTTGCCACACTTGTAGCAACCACCAGCTCGACACGCCCCCTCGTGACTCTTGCCGCACTTCGCGCAAGTGCGACCCTTCGAACCTCCCATCCTCGAATCAGCGAACTTAGTCCGCTTGGCTGCCGGCTGAGACTGGGCCGGCCGTCGATCCACCTGCCGAGACTCAGCCTCCTCCCTCGCTTGAGTCTCCAACTCAATCTCGCGCTTCCTGGCGTTCGCCTGAAGCTCAGTGAAAGTACGATAGGTGGAGTTTGACACAAACTCCCGAATCTCCCTCTTCAAAACACCCAAATAGCGGCTCATCCGCGACTGCTCCGTAGATACCAGCTCGGGGCAGAACATTGCCCTCTCATGAAACTTCCGTGTGATCACTGCCACGGAATCAGTACCCTGCTTAAGGGTCAAGAACTCCTGAATCAATCGCTCCCTCTCTACCGGGGGAACGTACTCATCCCTGAACATCTCCGTAAACCTCTCCCATGTCACCGCCGAAATCTCTGCCTGAGTGAAGTTCGCTGTCACGAACTTCCACCAATCCTTCGCTCCCAGACGGAGCTGGTTCAAGGCGAACCGTACCCTCAATTGCTCCGGGCATGAGCAAGTATAGAAACACCCCTCGATGTCGGCGATCCACCTCATAGCTGCAATCGGATCCTGCGTCCCATCAAATTCAGGGGGTTTCGTGTTGCTGAATTCCCTGAATAGTAATGAATCACCCCCTTGCGGCCTGGCAGCAGCCACCGCTGCGGTAGCGGCAGCAACTGCAGCTTCAGTAAGTGCGGCGTACCGCTCCTCAAACTCCTCCATCAACGTGGTCTTAATAGACCCAAACATCTCTGGGATCTCAGCCCGGACCGCCGCAGCTACCTCTTCCTGAATAATCTGACGAATCTCCTCGTCACTCGCACCGCTCGAACTCGCCCCATTGCGTGTGATAACCATGATGTCTCTGAAATACAACATAAAATCATCAGAGACTCCACCAAGTACAATTGTACTCGATACGCGCCCTACCCAGTCTCCGATTTCCAGGGATTCTTATTTGAGTCTTCCACTGATCCGGTGCCTTCGATAGTACGGGCCCAATACTACCGACCACACCGTATCAGTATTCGTCCCAAATCTTCCTCCCCAAATCCCGAATAATGAGTACTCTACCTCTAGTATGCACTATCTACTTGCACGCTACCAAATATCTCATATAAGCAATCTCCCTAGACTAAGGCATCACAAAACAGGCAATTCTAGTCCTATCATGTATACCTAGTCTTCTAGCATGCATAACAATTCATAATTCAGTGCATAACATAACATCGTAAGGTATTCTGGGGATCTTTACCGTTCGGACGCTGGCTGCTCGTACACACTGTTCCACCCTTGTTTTTACCGCCTTACCCTTTATAAAATGTTATGTCCTTATTATTTTTAAGAAAAAGTTTTTCCTCAAATCCCCGGTCTGAGTTCAGTTGCACCCAAAAGTACACCCGAATCCCTCAAACCAAGGCTCTGATACCAATTGTAACATCTCAAATTTTCAAACAAATTTTTCATTTAAAACAAAACATCATTATTCGACAAAAGGTTTATTCCAAGTTTATTTCCAAAAATATAACTAATAAATCTCCAGGATCTTCAACAGTGGCAGTGTGTACGTGTCACGCCGGCGCCTTTCCATGGTCATCACTAGTACCTGAAAAACATAAACACAACTAGTAAGCATAAATGCTTAGTGAGTTCCCCAGTATACGACTTACCCACATACGCCTTCCGGCCCGGACCTTTCGGTCCACATAACATTGCCTTCCGGCCCGTAACATAATCGCCTTCCGGCCCATAATATATATCGCCTTCCGGCCCGTATTAAATTGCCTTCCGGCCCATAGTATTTTGCCTTCCGGCCCATGATAGTATAAAACATAACACATGTAACATAATACACATAACACATAAGTCATACATCATACCGTCCTTTCTATCACATAAAGTCTCGCCTTCCGGCCCGTATAAGCATACATCACATATAAAGCATCTACCTCTATAGACATAGCATGAATATAACACATACGACCTTCCGGTCTCACAGTCAAACCCTTCCGGGTGAAGTATAGTGAGAAGACTCACCTCGTAGTATGCAAGCTATAAACCCTTCGAGCTACTCGCACACGATCCGCTAATCCGCAGGTTCCCTATAATACCACATCCTTTGTTAATGATCTTATCAAACAAGACAACTGACCCTACTAAGTTATATACAGGTCAACGGTCAATCTTGACCGGACTCGTCGAGTGCAAAGGGTAACTCGACGAGTATAGACACCCTGACACCACTCGCCGAGTCTGAAGAACGACTCGACGAGTTCCAGTAGATCTTCAAGCTACTCGCCGAGTCTGAAGAACAACTCGGCGAGTCCTAGTGAACCTTCAAGCTACTCGCCGAGTCTGAAGAACAACTCGGCGAGTTCTAGTGAATCTTCAAGCTACTCGCCGAGTCTGATCATTGGACTCGGCGAGTCCTCGCCATGCAGTCAATCCGCTGCCTCCTGTATTTCGCATGATTTCGAAGTATATAGATATGGGGCTTCCTGGACTTTCACATATACTATTACAGGGGTTTTTTAACACTTATAACAACAATATAATCTAACAAATCCTTAAATGGGTTTCCTAAACCCTAAACTCGCATACAACGTAAAAGTTACAGATTTCGATCCGAAGATTACCTGGAAACGTGTTCCCTGTGTCTCCAAACCTCCAGTACTCGATTCCTTTGATCACCACCTTGCTCCTCCTTGTCTAACAATCTCTTCAAGCCTCCTCAAGTCCTCTCTCTTGCTTCAGATGCTCACACACTCCCAGGGTATCTTCAACCGGCCAAAAGACGCGACATGACGGCCATAAGATCGTTATATACGATCAGAAATGAAACGGCTAGGGTTCAGCTGAAACAGCGTCGACTCGCCGAGTCCCTACTTGGACTCGTCGAGTCCAGTCGCGTATCTGCGACTGCGACCAAGACCATGGCCCTACTCGGCGAGTCATGCACCTACTCGCCGAGTTCCCTCTTAAATGTGCCCAAAAATAATTTAAAGAAATACCTGAAATTCCGGGCTGTTACAGGCGAGTAGGGTCAACATGGAAGGTTGACTTTGACCAGGACTTTGACGTTGACTAGAGTTGACTTAGTTGACTTTTGGAGGACTTTTAGACTAAGTGTTATATTGATATTGGTAGCTCGGAGAGCTAGAGGAGCAGCGTCTTGAAGGGTTTTCGGTTAGCAGCCAGAGGGTTATCAGCAAGTTCAGCAGTACCAGGTGAGTTTCCTTCCAGTAGGAATGGGTCTAAGGCCATAATGCCGACCCGTTTAGCTAGTAGTAGTTTCCGGACTTCGGTCCGATGCATTAGTTAGTATGTTTGATGCCTTTGTGGCTTAGACAGGATTTATGTGTTATGTGTTCTGGGCTACGGTCCAATGCAGTATGCAGTATATGTGTTCATGCTAGTTGATATGTTATGTTACGCTATGTTTAGTCAGGTTCCGGACTTCGGTCCGATGCAGGGGACAAGGTCCCAATCAGTTTCCGGACTTCAGTACGATGTAGGGGGCAAGGCCCTAGTTAGTCCGCTTATGCTAGATGATATGTGTTATGCTAGTTGATATGTGTTTATGTTATGCTATGATCAGTCAGTTTCAGACTTTGGTCCGATGCAGTTAGTTCCGGACTTCGGTCCGATGCAGCTAGTTCCGGACACCGGTCCGATGCAGGGGACAAGGTCCAAGTCAGTTTCGGACTTCGGTCCGATGCAGTGAGCAAGGCCCAGTATTTGATTTATATGTTATTGTATGGTATGTGGTAGTTTGGGGGAGCTCATTAAGCTTCGTGCTTACAGTTTCAGTTTTGGTTTCAGGTACTCGGTTTTCAAAGGAGGAGCTCGGAGAGATTGCAGTGCATACACCATAGTCAGTTAGCATGGGAATGTTTTACTCTGATAACGAGATTATGTTTTGAATTATTACTCATAAAATTTATTATGACTTACGATACGGTTTTTATAAATATGGTTTTAGTAATGTTTTAAACAAAATTTTTAGGTGTGATTTTTAGGATGTTACAAGTTGGTATCAGAGCCTTGGTTTGAGGGATTCATACATACTTGAGAGTGTGTCTGGACTTAAACTAAGGAAACAGGAAAAAGGTTTTCAAAAGAAAAACATTTTCGAAAGGAAAATTTTGGTAAAAAGGAGTTTGAGAAAAGAAAAGAGTTTTAGAAAAAGCGAAAAGAACTTAGAAAGAAAAGAGTTTTGATAAAGAGAAAAGGGTGTGGTGCATGCGATCAGCTGAGCTCAAGTAAGTACTCCCAAATTACCCATACAAGTTTATGATTATCAGTTTCAGTTTCAGTTTTAGTTCCAGTTTCAGTATCAGTTTCAATTTCAGTAGAACAACATGCTACTATAGGACTAAGGATCTAGGAGGATGCCTTATGTCCCTGCTTATGTGTTTCAGCCTTATGAGAATTGCATGCTAGTATTGAGTAGACAACAGTAGGATAGCCTGTTTCGGTTATGCTTGATGGTATGAGTTCAATATTGTATGCTAGTACAGTTTCTTGATTATGAGAATAGTTTGCATGAGTAGTTTCTTGTGTCTGAATGTTGCTTGCTTTGTGCTTTGTGGGGCTTCGAGTGATGGGAGTTGGCCAGTAGGTGAATACATCACATCACATGTGATCAAGGTTGAATAATCTCAGAGTGCTGGATTTGGCCCTATTGCGCATCTCTCGTCTGAGTCTAACCGTTGTGGGGACGAGTCTTTTACTCGAAGGATTATTTGAGCCTCATCACATGTGATGGTATTTAGGTGGTGGCTAATTGGCATTACGAGGAGACCTTCAACAGCTGAGGATTGTTGTGTGGAGTCAGAGGTTCCCTAGGGTACGCCTAGGATGAGAGTAGCAAAGAGTGGCAGTAGAGAAAAGGGACTTGGTGGAGTTGAGGTAACTCTTGAGGAATGTACGGATAGATGTGGAAGGTAGTATGTTCTCGTACTACTGCAAGCATAGGATCCGTACTCGATTCAAGAGGGCCGAGGCAAAACCAGGGAAACTAGTAGAGGGTGTGAGAGGTCCCTCAACAACGGTGTGTATTAATCAGTAATGTGTTATGTTTTCAGCATGGTGACGTTGCGCGAGATATCAGTTGGCAGTTCAGGTGCCGGGAGGGATCTGGCTTAGGCTCTAGAGCCGGACAGTTTGATGATCAGATGAGAGATGTCATTTCTGAAGAGATTATGCGCAACATCATTGATCAGACTCCCGTGATATTTGGTTCAGTTAGGGAGGCCATTATGGAGCTTTTGGATAGTCGTCTTGAGGCCTTCAGGTCCGGGATAGTTTCAGGGCAGTTTGGGGCTCGTCTAGAGCCCGATTCTTATGGAGTTCAGGGATCATCAGGGAGGGAGATCCCATTTTTAGCTCTTGCCATCAGGGGAAGGGAGTGAGCGGGGCACCCTATCTCCAGGAGAGACTTCTACATGATTGGATAGTCAGGGAGGTTGTGCGAGCCAATCGTGAGGAGCTTCCCAACATTGTTGGACGGGTCACTGGTAGGCTGACCGCAAAGCTCCAGGATTAGACAACAGTTGTTCAGACGTTGGATGGGGTCGACGAGGTAATGCATGAGCGAGAGTTGGGTAGGGAGTCGGAAAGGAAAAGGAAGACGGATGAGACTCAGGTAGCCACATGTTCGGGCAAGAGGCCCAAGGAGTCGGATTCGAGATCGAGGGACTTTCAGAGCCGCAGTCGATGCGGGAAGTGTGGTAGGACGCACGAGGGTGCGTGCAGGCGTAGAGGCAGTGGCGATGCTAGATGTTTCAAGTGCGGCCGGATTGACCATTTTAGCAGAGATTGTATTGTTACCATCGCTCAGGGGCTTGGTCCAATATGTTTCTGTTGTAATCAGAGGGACCACGAGAACGCCCACTATCCGAGTTTGTATGCAGCAGGGCAGGTGCCAGCTCCTACCCCTGGGACTTCGAGAACCACCAGCGGACATCAGGGTCGGGCAAGGGCGCCCACGGCTCGGAGCCGAGTAATTCCGGTTGATTTCAGCAAGGACTCGAGCAGCACTGAATGATGGGGGTACGTATCTTTTACCTTACTATCAATTATTATTCATGATATTATTGTTATGTTGCTACATTGATATCAATAAGCATATGTGTTGAGGTATCATATTACCTGCCTATGGTTAAGTTATATGCCATTTGCATACCTTGGAATTAGAATGGTAAATTGGAGGTCGTCCCCTCTAGATCAGGTTACTTCAGATGCGGTGACTGTAGCATGTATATGTATGATTCAGTAGTGCCTCACTACTTTCGGAAGATGTCATTCGGGTATTGATCAGTTATATCCTCAGTAGTGACGATTTAAAGCTTCTAGTGAAGTAGCTAGCAGACAGTAGGGAAGTGAGTTGGAATGTTTACCCTGAACGCAAGTTCTCGGGATGCAGTCACTAAAGAAAATACGATAAAGGACTGAAGAGTGTTCGGTTAGTTAACAGGAATGGTTCGGATCTAGTAAGGGTTAGTCGGAGCACCAACAAAGGTAATCGTGGGCGAGCAGCGGATCGCCCCTTTTCATGGAAGGAAGGTTCGGGAATCCTTTCGACCAGTGAGCAGTAAGGAGTTAGCCGGATTTAAGTGAGGGAGAACCCTACGAGTATACAAGGGTAAGAGTACGCAAATCCAGAATGAGTACACGGTCTCTGAGAAAAAAATATAGTAGCAGCGATTGATGGATTAAGGAGTTCAGGTTGGTAGTTTGAGGAACTTCCCAACAATTAGTTCATGTGATCGAGATGGTTAGTAGCTGGCTGGGAATCCAGGGTTGGAGGACCTCCTATAGGACTCTAGTGAGTCAGAATGAGGATCTTGAGAACGGTCATCAAGAGATTCTTTCGTGTTAGTAGGCAGTGGCAGAGACAGCCTTCAGAGTATGGTAGAGTGGCGGGAAAGCTGCAACATTTTTCCAGCAACAGCCAGTTAGTAAGGAAGGTGTTGTAAGTCTACGGGGGTAGCCGTAGCATTCACTAGCAGTTAGATAGTAGTAGAGTGTTGTAAGTCTACGGGGGTAGCCGTAGCGTTCACTAGTAGTCAGATAGTAGTAGAGCGTTGTAAGTCTACGGGGGTAGCCATAGCATTCACTAGCAGCCAGATAGTATTAGAGAGTTGCAAGTATGCAGGTGTAGCTGTAGCATTTATCAGGTTGGTAGGCAGCATGAGCGCGTTGTTTGGACGCGGGGAAAGTAGTAGTACCCACCAGTTCGGGTGCAGTAGTGAGGATATGGGAATCCACGGGTTAGATTTCGGATTTACCAAATGGTTCAGTTATGGTTAAGTCAGTGATTTGTCAGTGGATCGTCACCACACTTATGAGATAAGGGAAGTAGTGGACCGCTTGGGTTCGTGTATGTTAAGGGCTACCGTTAGTCTGAGAGCCACCATTTTTAGTCTTGGAATTTATGATGTCAGGATTCGATGTTTGGACCCGGTCGGTTGGATCGGGAGGTTGTTAGGGTCACAATGTCAAGATGACTAGTGGAAAATAGTTCCAGAGAAAGATTTCGTTAAGAAGTCGTGGGAGCGACTAAGTAAGGAGTCCTTGGGCTCCACAATTGAGTTGGAACTCGGTGTTGCAGATAACCGACGAATGATTGGATACCAGGAAGGTATTGAGATATTTTGGGAAGCAGCCTTATAGTAGTTCAGTGTTTCAGGCAGTTTAGTGTTTCATGCAGTTCACTGTTCCAGGCAGTTCAATGTTTTAGGCAGTTCAATGTTTCAGGCAGTTCAGTGTTCCATGCAGTTCAGTGTTTCAGGCAGTTCAGTTTAGTGTATTAGTCAGTTCAGTGTTTCAGGCAGTTCTGTATTGCAGGCAATTCAATGTTTCAGATAGTTGCAGTGTGATGGCCAGTATTAGTATTTGTGTTGGAATGCAAGTGCTAACGGTATAGTTGGTCGATTTGAAATGGCAAGTCCCTCTCAGCTGGATCAATCGAGTCTTCTGCCAAGTATAAGTGATCTGCAAGGATAATTAGGCAGGTAGCCTTTCTTTCAGGATGGAAGGCTCGTGTTTTGGGAGTTGAGTAGTCAGATGAGAGATAAGCAGGCTGGTTCCAGCAACATCGTTTCAGTATGAGTGGTAGAGTGGGTAGAACAATTATAGATAGTCGCAGTATCTTCAGGAGTCGCTGAAAGTGACTAGGAGATTGCGATGGGGTGTGGTAACCGGTAGGAGTCCGGTAACCCATATATGGATACATCAGTAGGGACCAGTGTGGTCTCAGTTCATCAGCAAGGCGGATAAGGGACAACAAAAATTTTCAGTCGGTGACAGTAATGGAAAGCAGACTATGGTAGAATTCAACTAGTTGATTGATGGGTTCTCAATATTAAGTTATAGTAGCGAGAAGTGTATAATGGGTACTAGCGGTAATGACCAGTACTGGGAGTAGTGAATTCGGTGAAGGATGGGTCCTTCATAGTGTCAGAGAAGTAGTGGTTATGGAGCGTTGCCTTGGAAAGGCCGGAAATCGCACCAGGAAAGAAAGGGGGTGAACCCCTAGGGTGTTCAACATAAGTACTTGAGGAGTATCAGAAGGTTTGTAAGTCGAGTAAGTGGTGTTTCTAGAATGTTCAGGGTTAGGGTTGACCTAAGATTATTATCCTCAAGGATTAATGTTAGTCAGAATGACTAGGCGAAAGGCCAACAAAGGTGGTCAGCGGATGATAGGCCAACCAAGCAGAGGGTTGACAGCAATTTGCAGGGCAATTGGCCGTAGAGAAACTTTGAGGATGAAGTTTAGTTTAAGTGGGGGAGAGTTGTAACACCCAAAATCAGAAAGTCCAAGAAAGGAAAGAAAACCCCAAGCCGAAGGGTCAACTCGTCGAGTCTAGGGAGGAACTCGATGATTCTGAGCGGGATTCGGATCGAGGAGTAAGTGACCGACTCGAATAGACTCGACGAGTCCGCTCTGAAGAGAGAAACCCAAATCCCGGGGGTTGTACCCTATTTAAGGGATGTCATGTCCCTTCCTCAGCCTCTATATCATCCTAGAGAACCTGTAAATCCTAGATTTCGTGTGAGCTTCCATCATTTGAGGGAAAATAGCTTTGGAGGAGGGAATCTTTGAAAGGAACTTGAAGATCAAGGGGTTTGCTTCAAAGGAGAGGTGTAGATCCGAGAACTATTTCAGTTTGTGCTAATCTTGGATGTAATAAGCTATTATCTTCCCTCCTTTGCATCTAGATCTATCTTGGTTATGAGTTTTGGGGCTTTTATGCCATGTCCTTGAATCATTTCAAGTTGGAGCCCAAACCTGAAGTTGCTACTTCATATCTAAGTGTATTCTGGCCTAGAAAATCATAAAACATCAGTCTTTGGGTTGGTTGTTAAGCCTCTTTGTCTTAAACTCTAGTTTGTAGTGTTTTGAGCCTTGATCTCCTTAGTTATGCGTAAAGTTTGCAACTTTACATGGGGAATGGACTTTGGAAGTATGGATCTATGATTTGGAGCCCCTGCATGGCTCGAAAATCCACTGAATGGATTAAGAACTGGAGCGACTTGGCAAGTCACATGGGTGAACCAGTTTTGTAATATTTTTGTGTACTATTCAATATACTTGTCTTTATATCCAACATCCCAAAAACGTTGCACGACTCGGTGTTTCCGTTGTGTGCCTACGGTGTGACTGGTTGGTATCAGAGCTACAAGTTATAGCAAACTAGTAATTCTTTAAGAAGTATGACTATACCATAGGGAAATACTCTAATTATGTTTAACCCTTAAGCCTAATAACTAAAAGTATTATTATTAATTACACTACTTCTAGACTACTTCCGGCGAGGTGACTAGTTTAAACTGTCGCTTGGGTTGCTAAATTTCAGAACGACTATATGCTAAAATGGTCCTGCCCTCCAACACTTCTCATGTGGCCAATCCTTGCTTAAAAGTCTTGAAGTAGAAAGCATAAAATTAATAAAATATCTTTAATCAAACCATAATAAGATATAGAGTTATATAGACTCCTATAAATATACCTAAATACTATAAAGAACATCCATATAAATCACAAATCAAGATTTTAGGTCAAAAACGATACCTAGGGTTAGTTCAATACAATGGTACGACAACTAGACCTAGAATGCACAACTAAGTTTTATTATGGTCTGACCGACGGACGCCTAAACCTGGATATGGTAATTGACAATCTAAACGCTTGAGGATTTATGGATCGGTAGTCTAGTTAAATTAGTTGATTTGAGCATTAGATCGAGACCTACTAGTCGAGGATTCGACTCATAGCCGAGTTTCACTTTTGAGGCTGCATGGATTGATGGTCTAGAGTTTGATATCCGACATACCTATGTAGAGAGAGTTACGAGAGACCAGATAGTATCTATTATATACTATAATTAAGTATTATATGTATTCCTATGCTACATCTCATAAAAATCTAACCTGTTTGATGTCTTATGCAATGTTTGCGGGAGATAGATGGCCGACATGGGTATTTAGATGGTACTTCCCCTACCTGATGAAGATTAGGTAGTACCTCACATGCGAGAGCCAGATGACCATTATGACCCTTGGATGTAGGTGCCGCATTTACCTATATCTCTAGATGAGTCATTTGAGGAGGAGGAGCCTGATGAGGTGGAGCCACTCGAGGAGGAGGAGTCACCTGAGGGAGCGAATGATGACGCTCCATTGGATAGTTCTCCATATTAAGATTCATCATCCATTGATGACCCTGCTAATCTGATGGGTTTTATACAAACAATCCTATGTGTGCATGTAACCCTAGAGTTGGATCTATGTTTTCACTATTAGTTACACAACATTATGAACACATAATAAAACCCTAATGAGTCATACTATTTTTTGAAATTCACTAAGAAGATTGGAATACATACCTTTTGTTGTTATATAGTAATAACAACTCAAATCCTCCTTATAATGGCTTTAGAAAGCTTAGAGTCACAAGTGTCACTCCTCTAATGGCTCACAAACACCAAGAGCAAGAGGATGAAGAATGAAAAGAGAGGAGGCACCCAAAAACGTGTGGAAACCCTAAGGAAATTCTTGGCCACGTTTTTGGTGCTCTAGGGATCCTTAAATAGTGAGGCTATTAGGGTTATCTAACAAGGAAACCCTAATTTGACTGCTTAGGCCCTAAGCAACCCAAGGACTCCCTTCTTAGATGCCTTGGACGATTTCTAATGGGGTTTCCCATAGAATTCATCCATCCCTCTAATATGGAGTCATTAGCCTAATATTCAACTATCATACAATTGACAGTTCTAGTCCCTTAAGTTTAATTAATGTCTTTTAGCCACAAAATTAATTCTTAATTAATTATTGACTAATATTAATTAACAAATATGATTTCTCCTTTAATATATTATTCTCATAATATATTAATAAATCATAATTAATTCTCTCTCTCTTTCTCTCTCTCTCTCCATAATTCATCCTATCAAGTTGCTTTGGTGAAGGCAACCCAAAAGGACCATGCACCATCGGGTCAAGTACATACCAAAATAGTTATGAACTTAGACACTAATCCAACAGTATCCCACTTGGATAAGTCTAATAACTATTATGCATATGACTTCAGATCCTGATTCGCAATCGTAGCTTTCAAAAGTCGCTGTCAACTCTGATCTTATCAGATACGCATCCTTTAGATAAGAGATCATATATTCCTCCATTCTAGATATCGTAAAGACTGAGACATGGATTTAAATCATTCTCTCTGTCTATGTGTTGTTTCCCAATTTCCGATTTACGACGACTGACAACAGACTACAATTGAACACATCAAATTAGTCCCGGCTTGGCCAAGCGCTTAGGTGTCATCACTAAATCATCGAGGGGCCCACATATATCGCTTTCATCCTATTTTGGATAAAAGGAACGGATAAACTTTGATTCAATTCTTGCTTGCACTCACTTACCGAATAACACACAACAATATGTTTTATGACACCAAGTTACTGGTGCGTTTACATATTATCAATGTGTAACCGACTCACCAGATACAACTCACACATCTCGGTTTCATGAATATAAGATATTATCGTCTCACCAATCACTCGTGATAAAATCCATGAAGTGATCCAAGTGAGCATGGGTTTAATCCAATGCTCTAAATCATATTCATAAGCACTCATGAACGTTGCAGCAAACCGTTGCTATGTCTAATACACTTTAGACAATCTACAAACCAATTCATGACAGTCTTCATTCATACCTACTTCCAACATATGAATGACTGTGGTCCGTTTGAATAATTTGATTGTTCTGAACCAATTTAATTATTCAGGAAGTCAAAACATGCAAAGTGAAACACAAGAATAATACTAATCCCATATGGCCCCAAACTCTAGGTATAAATAAAACATTTTATTTAATCACCATATTGATTACTCATTATTTGTTGTTTTGGTTAATTAACTTCTTTCTTGAATTATTACTACACTTGTCCCATGCTCTTAGCATGCACACAATGTTCACCTATGGTCCTTACTTTGTGAAATAGATCAAATGAAAACATTTCCAATCATACTCATTTCACAACTCCCAATCCCTATCACAAGTGTAAGAATATCAAATTCTTGTTACTTATGCTAGATTCTAATATTTTATGCAATGATTCTTTCGTAAAGTCATAGCTCAAAATCATCAAGACTTGGCCAATCTCTATGAGAAACAATTCTATAGATATGGTGTCTCAAAGTAGATTCCTTTGAACATCTTTTCTTACATAAAAGTTTCTAATTTAGATATAGATTATCAATATCCAACTCCCAATATGGAAACATTTCCATATTTTCCATATGACAACTCATTCTTAATAGAATCTTATCTATTCATAATAATGTCAATATGGTCCATCCAATACCATACTTTCAACTACTCACAAGCGACCAATCCTCAGCGAGCTTTGGATCATCCTTTTATAGTTGTTTAATTATCTTAGTCAAAACCGATTCTTGTCCTTTTCCCTCTAAATGCGCTAGACATTTGGAAAATTTTAGAATGGTCAAATATTATAGCACTTGCAATCGATCCTTTACCCGAAGCGTATGTGACACGACGCATAATGTCTTACATAAAGATACGATACTTCATCAATCTTCTGCCATAATATTTAATGTGGCACGTTCTCACAATTCAAACTATGAAGAGGGATGCCATAATCATAATCAAAATTTTGAGAACACACTATGTATCCTTGACTAAATTTATTAACATTCCACAACCTAAGCCTTTAGATTTGAAATGAAGCATAATATTCTCTCCCTTAATTATAGCAAAACAACCTTTCAACCCATGCGACTTTGCAAAGTATAACTCTTGATTTCTATAATTAATATTGCTAAATTGCAATACTTGCCATAATAATCATACAAGCACAACTTTTATGCTCCCACTATCATGATGATTATTATCATATCAGCATAACTCTTATGCTCCCACTAGCTTTGACATGTATTCAGAAAATAGCTTAACTTCCAAAAAAAGAATACCTATTGAATTTCTTAAGTTCATATTTCTAATACCTAATGCTTTGATAATCCTTTATCTAAGCTTATACACGTTTGCCTTAGATAGCTCATATGTGTCTCTAAACAATTTATACTAACTGCCAAATCTCACAATTCGAATTATGGAAAGGGATACCATAACCATAATCGAATTTAAGAATGAAATTTTCACAATCACTATCTTCTTAAAATCTCTCTTAGTGAAATCATTTCCTCACAATCATTTTCATGAAGGAGGGAATCTTATGACACTTAGATTTTAATGGTGTATGTGTTCCTATCCATGCGAATTTGTCAACACCAAAGTTTTCGACAAATCCAAACTCATATGGACCGAACTCTTAATCTTGATTTCTTGCCTTATGGTAACACGAGTGCCCACCATGTCTTTCAAGCAGTTAAGCAGCTTACCCTTTCCTATCGATGTACTTTTCATTGATCAAGGTCCTTGCCTTTTATGCATTCAAATGAGAACTCATAGAATTCACATGCATAATTAACTCAATTGGAATGGCACAGAAACAAAATAACCTCAACACGATACGTTATAAACCTCAAGTCGTGTGCTAGTGATGATCGATAAGGTTTATTGTTGATTTGTTCTTGAAACCTTTCAAGACCATTAAGACTCCCATTGACTCCTTAACATATAAGATTCTCTTTTCAATAAACATTTCTCGACAAACAAATATTCAAGAGTTAGTGTAGATTTTATCAAGACAAAACACTTCACAAAATTGGTCCTAGTTGGTCTTTGTCTTATCCAAGACATCAAAACTTTCCACATTTGGTGAATGTTATAAACCTTCTTAAGACTTGTCACTCAATGTGACAATCTTAACTCTAAGACTTGTTTTTGGAACGAAGTATGATTGACTATATGATTTAACCATTTCTTCAATTCTTGATTCCTCTTCTCAGACATACAATTGTACTAAGACTCACTTAGAGAATCAATTGAGATATGGTTCTTAATCATTGAGACCTATCATAAAACATAATAAAAGGTACTCTCCCTTCTTCTTAGAATAGAGAAACTTTTATCTTTCTTCCTACTTGATTCTTCTTATTCGTTCTGCTATTGATTTAAACTCTTTCAACCAATTCACTATCACACTTAATCTTATAAGTATAATCATATTTACTAAACCATTAGTAAATCATGACGAATATCTTTTTTACTCTTGTGGTGGACTTGATCTATACACAACTCGATCTCCTAGTCCTTCACTTGACACTTTGTCAACAAATTAGTCTAATTTCCAAATATGAAATTTCTCATTCATCATGCAACCAAGTTGCATGATTCCAAGTTTCTGTCCAATTGAAACTTGGGTGATGAGAAACTCTCCTTCTTTGGTAAATTCTAGACATTTCCACATAATTAAGAATCAAGTCCATTATTGCTAATAATAGAAACATTCAAAACATCAATTTTTCATACACGCCATCGCAAGGATAAATAAATAATATAAAATCAAAATTTTATTTTATTGTGAAAAAGTTTGTCCTTACAATGCAATTCATTGAAAAACTATGGTAATACATATTTCTTAGCACTCTTATTCTAACTCTAAGTAGTAGCTCAAGAATCTATACTTCAAGTAATGCGATCGAAATCCATTTCTTCACGATTAGATTCCGCTCACTTCTTCCCTTAAGCTTCATCTCTTTACTTCGATTCTAAAAAAAATCAAATGTAATCTTATCACATCATGTATTAAGAATCTAGAATAGGAACTTAAAATAGTTAGTTAATGGATTTTACCTAAATTAGAGCCAAACGTTTTGACTCTCCCATCTCTTAGATCTCTTAGGTAAATAGGACAGCTTCGTCTCCAATGCCCCTTCTCTTGGGAATAAAAGCAAATGGATTCCTTTGGAATGGCACATGGAACTATCTTAGAATTTACCTTTTCTGGATCTTTAATGACACCATTTTTAATATCCATTGAAGTTTGGGAGTTTGATTTACGAGACAAATTTTCTCGACCAGCTCGCCAAATCATTTCTGATTCAACAGCTATAAGCAAATATGTCAAATTAATGAGGGTCACGTCATGATCCATCATATAGTAGTCTCTTGCGAACTCACTATATGATTCGGGAAGCGACCGAAGAACCCAGTCAATAGCCAACTTACCTGAAATCTCGACACCCAACATCCTTAACCTTTGAATGTGTGACTTCATCTCTAAGACGTGTACACACACATGTTTCCCATGTTTACTTGCCAAAAGGGCTTGAGTGAGCTTGAACTTTTCAAGCCTTTGAAGTTGTGGGTTAGGGAGAATAATTGGAGGAGGTGGAGGAAGTGAAGCATGATCTCTTGTTCCTCGATCGAATCGTGGAATATCATCTTCATGTGGAAAGCTTGTTCCACGGGATTTGGGAAAACCATAGTTGTCGTACTTTGACATCTACAAAACGGGAGAAACTAAATTCAAGTTAGTTGATTGATTAAGTCCTTAATAAATCACCCAAATAAGATATTAAGGCTAGGACCCAACATAATACGCTACAACCTAGAAAATGGATGCCGTAATCTAGTTGCAGAATATTTGAAGGTAGGTAAATGACGATTTACCAATTTCCACCATGAAAAACGAAAAAGAAATTGAAGTTTTAAATCTATTGAAAATTCCTAGATCTTTTGAGATTCATTGAACTTTTCAATGTCATGTTTAAATCTCGATATGCCCATCGATTTGTGACTGGGATGCAGAGGATCACAAAACAGGGAACCATGCAAACTTACATGGTGTCCCCAATGTTACAGTCACCTATTCGATGTACCAGTTAACCACACACGCTCCACCGAACTATGACAAACATCGAGTTACCCTTTGCCACCTTAGCTTAGAACCATTTAGTGTGCCGGTTAACCACACACGCTCCAGTTCTCCACTAACATCTTCGCAAGGGCACAAATTGTAATTTCATGGAATTGCATCAATTCACTTTTGCCTAAAGTAACTAAGATTAACAATTTTGTAAAATTTTTAGTTACTTTATACTTCATTATACTTTTAATGGAAAGGGTTTTCCCTATCCTACCCGTTCGGCTAACGACCCTCCACCAATCAAGGAAGCGGTGGGTAAGAGTGGATACCCATTAAACGGCCATTTTATAGGCCATAACCTTATACCCCCCTTATAGATCGGCTTCGTGAATGAGGCCTACTAACGGTAAGACTAGCATTTTAGTTATACATATATAATATTAAACCTTTAATGTTATACATAGTATAAGGGTGTATTTTACACTTTTAAAATACTAGGTGGTTTAAATTATACTTTTAATTAACCAAAATCATTATGGATTTATTAACTCTCTTTTAATTATACACTTAATTAATTTAATAAAACCATAAGGGTTTAATTTGAGCTTTTCAAAATTAGGGTTTTGGAATTTAGACTTTCAAAATTTAACTTTTAATCAACAATTTAAATTCCAAAACTTGAGAGCAAGTTTTGAAACTTTTCAAAATAACTAGGTTTTAATCTCACTTAAAATATTCGAATTTAAGACATTTAAATTAAAATTTTAAATATTAAAACTCTTGATTTAATAATTATCTTGAATTAGACTATTAATTTTAATTATTAAATCATAAGGGATTATCTAAATCATGAGGATAATTACCATTTATACATTTAAGATATCCTAATCCCTTAAACATCTACATAGATTTCGAAAATAAGGGATGAGATATCCCAAAATCTTTAATTACCATATCTAACTATTAAAAGTTAATTACAAGATATGGGATAATCCAAATCCCTAAAATTTAGGATCTAACCTTGGGGAAGGAGGTAATTTCGAAATCCAAGGGTTGGATAACCCTAGATTTCAAAATCTTGGAGGCTAAGGAAAGGGTTTGGGAAACCCTAGCAAAAAATCGCCAACTAGGGTTTTGCAACCATAATTGCGAAAATTCCCTAGCCTTGGGTTTATTAGCCATAAACCCTAATATGTCAAGTTCATACATTTGAATAAAAGCTAATTGAAAACAAAAACCATTGGCTCTGATACCACTGATGTGTTTTATACAAACAATCCTATGTGTGCATGCAACCCTGGAGTTGGATCTATGTTTTCACTATTAGTTACACAACATTATGAACACATCATAAAACCCTAATGAGTCATACTATTTTTCGAAATTCACCAAGAAGATTGGAATACATACCTTTTGTTGTTATATAGTAATAATAACTCAAATCCTCCTTGTAATGGCTTTAGAAAGCTTAGAGTCACAAGTGTCACTCCTCCAATGGCTCACAAACACCAAGAGCAAGAGAATGAAGAATGAAAAGAGAGGAGGCACCCAAAAACGTGTGGAAACCCTAAGGAAACTCTTGGCCACGTTTTTGGTGCTCTAGGGATCCTTAAATAGTGAGGTTATTAGGGTTATCTAACAAGGAAACCCTAATTTGACTGCTTAGGCCCTAAGCAACCCAAGGACTCCCTTCTTAGATGCCTTGGACGATTTCTAATGGGGTTTCCCATAGAATTCATCCATACCTCTAATATGGAGTCATTAGCCCAATATTCAACTATCATACAATTGACAGTTCTAGTCCCTTAAGTTTAATTAATGTCTTTTAGCCACAAAATTAATTCTTAATTAATTATTGACTAATATTAATTAACCAATATGATTTCTCCTTTAATATATTATTCTCATAGTATATTAATAAATCATAATTAATTCTCTCTCTCCATAATGCATCCTATCAAGTTGCTTTGGTGAAGGCAACCCAAAAGGACCATGCACCATCGGGTCAAGTACATACCAAAATAGTTATGAACTTAGACACTAATCCAACATAATCATGATGAGACAGAGGTTCAGGTCGAGGATGACACTCGAGAGAGTGACCTAGAGCCCTTACAACTAGTAAAGTTTCTACCATCAACACCACCACTTTCTCACCAGCCGTTCAGATTCTACATCATAGGTCCGCTATGAAAGAATACCTCTAGGAAATCCAATTCCTTACTCTTCCAGAAGAGAGAAACATCACCTTCATCATCACCTAGAGCCTTGAAAAGGCCTTGCCCCACCCATAGATGGACTCCTCAGATTGGTGAGTGGATTGAGGAGGATAACATCAAACTGTATGAGGTAGGTGAGTCATCTCGGGCACCCTTACAAGATCCCATCCTATAGTCCCCGACCGATAGGGTGATATCCGTACTAGCTCCATGGGTAGCTCGACATGAACATAGTATTCATCACATAGAGGAGGATCTTTGGTCATTAAGGAAGGATTTTAGGTTGTTAACTGACATAGTTTGTGAGCTTGAGCAAGGATGGGATATCGATGAGAAGAGAGTCCTTCATGTATATGATCATATCGAGGAGGCTCATGACCAAATTTAGTCGCAACAACTTGAGATATGAATGTTGGAGAAACGTGTGGACGAGTTAGAGAAGAGGGCGATAGTATCTGAGACCCGGAAGGTTACCTCAGAGGTGATGATCGATTACCTCCATTATTGGATGGCATAGTTAGTAGCGTTGGTAGTTGGATATCTTGGTATTTGGTGATAGATTTAGCTAGGAAAGCTAGGCGCCGTATTTGTGGGTTTGAAGGATGGAAAAGCAGTAGGCAGATAATAGTATACTGTCACATCCTTTGTATACAAAATAAATGCTTTTACTATTCAAACCACACTATTTTGTGTAACTTTGAAAGATCATGTTGTAACATCCCGAGTCCTAGATATTTATTTGAATTTTAAATTTCACATTTTTAGAACCTACTCAACGAGTTGGTTGCCCCCAAATCGTCATGTAGAGATTGATCAGGTTGCGTGATTTTTGGAACCTACTCGACGAGTTGGAGGACCCAACTCGACGAGTTGAGGCTGTTTATGAAAACCCTAATCTTTAGCGTTTGTACCTTATTAAAAGGACCTTAAGTCCTACCTTCTAGCCTCTTTACCACCTTTCACGTCTAGAGAGTAACCTTAATCAATCTAACCCTATTTTGGGTGTCTATGAGGCTAAAAGTGTGTTGTTGGTGGATTTCTTGAAGAGGTTTAAAGAGCTAGGAGCTTGGAACGAAAGGGGGCTTGTAGATCCAGCATCTACATCATTTTGGCATCCATTTGGTGCAAAATAGGTGGTCATTCTCAGCTTGTTACAAGGACATTGCTTTATATCTGGACTCCTCTAGGCCCTTTTTAAGATAAAGCCTCAAGCTTTATGAAGCTTTGGCCCTTCCCCATGCCCTAGACTTCTTTTGGACTAAGTTTTGGTGTTTTAAGCGTTTTGAGACCTTGCATGCATGTAAAGTTAGAAAATTTATGTGGTAACTTCACCCTATGAGTTTAGATCTACAGTTTGGAGCATTGGTTTCACTTCGAAATGTCTGAATGCGAAATAGCAGAAGAAACTCGACGAGTTGCATAGTAAACTCGATGAGTTGAATGAGGGTATCCCGCGTTCTGGATTCTGTATGAACTTAGTGAGTTAGCAAGGTGGATCGACGAGTTGGTTAGGGTTTTCCTGACATTCTGAATGCTACATGGAATCAACGGCTTACTTGCTAACTCGGCAAGTTGACTAGGGTTTTCACGACTTTATGAGTTATGAAGGAACTCGATGTGTCTGTAAGTTGCACTCGAAGAGTTGGATCAACATTGATTGTTGACCTTGATCGATTGACTTTGACTTTGACCAATGGTTGACCAGTTTGACTTCTGAGGGTATTTTGGTAATTTGAGAATTTATGGAATTGGTGTTGGAGTAGTGATTCAGTTTGACTTCTGAGGGTATTTTGGTAATTTGAGAATTTATGGAATTGGTGTTGGAGTAGTGATTCAGGAGTTTGATATTTCAGTTCTGATCGGCATTGTGAGGTGAGTTTTCCTCACTATACTAACAGGGTCGAAGGCACCAATGCTAGCCCTTTTTGGATTGTTATCTTGGTTATTGCATGATGATATGCTATGTTAGTAACCTGTTAGGTCGGTATCCTGGTATATAGGAAGATGCTATGTTAGTGACCGGTTAGGTCGGTATCCTGGTATATAGGATGATGTTATAATTAGTGATTTGTTAGATCATTTTGACTATTTGTACATGCTAGCTAGCGTATGATATTTATGTGTTAATTGTATATGTATGGTTGCGTTGAGGCGAACCTACTTTGTGCTGAAGGCCAATAGACCCAGAGCAGACCGGATAGATTGCAGACCCATTAGGGCATATCAATTAGGCCGAAGGCCTGGAGAAACGCTCCAGACAGGATGAAGTCCAGGGAGGGCAGACCAGACATGCTGATGGTTCTGAGAGTGGGCTAGATAGACTGCAGGACTAGTAAGGGAAATCCAGTCTACTGTAGACTCTATATGCATGCTATTTATTTGCTATGATATGGTTATGATTTGTATGGCGTTTGTATTTTGGGGGAACTCACTAAGCTTCGAGCTTACATTTTTGGATTCTGTTTCAGGTCCTTTGGATGATCGCGGGAAGGCGAAGGCTTAATCGTGCACCTCCTCGCATTTTTATGACTTGATTTATGGGATACTCTTATATGACAATATTTTGAAAACATTTTGTAATAAATAATGGATTTTGAATGTTTGAAAAAGTTTTAAACTTTCATGAATTTTATGGATGTGACACATGTGGTATCGAGTCGAACTTGTAATCAAACATAAGTAAATATATGAAAATATGGGATCTTGCATTGTGAAATGATTGTGTGGAATCTAACAAACTTACTTGATTGGTATTTTATTTTGTGACATTTAAAATTTTCTAACCCTTGCGAATTAAAAACCAAACGATTAAGGGATTCTAATATCTCACAATTACCTTAACGTTAATATACAATCATTCCTCGTACAAGAGCCAACCGAAACCAACAAGGTTCCCAGAATAACCCTGACCCTATACATATGGAACCAACAAATATTGAAGCATTAGTTACCTAAAGATTCATCGCTTCTATGGCTAATTTCTAAGCCAATATGAATACAGGATCAAGAGTTGGAATTGGAGAAGAGAGTTCCCAAGGAGGAAACCGAGGTCTACCTAGGGCCTGTTCTTATAATGATTTTATGAACTAAAAGTCAAAATCCTTCTATGGGAATGAAGGTGTAGTAGGTTTAACTCATTGGATAGAGAAAGTGGAGTTTGTCTTTGATAGTAGCTTTTGTGTCGACGATTACAAAGTAATGTTTGCTACTTTCACCCTGGAAGATGCAAATCTCACATGGTGGAATAGTTATGCAAATACAATGGGCATTAGCAATGCTAATTCCATGTATTGGAGCGAACTAAAGAAGCTCATGATAGAATATTATTGTCCATGCGACGAGGTGCATACATTGGAACAAGAACTATGGAACTTGGTGATGAAAGAAGTTGATGTGAATGCCTACACAAATCGTTTTAATGATCCGGGTACCTTGTGTCTTGGAATGATCACTCTGGAATACAAGAAGGTAGAAAGATACATTAGGGGTCTACCCCATCCCATTCAAGGATTAGTTAATCCATCTAAGCTGACCACCTATGATAGTGCCAAAAGGTTGGCCTTCAACTCGATGAACCAAGAGATACATCATGGCACCATGGTCTAAAAGGCTGATCTTCCAAATGCAAGGAGTAACAAAAGGAAGGATGGAAGAGACTCTATAGGAAAGGCTAGTCATCCTTCAGAGAAGAAGCATGAAGCAGTTCAAGCATATGCGGTTACAACATCAACATCAACAACCAAGACTATCTCCCCGAAGCCGTATGCTTGGGGGGGGGGGGGGGTAGTCCAAAGTGTAACCATTGAGGGTATTATCACAATTCACAATGGTGCTTGTTGGGTATGTATAAATTGTGGCAGGAAGGGCCACCTTGCTCAAAGGTGTAGATTTCCAACACCTATAAGAGACCAAGGAGTCGTAACAACAACAGGAAGCAAAACTTGTTATGAATGTGGGGAGGTAGAGCATTATAAGAGAGATTGCCCGAAGTTGAAAGGACGAGAAGGAAATGCCAGAGGAAGGGCATTTGTCATTGGAGCAAAGGACGTCGTACATTACCTCCGATTTTAGGAAATCATTATATCATCCATCTAGTAAACTTACAGAAACCTATATAGTAGAAATGGCCAATAGTAAAATCGGTAGCGCTTAGGAAGTATTAGCGATTTGCATTATAGAATTAAGTAATCACACTTTTCTCGTTAACCTCATGCCTATGGTTATCGAAAGCTTCGACATCATAATAGGCATGGATTGGTTATCCTTTCATCACACCGAAATCTTGTGCTTCAAGAAAGCAGTGCGTCTTTCCTTTCCGAATTAAGAATCATTAACCATTTATGAAGAAAATCCTAGTAAAAACCCTATAATAGTTTCTTGTATGAAGGTGTATTAACCATAAATTTTACACCAAATTTAAACTTTTTCAATCATAAATAAAAGTCTAATATCATTGTTTACAAAATGTTTTCGAATCCTTTTCCATCAGAGTGTCCCAAAAATACAACATAAGGATGAGGAGCGGTACGGTCACGCCTTTGCCTTTCCATGATCTCCTGAAGTACCTTAAACAATAAACTGAAAACTGTAAGCCCGAGGGCTTAATGAGCTACCCCCAAAATACCAATACCACATTGATAATACCATATCAGTAATAATCAATCAATCAATCAACATTCATAATGGGCCATCGGCCTGACTGGACCGCCCTACAGGGTTTACAGTCTATCTGGATCTATCCCGAGCCTTCGGCATGAATGGTCCGCCACGTGGGCCTATAGTCTCCCCAAACTGCTCATAGGGTGTGTTGGCCTACAACACAAAGTAGGTCCGTCTCAACCCAACCAACAAGCAATTACTATGTGCACATAACTATCATATACTGGCATATATAAACATCAAGCATATTTATCACTGGTCATCAATCATAAAATTATCTAGTACATAGAGTATCGACCTAGCAGGTCACTAACATACCAATCCCTATGGATCATAAGAGCATATCATACTATCTACCCTGATCCCGATCTAACAGATCATAACCGCATATAGCATACCATAACAATAACAACTAAAGGGTCAGCCTTGGTGCCGTAGGACCTATCGATATAGTGAGGACAACTCACCTCGCAGAAATCGTCTCGAAAGGTAAACTCCAACTCTCGGTTCACTTGACATAGGCTCCACCACCTATTATCATAGTACAACATAGTCATAAGTCCTTAACCTTATAAGGTACTCTATAACCCACTAGTTAACCCTTGGTCAAAGTCAAAGTCCTCAGTCAAGGTCAACAGTCCATGTTGACCTTAACTCGCCGAATCATCGGGGTGACTCGTCGAGTTCCTTCGATTCCCAATCAAACTTTAAAGCCACCCGTTGGGTTTCCTCCTTGCAACTTGTCGAATACACATGCCTACATATCCTGGATAAAACTCATCCGACTCGCCGAGTTTATGGCAATCTTCATCGGACTCGCCGAGTTGTTCATGCAACTCGTCGAGTTCACGGCCATCTTCATGTCACTCGCCGAGTCAACCTTGCGACTCGCCGAGTCCATTCAGTCCTTTTTCCATACAGACCTATTTTGAGCCATGCAGCAACGCCAAATCATAGATCCAAGCTTCTAGGGCATGCTTTTCACGTAAAGTTGCAAACTTTACGTGCATGCATGGCTATAAAGGCTCTAAATGCCTATTTTAAGTTCTTAATGGAACTTCATGCTCAAGAGGGACCTTAATCATGACCAAAAACTGAAACTTTATGCTTCTAGAGTCCAAGGAGGGTCCAGATCTGAAGTTACAACCTCAGATCTAGCCCATATCTCATCTTTCCAACTTATTATCTCACCAAAACCTTAAAACTCAACCAATAGAAGATATTCACAAGGCAAAAGGCGATGTGGTTACCTCTAGAAGATGATAACCGAAGATAAGAGTTGATTCCCACACTGTACTTGCTCCAATCTCCTTCTCCTCCAAGCCTTCTCCCTCCAAAGATCCTCCTTTCAAGCTTCAAACACACAATGGGCACACACACACGTATTAGGGTTTTAAGGGGCTCTCAAGGACTGCAAAGAGGCCAAAGGAGGCTAAGGCTCCTTTAAATAGAGGTGAAAACCCCGGAATTTAGGGTTTCATCTGCCAGCTCCTACTCGTCGAGTAGGTCACTTAACACACGATCCCACCCTACTGCTACTCGACGAGTAAGTCAACCAACTCGTCGAGTATGGCTTAACCCAATAAATCTTATTTAAACAATACCTGAGAACTGGGGCGTTATAGAAGGCCATGAAATACCTACAGAATATGTATTATGCCTTTCTAGCCCACATTGTCGATAAGAGAGACAAGATTAAGGAAGTACCTCAGGTGTGTGACTAGCTTGATGTATTCCCTGAGGATCTACCAGGATTACCACCTACACGTCAAGTCGAATTTAGGATTGATCTAGTTCTAGTAGTAGCCCATGTAGCAAAGTCTCCTTATAGATTGGCACCGTTAGAGATGCAAGAGCTCTATAGCCAACTACAAGAACTTCTTGATACAGGATTCATTAGACCAAGCTTTTCTCCGTGGGGAGCACCAATACTATATGTCAAGAATAAGGATGGATCTTTTTGGATATGCATCGACTACCGCGAGTTGAATAATTTGACCATCAAAAATCGGTATCCACTTCCCCAAATCGATGAGTTTTCGATCAACTTTAAGGATCTAGTTATTACTCCAATATCGACCTAAGATCGGGATACCATCAACTCCAAGTCATGAAAGAGGAACCGGGCACTGCACGGGCAGAACTTCTGAGCTGAAAGCTCTTCTTCTCATAGTCGTCTGTCACTTCGGGACTCACTTCTAGCACTTACGAAGTGCTATTGAATGGAAGGGGCTATGGGGTGTTTGAGAGATAATGTGATAAGAATGTTGTGAGAAACGAGGTGATTTTCACCTCTATTTATAGGCTGGGAAACTAACTAATACAACGTGTTCTGAGCCCTACACGGCGTGTAGGGGTGCCAAGTGTCATCATCTGGTGGCAAGGCGAGAAGAGGAAGTTGTGGCAGAGATGGTACCACACATCACCTCCAAAACTTAACCCCAAAATTAATTATCTTCTAAATTTCATAACTTTCGCTTATGAGCTCCGTTTTTGATGTTCTTTATATCCACACTCAGGTAGCGACATGATTTACAACTTTTGTTTAGACTCCGTCGGTTAATTTTGACTTTATTTTTAAAGTTATATTTTAGCAGAATTAGACAGTTAAAGTCAGTTAAAAATTCATAACTTTGTCATCCGACGTCCGTTTTCGACTGTCTTTATATTGTTGAGCTCCTATTAATGAGATCTTCAATTATCGTTTAGGTTGTCTTGGCTAATAATCGATCAATCTGAAATTCGATTTCCAGGTTGTATACTGCTATGAAAAATCTTAGAAAATTCATGAGTTCCTCAACTGAAGTCAGATTTGGACGTTCTCTATATGTACGCTCTCGGTTTAACATATACCATGACTTTTGTTTAGATCACTAAGGCTAAAAATTACTTCATCAAAAATTTACTTTTTAGGATATGTGGAGCCGTGCCAATTTAATCGCAAAACTTTGGCATATCATAACTTCTTTGTTATAAGTCAGATTTCAACGTTCTTTATATGTACGGAAACCTTGTAACATATACTATAATGTTGGTTAAGAACTGGGAAGCACGCAAGACACCAACCGAAGTGCTTCAATTCCTAGGTCTCGCATGATATTATTGGGGATTCATAGTAAACTTCTCCTGGATAGCCAAGACTCTCACAACATTAACACAAAAGGAGATACAATTTATTTAGGGAGAGAAACAATAAGCTTCTTTCTAAAAGCTAAATGAAATGCTATGTAGTGCACCAATACTATCCCTTCTAGAAGGCCCCGAAGATTTCGTTGTGTATTATGATTCTTCACATCAAGGATTAGGATGTGTATTGATGCAAAGAGAGAAAGTCATAACTTATGACTCATGACAACTCAAGGTGCATGAAAACAACTGCACCACCCACGATTTAGAGTTGGGAGCTATAGTTTTTTCCCTGGAAATATAGCACCATTAACTTTATGGAACAAAATGCACAATATACACGGATCAAAAGAGTCCTCAACACATATTCGATCAAAAGGAGCTCAACATGAGACAAAGAAGATAGCTAGAGTTGTTGAATGACTATGAATGTGAGATCTGTTATCATCCAGACAAAGCCAATGTAGTGGATGACACTTTAAGTCGAAAGGAGCTAGTCAAACACCAAAGAGTTAGAGCACTCACCATGATTATCCAGTTGAATCCGACCTTACAGATTTTAAATGTTCAAATGAATGCTCTTACGGGAGAAAACATGAGTACGAAAGATCTATGAAGAATGGAAAAGCAACTCGAAGTTAAGGAAAATGGAGGGAGATGTTTCATTAACCGAATTTGGGTTCCAAAATTTGGTGATACTAGGAAGCTAGTCATGAATGAAGATCATAAGACGAGATATTCCATTCACTCTAGAGCATACAAGATGTACTTAGACTTGAAGGAGCTTTATTGTTCGCCAAATAGGAAAGCAGAGATTTCTACATATGTAGGCAAGTACCTGAATTTCTCGAAGTCAAGGCGGAGCACCAAAAGCCATCAGGATTTTTGTGTCACACCCCCAAACCGGAATGGCGGAAACGTTCGGGGGCGGATGACTTCACGTGGTAATGTAACAAATGAATACATAGTAAAGAAAGCAATACAACCATCATAAATATAATTGAAATTTTACATTGTTAAAAGAGTACATGTTCAAAACCAATTACAATATGACGCCAAAAATATGAATTTAAACTGGTGCCACAACATTCCTTCTTCAAAAAGTTGTTTGGTACTTGCAATTACTGAGTCCCTGGGACATACAAGTAGTTTTGAAAGAGTAGATCAACATTTAAGCTGGTGAGTTTCATAAGTATTTAATGATAGTATTTGTATGAACTAAAATGAAATAATTTGTTTTTGTTTGTTAGTTTTTAGAAAATCCCATATTTCCTACTGGTATAAATGTAGCCTTAAATCAAGACCAATGTTTGTTAAAAAGTTGATGTTTTCCCATTTGTGAGTAATGGTTTAGAAGTTCTAAACTTGTATCAATATTAGGTTTTTCATGCCTAAAGTAGTTAATTTATGTACGTATAAAACCTCCAATACGTTTGAAAAACCCCGTAAATCAATGTGTTTTTAATACTCTATGTGAGTTTTATAACCATGCTATTGACTAGAAATGCCTATACACAACATTCTTCAGGCGTTGGAATGTTCTGATGTTTGTCACCCTAAATGGCGTACTGTAGCTAACAGTCAGGGTGCGGGGTTGTCAATCCCGTATAGATCTATACACAAACACCATGCTCCCCTCCAAGGGATTCTGGTATATAATACAGGACTTGAAATGTGTACTCGAGCGTACGTGAAGTTTAATGTCTAACAAAACTTAGTATAAAATTTACGTGTGAATATGTTCGTTGGTTCTTGTATATGAAAGTAACTTCTTGAAATAGTATTTCCAATATGTAAAAGTTCGTAGTGTTCTCGTAAAACTATACCTATTATAGTTTTCTAAAAGTGTGTTTCGTTTGTATAGTAATCGTTAGTGAAATGCTCACTTGTTATGAAAAGTATAATTTTTGTAGTGCCAAAATGGAAACATATACATACAGTATAAGCAGAGTGTTTGATTTACATAAATACATAAATCATTTCTTATTTCAAAAGATAAGATGTTATCGTGGTATAATTTGCATACGAAAGTTTCCCTATAATAGTTATGAATCACATATGATTCCATTGATAAGAAGCGTATAATGAAACTTTATATAACACACGATAATAACCGAGTGTTTTACTTGTATTCCCCCCGCCCCTAAAAGAATATAAAAATATTTATAAAAAATTTAAAAGTGTGGATTGCAGGGGTATGAACTCACTTGAAAGATCGAAGAAGGCGAGATGAAAACCGAGCAGAATTTCGACTCGAGAAAGTGGATTTTCTCGGGATTCTCGGGAATCTCGGGAGGATAAACGACCTTTGGGACTTGAGCAAGGTAACCGGGATTTCGGGATAGCACGTGCATGGAAAACGAGGCAAAAATGAAAGAAAGATGAGAGGAATTGGCCCTTTTCTTCGGAACCCTCGCATCCCTTTTATAGGGGTGGGAACCGCCTCGGTACACTGGGCGTACTCGTGCGTCATGCCTGACCGCATCCTCGACTGCTTCAGACTCCGGATGGGACGGGGAATAGCCATTCATAGGGGCAACGTGGACGATCCGAGGCCTAGGCCTCGAGTACGCTGGGCGTACTCGGCCCGTGACTCAGCCTTCGGATAATACCGAAATTAAATATAAAAATTATATTTTTATTATTTAATAAACTTCAAAAATTCATATCTTCTTCATATGAACTCCGTTTTCGATGTTCTTTATATCCACGCGTAGGTGAGACTATACTCTACAACTTTCATTTAGATTCCGTTGGCAAATTTTGAAATTATTTTTATTATTTATTTTTAAAAGGTCGCAGTAAGAAAATTTCGTTAGAAATTCATAACTTCATTATTTGACGTCTGTTTTTGCCAGACTTTTTACCGTTGAAAAACCATTGTCGAGACCTTCGATTCTCATTTAGGTTATTCCGGTCAAAAGTCGCTCGATCACCGTTTCGAGTTTTTAGTTGTCCGTTGCTAAGCCGAACTTGGAAAATTCATAACTTCCTTATATGAAGTCAGATATGGGCGTTCTTTTTACGTACGATCACAATTTAATGATATCTAACATAATAGGTAATTTAATTAGTGATTTTTGGATACTCTATTTTCGAAGTTAATTTCATTATAACAAATGTGGTTACAATACTTGATTGTTTAGCTCGTTACATAGAGTTGACATATCGGGTTGTCACATCATCCCCCTGTTAGAGGGAATTTCGTCCTTAAATTTAAAGTAAGAAAGATACATGCGAATCAGAGAAAAAGATGTGGGTACTTTTGTTTCATCTGATCTTCGCGTTCCCATGTGAATTCAGGTCCTCGCTTGGCGTTCCAACGGACTTCATGATGGGTATGCGACTTTGTTTCGTTTGTTTGACCTCTCGGTCCATGATTTCTACCGGTTCTTCCACGAAGTTGAGGCTATCGTTGATCTAGATCTTGTCATGTGGGATAACAAGAGTCTCATCGGATAGACACTTTTTCAAGTTCGATACATGGAAGGTTGGATGTATGTTACTAAGTTCACGTGGTAGATTAAGTTTGTAAGCTACAGGGCTGAATCTGGCAAGAATCTCGAAAGGCCCTATGTGTCTTGCATTTAGCTTTCCACACTTTCCAAAGCGTATTAAGCCTTTCCACAGTGAGACTTTCAATAGAACACGGTCTCCTACCTAGAATTCCAAAGGTTTCCTCTGTTTGTTAGCGTAGCTTTTCTGTCGGTCTCTAGATGATTTCAACCGTTCACGAATCTGAACGATCTTCTCTGTTGTTTCTCGTATGATTTATGGACCGGTGAGAGTGTTTTCAGTATCTCGTCCTTTAGCTAACTGTGTGTCGCCAACTTCAGTCCAGCACAGAGGGGACCTGCACTTACGGCCATAGAGGGCTTAAAATGGAGCAGCCTTTATGCTCGTATGATAACTATTGTTGTATGAAAATTCGACAAGGGGTAAATGGATATCCCATGCCTTTCCAAAGTCAATCACACATGTTCTCAGCATATCTTCCAAAGTTTGTATCGTTCTCTCACTTTTCCCGTCTGTTTGTGGATGGTAGGCTATACTCATGTCTAGTCTAGTCCCCAGGGAACCTTGTAGTGACTGCCAGAACCTTGATTTAAATCTACTATCACTATCGGAGATAATGGACATCGGAACACCATGCAATCGCACTATTTCCCTTATGTAAGTTCTTGTAAGCCTTTCCATCTTGTCAGTCTCCTTGATTGGTAGAAAATGCGTGGATTTGGTCAATCTTTCGACAATGACCCATATGGTATCAAGTCCACCCGTTGTCTTGGATAACTTGGTTATGAAATCCATAGTAATTCATTCCCATTTCCATTCCGATATCTCCGGTTGTCGTAGTAATCCTGAAGGTTTCTAGTACTCGACCTTAACCTTAGCGCAAGTAAGACATTTACTTACGAAGGTAGAAATCTCTGCTTTCATGTTAGGCCACCATTACAGTTTTTGAAGATCCAGATACATTTTATCTGAATCTGGGTGAGTGGAATACCTCGTGTTTTGTGCTTTGGTCATGACCACGTCTCTTAAACCCCCATGTCTCGGTGTCCAGATACGCTCCATGAGATAATAGGCTCCGCCACCCTTGATTTCTAGATTCTTTTCCATTCCTCTCAAGGATTCACGCGTCATATGTTCAGGTTGCAAAGCTTCCAGTTGAGCCTCCATAATTTGTGTGGATAAGTGGGAATGAATAGTCATATTCAGAGATTTGATTCTACGACCAGTGTATTATTTTCGACTGAGGGTGTCAGTTACTACATTGACCTTTCCAGGATGATAATGAATTTCGCATTTGTAATCATTGAGTAACTCGACCCATTGTCGTCGTCGCATGTTGAGCTCCTTTTGATCGAATATGTGTTGAAGGCTCTTGTGGTCGGTGTAAATAGTACTCTTCGTTCCGTACAGGTAGTGTCTTCAGATCTTCAAAGCAAATACCACTGCTCCTAATTCAAGATCGTGTGTTGTATAGTTTACTTCATGTATCTTAAGCTGACGGGAGGCATAGGCAATAACCTTCCATCTTTGCATAAGAACACAACCTTTTTGGGTTTCAGTATCCTTGATTTGATGCATCGCAATACACTATGAAATCTTCTATCCCTTCGGGGAGGGATAGTATCAGTGCGGTGCACAAGTCCTGTTTCATGTTTGGAACGCCTTCTCTTGTTTTTCTTCCCAGTCAAAGACCACGCCTTTCTGGGTTAATGTACTAAGAGGTTTCGCAATGCTAGAGAAGTTCTTTATGAATCTGCGATAGTAGCCAACTAGACCTAGAAATTGATGAATCTCTGTAGGTGTCTTCGGTGCCGACCAGTTCTTAATGGCCTTAATTTTGGAGGGGTCCACATGTATCCCTTTTTTGTTAACAACATGGCCCAAAAATTCGACTCTTCGAATCCAAAATTCACATTTAGAGAACTTTGCATAGAGCTTCTCCGATCGTAGTGTTTCTAAGACTCTTTGTAGGTGCTGACTATGTTCTTCCTTACTTCGGGAGTAGATAAGTATATCATCGATGAAGATGATGACGAACTGATCCAATTAAGGATGGCACACTCTATTCATTATGTCCATGAATACCGCTAGTGCGTTGGTTAATCCGAACGACATCACTACAAATTTGTAGTGTCCAAAACGGGTTCGGAAGGCTGTCTTGGCAACATCTTCCTCTAGCACTTGTAATTGGTGATATCCTGATCGTAGATCTATCTTCGAGAAGTAGCTCGCTCCTTGAAGTTGATCAAATAGGTCGTCAATGCGGGGCAGAGGGTAACGATTTTTGACAGTAAGTTTGTTCAGCTCTCAGTAGTCGATGCACATACGGAACGATCCTTCTTTCTTCTTTACAAACAAGACCGGTGCTCTCCGAGGTGAGAAACTTGGTCTAATGAATCCTTTTTAGTGGAGTTCATTAAGTTGAGTGGAAAGTTCTTGCATCTCTGCTGGTGCCATACGATAAGGTGATTTTGCTACTGGGGTAGCCCCTGGAACTAAGTGATGGGTTTTGGCCATATGAACATTCCTATGTGCAGATACAAACCCTAATGCTTGGATCTAGGTTTCTCTAATTGAACATGCATTGAATCCAAGACTTTTGGACAATAGATCTAGGTAATAACATAAGAAAACAGATCTAGAAGATTACCTTAAGTTGTTTGCTTGAATCTTCTTGTCCTTAGAGCTTAGAGTCACAATTGTCACTCCTCTATTGGCTTGCAAACACCAACTAGCAAGAGGAGGTTTATTAAGAGACAAGAGTGCCGATTTTCCATGACCCATAGGGTCTATTTACTTGTAAGGCTCCTAGGGTTTTACCCTTAAACCCTAATTGGATAACTTAGGCCCTAAGCAATCCAATACCCTAATGATAAGCCTTGGACGATTTCAAGCTCTATCCAAAGCCTCAAAACCGTCCACCCCTTATCCATAAGGGATTATATCCTAAAGTATAACTATCATACACTTGACAATTTATGCCCTTCTATTTAATTAATCTCTTTAAGTCACAAAATTAATTCCTAATTAATTTATGACTTATATTAATCAAATAACAATATTATTATTCCTTATAATATTCCAACTCTCATTGCAAATCATCCTCTCAAGTTGATATGGTGAAGGCAACCCAAAAGGACCATGCTCAGTCGGGTCAAATACTTACCAAATATAGTTGCAGCCTTAGACACTATTCCAACACTAAGTCGATTCAGAACTCGACTTGGCGTTGTGGTGGTAATCCTGGCAGCTCTTCTGGAAAGATATCAGGGAAGTCACATACTTCTGGAATGCTGTTAATATCCTTGACTTCACGACTCGTATCAATGATGTGTGCAAGAAATGCATGATAATCCTTCCGCAAAAACTTTCGATCTTGGATGCACGAAATGATGCGAAGGTTTGTCCTTGATTTGTCGTTGTAAATCACTAATGTTTCAACGTTAGGGAGATTTAGATGAACGGCTTTTTCAAAACACATGATGTCGGCGCGAAGAAGACTTAACCAATCCATGCCAACTATGACGTCGAAACTTTTAATTTGGACTGGCATGAGGTTGATTGGGAAAGAGTGACTGTCTAAAGTTAATGTACAACTCATGTATATGCAGTTAGTGTTTTCCGTTTTTCCATTTGCCATTTCTACAATGAATGATTCTTCTAACATGCTAGGTTTATGTTTAAGTAAGTGAATAAAGTTTTAGCTCACGAAGCTTCTCTCTGCTCCACTATCGAATAGTATGCATGCATATGAATTATCGAGAAGAAACGTACCAGCAACTACTGTAGGATCAGCTACGACTTCTTCGTAACCAATAGCCAAAACTCGTCCCACTCCGCTGGTATTCGCTGCCTTCGGGAAGTTTCTTTTGTAATTGCCCACCTCGCCACAACCGTACCACGCTTAGCCTACACCAGCATTGGGAACTTGAGTGATCGGCTTTACGGGGGCCTTGCAAAAACGGGCAATGTGTCCCTTTCTATTGCAGTTGGAGCACTGCATTTCCCGACAAGGTCCATTGTGGTGGTAAGTGCATTTGGTGCACATTGGGAGGTTGCCCACATAAGGCTTTGTTGGGTAGAGATTTTTAGGAACGGTAGTAGGTACAGTAGCAGCATTCACTATAACTAGTTGTTGTTTCTTCGAGGATTCTTGGGAAGAACCACCCTTCCCCTTATTCCATCCTCTCTTCTTGTTATTGTTGTTGTTGTTTCCCTTTTGTGGTTCTGGTGCAGAAATTGTTGAGTTTTGATGATTTCTGTGATCAATAAGCGATTGTGCTAGCTCTTTGGCACTTTCAAAAGTGTCAGGTTTTGAAGCTAACACGCTCGACTGAATTTTGGGCGACAGCCCCAAATGTATCTCTCTATTTTCTTGCTCTCAGGAGCAATCATATCTGGGCAAAGGATTGCCTGTTGGTATAAGTTGCTATGTCGGTACCAATCATTCCAAGAGTCCAGAGTTCATGCTCGAGTTTTTGAATCTCTCCTCGTGGACAGTACTCCCTCATTCGCATGATTTTTAAGCTCTCCCAGCTTATTGAATTCGCCACTATCAGAGTAAGTACCTTAACGTGGCCATTCCACCAAGTTAAAGCTCTATCAGTAAGTGTGTAAGTTGCAAACTTGAGTTTGCTGTGCTCAGGGCAGGAGCAGATTTCAAAGACTGATTCCGTCCTTTCAATCCACTGCCTTAAAATCATCACACCACCCGTTCCATTAAACATCCAGGGTTTAGCATTCGTAAAGTCTTTATACGTGCACTTTCGGGGTTTCCCATGACCATCGACATGGTTGGAAGGATGTATGCCAATTCATGAACCAGTAGTAACAAAGGTCTTAATCTGTGACATGGCAGCTGCCACAGCTGCAGTGACTGCTGCCTGAAACATGACAACATCAAATTGAGGAGGTGGAGGTGGTGGTGGTATCGGTGCTTCCCCACCTTTGTTTCATCTCGGATTTCTACGCAGAGGCATCCTTCAACTAAAGATTGAAAAGACAAGGGTAAGAAGTCTATAGTATAGAAAATGAATGTGTCTCATGAACTAAATCGCTATAGTTCAACAATAGATGATAGTATGAGTCTCAAAGATAGAAGAAAGAAGGTTATTCCTAAATCTGAATATATGAACAAGTGTATGGTTTTTCCATAATATTTTAAAGATTGAACGAAATACTTAACGTAGTAATAATAGCACACAAGTTATATTAAGATAATAGATGATACAACAATCACGAAAATTTGACCCTTAAAAGGGTCTTCGGTTACAAGATTTTAAGAAAGTAAAAACTTTTAGTCGAGGTCCTAACTTATAACAAAATTTGAGGTTTTCGCAAGTACTACTTGCGACGTGTGTTGCGCTTGGAGCTTGACTCCGCATCCGATTGCTTTGATTCCATAAGACGCCTATCGAAGGTGGCTTACTGTTCCCTCAACTCTGCGAGGGATGCAATCATTTGTGTTTGGAATGCGTTGGCGTGGAGATGGGTGTCATCCTGTAACATATCCAGATGACGGATGTTGTCCGTGTGAACGTGTACTTCCATGTTGACTTCGCGGATTCGATTTGCTTGGACCCCCGATTGATAGGACTAGTTGGCCAGTTTACCTACCATGATCGGAAGTGCTCGGTCGGATGAAACTCTATTCCTGATGTCATAGAAGTTCTGACACATACCGTAGGGAGAGCGTATCCCTTGTCGTTGGCTCCAATGGTGGAGGTGACTTCTCCCAACGGGAGTCGGTCCCTGGAAGTTCCTCCTAATGGCTGGAGGGTCGACTACTTCTGGTTCTGAGTCTGTACCAGAGTCATCCCCTTCTTCCAACTCGATAGGTTCTTCATCCTCTTCAGGATCCTCATCTACCCATCCTCCATTTCCCTAGTTCGGGTAGTAGGGGTCCCCTTGTGGGTGAAATCCAACCATTTGACTATACGAGAATAGGGTTATAAGATTTGAACAAAACTTGAAAACATGTAACACTAAATATATCAATTAATCTATTGTATGCACCAAATACTCCTATAGTATTTAAATTGTACGTTTGATACTAGTGTCCATTTTCGTAAGTTTTGACTTGTTGCTCAGTACGATCATTCCTCAATATACGTTAGTCTAATCTCGGATAAATATAGTTGATCAGACTATATTCATCCCAAATTCGATTACATATCTCGAGAAATAATCGTAGTGTCCAACTCGTCTTAATACTTTTTGTATAGCTCTCATCATGAAAATATATCGTTGTATGCATGTATTTTGTATTTTCATGACCTAAAATAATCTATTTAAATGAAATAAGGATTTTAGGTGTGAACACCTTTTGTCAGAGACTTTGAGTCCCTAAGCATTTATAGTTTGTATATCTTATGAGATTCGATATACTTAGTTCACTATAAACATTGCTCTGATACCAATTTATCACACCCCCAAACCGGAACGGCGGAAACGTTCGGGGGCGGATGACTTCATGTGGTAACGTAACAAATGAATACATAGTAAATAAAGCAATACAACCATCATATATAGAATTGAAAGTTTACATTGTTAAAAGAGTACATGTTCAAAACCAATTACAATATGATGCCAAAAATATGAATTTAAACTGGCGTTGTAGTGTTCCTTCTTCAAAAAGCCGTTTGGTACCTGCAATTACTGAGTCCCTGGGACATACAAGTAGTTTTGAAAGAATAGATCAGCATTTAAGCTGGTGAGTTTCATAAGTATTTAATGATAGTATTTGTATGAACTAAAATGAAATGGTTTGTTTTTTTTTTGTTAGTTTCTAGAAAATCCCATATTTCCTACTGGTATAAATGTAGCCTTAAATCAAGACCAATGTTTGTTAAAAAGTTGATGTTTCCCATTTGTGAGTAGTGGTTTAGAAGTTCTAAACTTGTGTAACACCGTAAATTTCAAAACAATTTTTCGCATTTTATAAAAACATAATTCATTTAATATTCGTAAAAACACCCATGTTTGAAATACAATTCATGTCATACAAAAATCCCAAGATCTCATAACATAAAATCCCGAGTGTGTGTACTGATCAAGCCGGCGCCTTCCGACGGTCGTCACTAGTACCTCAAACAAATAACACCAAACACTGTAAGCACAAAGCTTAGTGAGTTCCCCAAAATACCACATATAACACATATTAGCCACTCGAGGCTATAACTCTGTGGGTCCGTGCACCCAAACTCTGTGAACACTCAGGTTCTATCTCTGTAAACATGCACAACATAAATCACATAGAATAATGCAGCGCAACACATAGCACATATATAGCATAGAAACACCGTGTCACATAACTCTAGTTACCTACTCAAGGTAAAGTATAGTGAGAAGACTCACCTCGTGTGGCTCGATAACTCGCAAATCCCTGGAATCACTCGTGCTCGATCCCTCGAACTATAATCTTCCTATAATACAATATATCTCTAATTAACACTTTTACAACTAAGGTTGACTAACCCTATCAAGTCAATACTGGTCAACTCTGGTCAACGGTCAGCTTTGACCGGACTCGGCGAGTGCACCAAAGCAACTCGGCGAGTCTAATGCATTCACTGACTCCCTCAGATCTTTTCTTGGCATGTCGAGCACTCCCCTAACTCGACGAGTTCCACCTGGCATGAATCGCAGGGCAACCACGACTCAACTCGCCGAGTCTCAAGAACAACTCGGTGAGTTCCGGATTGACTCAACCCCATATTGACTCTCCCTCTCACTGGGTTATCCCCCAACCCGGCGAGTCCACTCGCAGAACATTTTACGTGAAACCCCAACCCTACTCGCCGAGTCCCAAGAACAACTCGGCGAGTTCATGCCATGCACACACTTTTATTGACCTTCTGAGGTCAGATCTGCTTTCCCAAACCATAGATCTGGCCTTCCCAAGCATGAATGTCACGTAAAGTTTGAAGCTTGATGCTTGTATAACCCCCACAAGGCATCAAAAGGTGATTTGGTCCCAAAAATAACCACCTAGGTCCAATGACTCCATAATAACACAAAAAGCTCCAATGGTTAACGTCTCTGGACCTCTTTGAGTCCAGATCCAAGGCAAAACTCGAAGAGGGACCATTTGCTTCACACAATCACTCTCCAAAGGGGTTATAAAACCCTAACTCCAAAGATCAACCCTATATTTGAAGGCGATTCGAACCATTACCTCAAAATGAAGCCTCTGGACTCTGGATCTGCTGGAATCTCACCTCCTCCTTGCTCTTGCCACCTTCCTCTCGCTAAACAAAGAATACAAAGGCCTAAAAGTGACTTCCTCTCTCCTAAAACGAATTAGATCTCTTAGGGTTCTCTCAAGGGACTGGTAGCCGCAATGGGAGGCTATAAGTGCCCTTAAATAGGCTCCAAACCCGAAGAATTAGGGTTTGATTAAACAGCGTGGACTCGCCGAGTCCACTCCTTGGACTCGCCGAGTCCAGACACAAACCTTGCCCAAAATCGCGATCCTAGTCGACGAGTTTGAGCTCCAACTCGCCGAGTCTCCTCACAAAATACCAAAAATGTAAGAATGAAATAATACCTGGGAATTCGGGCTGTTACAACTTTTATCACAATTAGGTTTTTCATGCCTAAAGTAGTTAATTTATGTACGTATAAAACCTCCAACACGTCTGAAAAACCCAGTAAATCAATGTGTTTTTAATACTCTATGTGAGTTTTATAACCATGTTATTGTCACCCCAAATGGTGTACTGTAGCTAACAGTCAGGGTGCAGGGTTGTCAATCCCGTATAGATCTATACACAAACACCATGCTCCCCCTCCAAGGGATTCTGTTATATAATACAGGACTTGAAATGTGTACTCGAGCGTACGTGAAGTTTAATGTCTCACAAAACTTAGTATAAAAAGATTTACGTGTGAATATGAAAGATTTACATTGGTTCTTGTATATGAAAGTAACTTCTTGAAATAGTATTTCCAATATGTAAAAGTTCGTAGTGTTCTCGTAAAACTGTACCTATTATAGTTTTCTAAAAGTGTGTTTCGTTTGTATAGTAATCCCTAGTGAAATGCTCACTTGTTATGAAAAGTATAATTTTTGTAGTGCCAAAACGGACATATATACATACAGTATAACCAGAGTGTTTGATTTACATAAATACATAAATCATTTCTTATTTCAAAAAATAAGATGTTATCGTGGTATAATTTGCATACGAAAGTTTCCCTATAATATTTATGAATCACATATGATTCCATTGATAAGAAGCGTATAATGAAACTTTATAAAACACACGATAATAATAGAGTGTTTTAATTGTATCCCCCCCACCCCCCCCCCCCCCCCGGCCGCCGCCGCCGCCGCCTTAAAATCATTAAAAAGTATTTATATAACGTTTAAAAGTGTGGATTGTAGGGGTATGAACTCAGCTGAAAGATCGAAGAAGGCGAGATGAAAACCGAGTAGAATTTTGACTCGAGAAAGCGGATGTTCTCGGGAATCTCAGGAGCCCAAACGACCTTCGGGACTTGAGCAAGGTAACCGGGACTTCGGGATAGCACATGCACGGAAAATGAGGAAAAAAATGCAAGAAAGATGAGAGGAATTGTCTCTTTTCTTCGGAACCCTCGCATCCCTTTTATAGGGGGTGGGAACCGCCTCGGTATGCTAGGCGTACGCGAGTACGCTGGGCGTACTCGTGCGTCATGCGTGACCGCATCCTCGACTGCTTCGGACTCCGGATGGGACAGGGCATAGCCTCACATAGGGGTGACGTGAACGATTCAAGGCCTAGGCCTCGAGTACGCTGGGCGTACGTGTGTACACTGGGCGTACTCGGCCTGTGACTCAGCCTTCGGATAATAACGAAATTAAATATAAAAATTATATTTTTATAATTTAATAAACTTCAAAAATTCATATCTGCATCATACGAACTTTGTTTTCGACGTTCTTTATATCCACACGTAGGTGAGACTATACTTTACAACTTTCGTTTAGATTCTGTTGGCAAATTTTGAAATTATTTTTATTATTTATTTTTAAAAGGTCGCGGTAAGAAAATTTCGTTAGAAATTCATAACTTCATTATCTGACGTCTGTTTTTGCTAGACTTTTTACCGTTGAAAAACTATTGTCGAGACCTTCGATTCTCATTTAGGTTATTCTGGTCAAAAGTTGCTGGATCTCCGTTTCGAGTTTTTAGTTGTCCGTTGCTAAGCCAAACTTGGAAAATTCATAACTTTCTTATACGAAGTCAGATTTGGGCGTTCTTTTTACGTACGATCACAATTTAATGATATCTAACATAATAGTTAATTTAATTAGTGATTTTTGGATATTTTATTATTTCATTATAACAAACGTGGTTACAATACTTGACTGTTTATGTTGTTACATAGAGTTGAAATATCGGGTTGTCACATTTTGTAACAACCAAAAATCCCAAATTGGAAGTAGGAATAGATTTTGATGGATTTTGTAACAAAAATACCAATAACAACTAGTGGTTACGACACTATATAGGTAGTAGTATATAGAGACTGACCAAGTCAGCCCACTTCCTACCAATCAAGGAGACATATAAGATGAAGAAGTTGACCATGACATATCTTTGAGATATATGAAAACCATCAATTTCCGGTCAAGTCAAAGTCAAATAAAGTCAACGATTCAAACCGGTCAACTCAATTAACCCTAGAATATTAGGGTTTTCATCATGTTAACTTTTGTATAACACACTATCTTAATGCAGAGTATCATTTTGAGTCTTCACGCATTCAGAAAATCTAAACCCTAATCAGGGTAAGTGATGGAACTACTCGATAAAATATTATTTCATACCCTCCGGGGACATATAACACTCATAACGAGGCTTAATGGGGGTCTACAAACCTTACATATCGAAGCTAAACACTCACAAAGGTCACAAACAAAGTCTCTCTCAATCTCTCTCGCTCTATCTCTCTTTCTCTAAAATCTCTCCCAAATCTCTCTCATAACCTCCCTCAACTTTTTATAATCACTCGGGGAATCCCGACTCTTAACTTGGTCAAAAATCACTCAAAACGATAAGTTCATTTGAAAAACAGCCCTTAAGGAGCGAAGCCTCTTATAGAACCGAAATCCTATTTGGACCCAAGCTTCCTTATGACCAAACTGCATAAGACCAAAACTACTTATGGGACCGAACCCACCTTCGCTTCGGATAATCACTTCGCTTCAGCTCTAGCCCTCTCGGTCTATTTCGCTTCCAATCCGCTTCCGGTTCCTTTCTGACGACTTCGCCTGCGAAACCCTTGGACCGAAACACCTTTCGGTTTTCATCAAACAACCGAACTTACCTTCGGTTCTAGTTGCTAGGACCAAACCTTCGGCCCTGATCTCGGATATTCGCAGCTTTTACCCGGTTTTCGACTCCTTTCGCGTTTTAAGCTTGTTTTTCATGATTTTAACATGGGCTTTTCACCCAAACTTATATTTTGACATATAAGACCCTAAATATTCATAATTTAATCATATTTTGAGGGAAATATTTGTCTAAGAATAATATCTATTGGGTAAGATATTGAGGTGGAGTGTTGACTTTTCCATAAAGTAATGACACAAACTATCTTCCATACCCACTCTATGACCACCCTCAGTCACTATTCATCCCTATTTAGTCAACTATTTGTACTTTCACCACTCTTCTCCAACAAGATATAATAATCAAGATTTGGGGAAAATCCTTATCTCTCCTCCCACCTTACTCACTCTTCACCAAAAAGCAAACCCATTTCTCTCTCTCACTTTCTCTCTTTAAACTCAAGATTTCAAGGCTGTTCTTGAGAATTATCCTCCAATTTTTGTAAGTATCTTCATCCTACACTTGAATACGAAATACTTTTTCACTCAAATCATGAATCTCTTACACAAATATCGTCATATTTGTGCCTAGGATCTTCAAATCTTCAAGCACCTCCCCAGTGTTCTTGACTTGGAAACCTCTATTCTTCCAAATTCATCTTAGGGAATCACTCAATGTGAGTTCATACCCCCACATTTTCATGTTTTCTTCCAGTTTTAGGTGGGAGCGAAATACAAGTTAAAACACCAAAAACTTAATTAAACTCAAACATCAGCTTTCAACAGGAAAGTTTAGTTCCATTCACGGAATGTTTTGAACATCTTAAACTTTTTAATTTTTAAAAATGTATTAGGTGTAAATAATTTAGGTTTATACCTTTAAAATGACTACTTGTACATCTTCATACGATTTTTCTACAATTCATGGTGATTTTTACAAAACTGTCTATCACTGTAGCTACGAATTCGGACCAGTTAGAGACATCCAAATATCATAATAAAAATTATGAACAAACTACACACATCTTCTAAACTCTAAAAGTTTACGGATTCAGTTTTCGACCTCGTATGATTTTTCCAAAGCAGTGCAGAAAAGTTAAAAACTAGTTAACAGCTTACGACTTTCATAACATTTTGTAACATGTTGAGCAAAGTGTATATCTTTGATGACTTCATATTTTGCATATGTTTTCTGTTGTGGTACATTTAAATAACAGAAAACTTCTCACTGATTTGTAAGAGTCCTTTGTCATTACAAACATACAAGATGAAACATAATAATAAGAGTTGTGTTTTGCTAAATTACTACTTACACCGAAAGGGGTTTTACACTCAATACAAATGGGTTTCAATTACTATTTGATAAACTAAAATTGGTATTGCTTATGGTTTTCACATTACATACATACTACACAAATGGGGATTTAATTCCACCACAGAAAAAGGTTTTACTCTTAATACAAACGGGTTTTACATACACGACATGATAAACTATAATAGGTATAGTTTTTTTGGATTTCGCTTCACGAACATTTTACACAAAGGGAGATTTCAATTCCATCACAGAAAAGGTTTTTCACACATACTACACGTAAACTCGGTATCGTAAATTGTGAGACACGTCTTCATTGTACTCTTAGCGTACGGGTTAAAATTCTTGAAATAATTATAACCAGAGTCTCTTGTAGGGAGAGTGTGATAATTGTGTATAGATCTATATTGGAAATGACAAACCACACCATTGTTGCTTGGAACAACCCGATTGGCCGATAGGGGGTGACAAATGTCATTTCATTTCCAACGCTTGAAGAACGTCGCAGCAGGCTTATCTGTTATAGTATGGTTATAGCGACTCACATAGGGAGATAACAACACACATGTAGTTTACAGGAAATTTTCTATTTTAAAAAAGGGTTTTATTTATTTAAAACTGCATTCTTCATTACAAGTACGAACATTCATATACTTGGTCTTGGGATTAAGTCTACATAACATTTTATAAGGAAAAATATTGGATTTTTCTTGGGTATACATTACATTTACAAGCAAGGGTTTTCAAATTCGGGATACAATACTCGGTTTTATTTCGAATAACAAAACATACTATACATACTGGTGGTAACCAGGGTTTTCAAACAAAACATACTATACATACTGGTAGAAACTAGGGTTTTCAAACTCTACATTCAAAAGCTTATAAACTCACTAACTTAATTGTTGACACTTTTTCGAAACTACTTGTATTCTCAGGAAATCAGTAAAACAAGTAACCCGCAACTTTTGAGGATGAGATTCTAAGACGTCAAACAGTTCATTTTGTCATCATAGTGTAATTGAATTTGAAATATGTAAACTCATACTATGGTGTAATTTTTTCAATTATATTTATGATGGTTGTATTTACTTTGAGCACTATTATACTCGTTGTTATGATACTACACGTGAAGTTCGCCACCCCTGGACGTTTTTGCCATCCTTGGTTTCGGGGTGTATGATCAGATTACACAGGGTTTCGTTATCCATTATCTTAGATAGAGATAGTAGATTCACCTCAAGATTCTGGCAAAGTCTATAAAAATGTCTTGGTACCCATTTAGATATGAGCACAACCTATTATCCTTAAACTGATGCTCAAATCCAAAAGGACAATCCAGATGTTGGTGGATATGCTCAGAGCATGTGTGATAGATTTTGGAAATTCATGGTACACTCATCTACCTTTGATCAAGTTCTCATACATTAATAGCTATCACACTAGCATCAAGGTTGCACCATTTGAAGTTTTATATGGTCGTAAGTGACGATCACCAATATACTGGGCAGAAGTAGGAGATATGTAAGTAGAAAAGGAATTCGTAGGAGATACCTTGATAACAGGCCCATAAATCATCCATGAGACCACTGAGAAGATCTTGAAGATATGAGAGCGTTTGAAGACCACTCGTATTCGTCAAAAGAACTATGTTGATGTAAGACGCAAACCTCTTGAATTCCAAGTTGGAGATAGGGTTATGCTAAAGGTATCTCCTTGGAAAGGAGTCATAAGATTTAGAAAATGGGGAAAGCTGAATCCAAGATACATAGGACCATTCGAGATGCTCGAAAGGATTCGTCCAGTAGTTTACTGGTTGAAGTTACCCCAAGAACTCATCGGTGTGCATGATATCTTCCATGTGTCAAATCTCAAGAAGTTTCTATATGATGATACACTTATCATTCCTCTTGAGGATATTCAAGTCAATACCAAGCTAAACTTCGTCGAGGAACCGATAGATATCATGGATCGAGAAGTGAAAAGGCATAAGCGAAGCCGAATCCCCATAGTAAAGGTACGATATAACTCTAAGCGAGGACCGTAGTACACTTAGGAACATTAAGATCAAATGAAGAGCAAGTACCCTCATTTGTTCGAAGGAATCCCGACTACAAACTGCATTTCAGGACAAAATTCTTTAAACATGGGGGAGAATGTGACAAGTAGGAAAACTTCATCATTAACCACCATTAGAAATTAGCTTAGATAAATAAATTTAATAGAGTATCAATGTAATATTTCATTTTTATAAATAAATAGGATTGAGTATACTCTTATGTATAAGGATAAATCGACTCATAGACCAAAAAATGAGTGTCCAAAAAGTCGTCTTGTTTTCTAAGCCGGTTAATGTATTCAGAAAGTACACGATGATATGATTTTAGAGATATAAGTTTCGTGAGAATCTAACTTCAAATGGAGGAGTTGTGATTTTAGTAAAAAGTAAAATCAACTGCCTAATTAAAGTTATTAATGTTAAAATAGGATTAAGAAATCAGTCGAGTTTTAGCTAGTGTCACCAAAACGAAATTTGTAGTATTTTTGGAGATGAGAACAATAAGATAAACAATGGAAAAAACAGAGGTTGTATGAAGAACATATGATTTTTATAAAGTCACTTAACTTTAAACCCGTTAAGCCAAATGGGTGAAAGTCAAAACTAGCCAAAACAATCTAAAAAAAAGTTGTAGTACTAGTTGAGACCATACCATAGATATAAAGAGGGTAAAGATTGGAGCTCGTACATAGGAGATATGATTTTTACAGAATCATTTATATGCATGCGAGGTGCACACCTTTCCCGACGCACATTCTGACACCAAATTTGCGAATATTGCGGGTGATGTGGCCTAGCGAGAGAGTGATATGTGGTGACTCCCAGATGGAGCCACAAGACTCTCACACAATGCTCACAATTATTCGCACCATGTGCACCTCAAAGTCCCGATATTTCGACTCTATGTAATGACCTAAAAAGTCAAGTATTGTAACCATTTTTGAATTAATGAAATTAACTTCGAAAATAAAATGTACAAAAGTCTCTATTGGGTTACCTACTATGCTAGATATTGTGTCAAGGTTTACTGAAATACTAAGAACACAAAAATCCGAGTTATAACGAAAAAGTTATGACCATTCTAAGATTTCCGACAAAACCGGCAACACCGATTAACGAAAAACGCGAATTTTCAATGCAATAGTTTTTAGCTTTAAGTATTCAAATGAAAGTTGTAGATATCATTAAACCGTGAGCATACATAAAAAGAACGTCCAAATCTGACTTCGTATGAGGAAGATGTGATTTTTCCAAGATCCGGATATAGCAGTAGACAACTAATAACTCGAAATAGAGATCGAAAGACTTTTGACCGAAACAACCTAAATAAGAATCGAAGGTCTCAACCAAAGTAGCAAAAGGGTAAAAAGTCTGACGAATATGGTCATCGGATGAAGGAGTTATGAAATTTAAACGGACTTTTCCAGGTCCGGCCTGTTAAAAATAAATAATTAAAAATAAAATCGAAATTAGCCGACGAAGTCTAAACGAGAGTTGTAGAGTATATTCTCACCTACGCGTGCATATAAAGAACATCGAAAACGATGCTCGTACGTGAAAGTTACGGATTTTACAAGTTCGAGACCCGAAATTCGAGGCTGTCAGGCTTGCCACGACGTGGCACAGTTGGCCGCGACGTGGAAACGTGACTGATGGCGTCTTGTCAACGGAAGAGGATAGGATTGCTCCCCACGATGTGGCCATTCTTTGCCACGACGTGGCACCCAAAATCGACCCCTATAAATAGAACTCTTGGGGTGCCGGGTTTAAGTGCTCCATTCTTCTATCTCTCGTGCCAAAACTCTGCGGTTAAGCTCCCGAAGCCCTGGTTTTCATACTCAAGTTCTGAAGGAAGGTTCTACACTCCCGTGACTCCCAAGATTCCCGATAATCCTCAGAAAAATCAACTTTTCCAAGTCGAAGTTCTGCTCGATTTTCATCTCGCTTTCTCCAATCTATAAAGTGAGTTCATACCCCTATAAACTACACTTTCAAATGTTTTATCAATGCTTTTTATACACTTTTAAGGGGGGGGGGGGGGGGGGGAATACAAGTAAACACACGGTTATTATCGTATGTAACATAAAGTTTCACTATATACTCTTTTTATCAAGTAAATCATATGTGATTCATAACTACTACATGGGAACTTTCGTATGCAATATATATTCTCGATAACATTTGGTCTTTTGGAAATAAAACATGTTATATATATACATGAATCAAACACTTTATTTATACTTTAAGTATATGTGATCATTTATGTGACTATAAATACTATACCTTATATAACAAGTGAGTATTACACTAGGGTTTACTATACGAACGAAACACATTTAGAAAAACTATAATAGGTATAGTTTACGAGGAAATCATGACATTTACATACTAGAAACACTATATCAAAGAGATATTTTCATACACAAGAACAAATGGACAATTTCGTACGTAAATCTGTTTTATATTAAGTTTTGTGAGACATTTCACATACTTTCGAATATACATTTTAAGTTCTGTATTATATACCAAAATCCCTTATAGGGGGAGTGTGACACTTGTGTATACATCTATATGGGATTGCCAATCTCGCACCTAAGTTGTTAGCTACAGCTAGGCTGTCAGGCCTGGTGTGACAAATGTCATAACTTTCCAACGCTTGAAGAACGTTGTTATAGGCATCCTGGTCAAATAGTATGGTTATAAGACTCACATGGAGTATTCAAAACATATTGATTTATGGGGTTTTTTTTTTCAAATGCCTTAACGATTTATACATAAACCTACTATCTTAGGCACGAAAAGCACTATTGCATTACAACTTTGGAACAATTAAACTATCATCTACTATAGTAGAAAATCTGGGATTTTCTAAGAACATTTAAACATGTACAAACCATTTTCATTCTATTTCATACAAACATTGTCACTAAATACTTATGAACTCACCAGCTTAAATGTTGACCTACTCTTTCAAAACCACTTGTATTTCTCAGGGATTCAGTAATACAGGCAAACTACAGTTTTTGAAGAAGGGACACTGCGACGTTAGTTTGATTTCATTTTGACATAATATTGTAATTTCTTTTGAAACAAGTACTTTTCTACAATGTGAACTTTCAAATTATATATATATATATGTATATATATATGATGGTTGTGTTACTTTCTTTACTATGTATTCAACTGTTTTGATACTACATGAAGTCATCCGCCCTCGAACGATTCCGCCGTTCTGGTTTGGGGGTGTGACAGTAGAGTGCCGAAGGAAGTCGTCACCTGGCCGATGAAAGCTTTATTTTACTTTATTGTCATTTAATTTATGTTTAGGGAGTGTTTGGAGGTCGAGTGATGTAACTCCTCTTTTTTTTTTATTTTTTTATTTATCAAATTATGAATAAAAGAAGCAATTGTATTATATTTTCGTGTACTGTTCAATATACTTGTCTTTAGATCCAACATCTTTAAACGTCGCACAGCTCAGCATTTCCGTCGCCAGCCGATGATGTGACAGTACTCGTTTAAATGTCCCATGTAAGTATCTCAAATATATCCGAAACATTGAGAATACTTCCAATTCATTTAGCCTTTAATCTATATTAAAATACTTATTTCTAGATAACACATTTACTTATACACTCCAATTCACCCTAAGAGATCATTCATAAGTTTTTCTTTTCATCTTTACTTTGTTACACTCCAATTCACCCTAAGAGATCATTCATAAGTTTTTCTTTTCATCTTTACTTTGTTTGGATGATCGAAAATTTTAATCGAAAATACTACGATGGTCTCCGATTTGAGAACCACCCAAACGACACCAATGTCCAATAATAATAACCGCTATGGTCTTCGACTTGGGAACCATCCCAAATAATTGAAAAAGTCTAATGTAAAAGCACACATCATTATAACGTATTTAGTAAAACTTATTTTAATATTATTAAATAAAATACTTTATTTAATTTGTTGATCGTTAAAATAACAAAATAAAATGATTTATTATTTGTTTTAGTTGATAAATAATAAAATATATCATATATCATCTAATTTTATTATATACTATTGATCTTTATGACTTTTAATTTGTTAGTCCATAGACTCACACATAATCAACATTTAATACCACAAATTCTAATACAAAGTAAACTAAAGAAAATAATTTAATAGCATGTGGTGCGCATATAGCACGGTATACGGTAAACACTGCATTGACCCTCGAAACAAAAGTGCGGTATGTATAGAGTGTGTTACAACTTTACCGTATGGGAAAAAACAGTCACTCCTTCAAATGTTGTACTTCATGCATAAAAATGTGTATTATGGTGTGTGTGGTATGGTGTGGTATGACACCCACCAGTTTTGTGGGGTGTGGTAAAAAATAATATGACAGTAAAAAAGTATCGTGAGTGTGGTTTGATACCCACCAACCTAAAGACATTGCTTATGAAATATGGTGTCTTCATTACAAAATGATACCAAGATGTATCTATTAGAAATTCGGGGTAATAAAAGCACTTGAATATTCTGAGAATTGTGATTCCGCTTTCAAATCAAAGTATTTGGGTGGTACTCCCTAATATTTGATTAGATAAGACTCGGAAGAAAAAAAGAATAGAGAATGAAATGTATGAATTTCGTGAGTACCAGAACACTGACTAAAAATTGGTTAAAAACTTTCTTTGTCATAAATCTGGTTTTTCTGTAATGATTAATGCACAGCAAAAGCAAAAACAGGTTAAATATTCAAAATTTGGATTTTCTAATGCATTTTTAATACAACAATATAACTCAAATAAAAAATTTCCAGACCCCAGTTAGGGGCTCTGCCCCTTGAACCCCATCAGGGGCTGCCGTCCCATGGACCCCGCTCACAGCGGCTCTGCCCCCGGACCCTCGTTTGTTCAGGGTTTCGTCCCTAAATGACAGTCAATTTTTAATGTTGAAAAAACTTAAACAAGTGTGCATTCCGTACATTCCTTACTTGTTTAATATTAAACAAGATTTATTTTCAGTCAATAAATCAACCCATTACACTTAAATACAATTAATAAAACAAATCACTAACAATTTAACACCCATAGTTATACATAAATAAAGCGAGTGACATCTATTCCTTCATCACAACACACTAATGAAATGCATTAAACCGTCATCAATATGTCTATCATATATGCAAGGATACACGTTTAAAATTCCAATGTAAGTATCTGAAATATATCCAAACATAGGGAATACTTCCAAGTCATTTAGCCTTTAATTTGTATTATAATACTCATTTCTAGATAGCATATTTATTTATACACTTCAACTCAATCATTCATAATTTCTTCTTTTAATCATTACTTTGTTTAGATTTTTTTTTGAACCGGCAAATATTATAAGGGACGACCGCCTAGCAAGGTACTAGGCGGGCCCAAAAAAGAGAGGAATTACAATTGGTTTTGGATTACAAACATTTCAACGGGAAAGTACACCAATCAGCCCAACTATACTGACAATTGATTCTCCTGTGTCTAAGCCAAACGAGGACAAGAGACTTAACATTATCTATAATCTGGAAGGGGGTAGATCGAATGCTCCTAAACACCCAGTCACATCTCTTTTTCCATAGTACCCATATGGCACCATAACAAACACCAATTAGATTGTTTCTCCTTCTCTGACATCTCCCCCAAGTTTTTACAAATCTAATGAGTTTTCCGATGGTTTGAAATTCTGGATTCGGAATATTGCACCATTTAAACATCAGGTACCATATTGTGCTCGCCGTTGGGCAACGAAACAGAACGTGCTCCGAATCTTCATCCTCGAGATGGCATTGGGAGCATGTTGAGTGAAATATTGTGACTCCTCTCTTCTTTAACGACACATTTGTTGGGATACGTCCTAGATTAGCTTTCCAAATAAAAGTATTGACCTTTAAGGGAATATCATGGATCCAAGGGATGATTGCTTCGTTGTTCGCCGATTCTATATTATCGATCTTGAGTCTAATCACCTTGTAAAATTTCTCGATTTTTATAAAAACATAATTCACTTAAAATTCATAAAACAACCATGTTTGAAATTTAATCCAAGTAATACAAAATCCCAAGATCTCAAAATCATAAAATCCCATGCGTGTGTACTGATCAAGCCGGCGCCTTCCCACGGTCATCACTAGTACCTGAAACAAATAACACCAAACACTGTAAGCACAATACTTAGTGAGTTCCCCAAAATACCACATATAACACATATTAGCCACTCGAGGCTATAACTCTGTGGGTCTGTGCACCCAAACTCTGTGAACCCTCAGGTTCTAACTCTGTAAACATGCACAACATAAATCACATAGAATAATGCAGCGCAACACATAACACATATATAGCATACAAACACTGTATCACATAACTCTATTTACCTACTCAAGGTAAAGTATAGTGAGAAGACTCACCTCGCATATCTCGGTAACTCGCAAGTCCCTGAAATCACTCGTGCTCGATCTCCCGATCTATAGTCCTCCTATAACACAATACGTCTCCAAATAACACTTCACAACTAAGGTTGACTATCCCTTAACAAGTCAACATAGGTTAACACTAGTCAATGGTCGACGGTCAACTTTGACCGGACTCGGCGAGTGCACTATAGCGACTCGGCGAGTCTATGCGCATACACTAATTTCCCTGGGATCCTCACTTGACACGACGATTATTCTCCTAACTCGACGAGTTCCACCTGGCATGAGTTGCGGGGCCTCCACGACTCAACTCGCCGAGTCTCAAGAACAACTCGGCGAGTTCCAGCTTGACTCAGTCCACCTGTCAACCTACTCTGACTCTCCCTGACTCACTGAGTCAATCCCTTAACTCGGCAAGACCACTCGCTGAGTGGTGCTGGGCAATCTTCATGCTACTCGCCGAGTCTGTTCTTCAGACTCGGCGAGTCCATGACATGCATCAACTTAAACTCACTCCTAAGGTCAGATCTGTTCCATACATTCATAGATCTGGCCTCCCCAAGCATGATAATCACGTAAAGTCGAAACCTTGGGGCTCAAACAACAACTATTTGCTCATAAATGATGTTTAGCCCCATATCTCATAACTCTAGGCCAATACTCTCATGAACCCTCATAAAGCTTAAGGAATACAGCTCTTCTGGACCTCTATGGATCTCATCTCAAGCCTTATCATGGATATGGACGAAATGGACATCAAATCTAACCAACAAAGGGATCAAGAAACCCTAAACCCCCATGTTCATCATAAAAACCGAAAAAGGAAGCCAAGATATACCTCCAAGATGATGCTCTGAGATCCAAAATCGAAGAATGTCCACTTCCCTTGCCTTCTCTTAGCTAGAATCTCCTTTGCCTTGCCAAACCAAGCTTCAAAGGTCAATAATGGCCTCTTTTCTCTCCCAAAACGCTCAAATCTCTTTAGGGTTTCTCTCTAGGGGGTGGTGGCCGCAAATGACGGCCATTAGGGTTTCATTAAACAGCGTTGACTCGCTGAGTCCAGACGCGAACCCGCATCCAAAATCGCGAGCCTACTCGTCGAGTTTGAGCTCCAACTCGCCGAGTCCACTCATAATTCTCCAAAACTACACTAATAATAAATACATGGAAATTCCGGGCTGTTACACACCTCTACGTGAAACATACCATCCTCCGATAAGGGACAGTTCCATGTATCAGGTTTTGGGGTTGGCTGGTGTTCTCTAATGACATCATATAACATCCTAAGACTATGAATTTGTTTAGCATATGCAGGGGTTTTTCTCCATTCCCAAGTGTGGCCCTCTGCTTGTACTCTTTGACTAACCTTGCAAGTCTTATGCCTTTCAAGTTGATAAAGTTCTAGGGATTTGTTTTTTAATGACTCACTGATGATTGAAAAATTCAATCATAAATACTATGAAGGTCTCCGATTTGAGAACCACCTAGAGGACACCAATGACCAATAATAAGAACCATTATCGTCTCTAATTTGGGAACCATCCCAAATTCAATCATAAATACTTAGGGATGTCAAAAAGTCCCATAAGACCCCGTTTTCGTGGGGGTCCCATCCCGTTTGGGGGAATTTTTTAAAAAAAATCGGAGGTGGGGACTGGGGCGGGGCAATGTTAACCCTCGTTTTAATTTCGGGGGTGGGTGCGGGGGTAGGTAATCCCGTCCTGAAACCCCCATGGGGACCCCATTAATAAATTACACATATATTTGCATATATAAATATAATAAATAATAACATGATTTTGAGCTTCCAAAATTCATCAAAAAAACATGTTTTTAAGTTGTCAGTATAATGTTTTTAAGATGCCATAACTTTTTTTATTTTTAACATGTAAATTCTGCTATAAATTATTATTTGTTACCTAAAAAATAGTTTCTTTTAGCCTAAATAACAACTTCTTTTAACCCCAAAAAAAGCAACCCAAAATCATTCGGGGACGGGGTAACAGAGGTGAGAGCAGGGGTAATAAAGGGGAGTCGGGGGCGGGGACGGAGAAACGTGGAAATTTCGGGGGTGGGGGTAGGGGATGCATTCCCCGTCCCGTTTGCCCCCGTTTAACATCCCTATAAATATTATTAGGCGTTTGCATGGTGACTTAAATTTATCATATATTTATATATTATATACAAATTTGTAGGAAATGTGCACTCATTATTTTGGCATGGGTGGCGTTGAAAGGGGGGGGGGGGGGGGGGGGGGAGTGGGCAGACGTACATGACCCAATTTCTTATTATATATTTTTATTTAAAAATAACAATTTATAATAACGACAATGACTCTTTTTTTCTTATTCGTTCTGGGCCTTTAAGGATATTTAATTTCTTAGAACCGACCTTGTATTTTCGAAAAATTAACGATTTGCTCATACGACCTATTGAATATATCAATAAAGGCTAAAATGAAAATTTTTGGTGGTTTCTTAGGATTTTCTATTAAAAAAATTAAACTGTCTCTAATTAATCGATTATAAAGAGATTTTTTTAGAAAATTTCCAAAATAAAACGCCTATAGAATTGATTAGGGCTGTAAACGAACCAAACGAACATGAACAAGGTTTTGTTCATGTTCGTTCGTTTAAGTTAGCCGAACAACAAACGAACACGAACGGATAAACAAACGAGATTTTCTTTTTCATGTTCGTTCATTTAATAAATTACTTTGTTCACATTCGTTCATTTATGTTCGTGAACATGCTAAACGAACGAACATAAACGAACAAACATAAACGAACAAAAATAAAAAAAACACAATTGAACATATATGAACATAAACGAAGATATAATATAATATAATAAAAAATAATTGAATATAGATGAATATAAATAAACTTAAACGAACGAACATAAACGAACGTAAACGAACATCATAAACGAACGTTTACGAACATAAATCAACGAACGAGACCATTGTTCATGTTCGTTCATTTAACTAAACGAACGATAATTTTTGTTCATATACGTTCATTTATTAAATAAACAAATATAAACGAACTTCCCGCCGAACAATTCACGAACAGTTCACCGAACTTTTAGTTCGCTTACAGAATTGATGATAGTATAAAGCATCCTTGCTTTAATAGAAAAATTACAAAGATGTACAAACAAGGTCCCTTTCTAATAAGAAAATTACATGATTTGTCCCTGTGTTCCACAAAGCTAAAAAAAGGTCATTGTCTAATATAAAATTTACAAAAATGGTCCTTATTACATATATAACGTCGGAATTATTATTATTATTATTATTTTTTGAACTTTTAATTATTATTCTGTAAATTTTGAATGCTAAACTATGTTTTTTCAGTAAATATTTATTAAAAGAACAATAGCTAACCAAAACTTTTTTGTAAATGTTATTTTTCTACAATAGTAAATTGTAAATGTTGCACTCAGCAAAACACTAACGAATTTTTTTTAGAAATCATTTAAATAATTATTGGCTCAGTACTTTTAGAAAACCAAAAACCAAAAAATCAATTTGATTAAATACTAAAATAAAAAGCAAAAACATAGAGTGAAATCCGTTTTTGGGATACGTACCTAAAATTTTAGTTCGGATTTAATTTTAAGCGAAAGTCAAGTAGAAAAAAACGTCCTCACCCTTACTAAACTTATGGAATCAGACCGCCACTTAACTCGAAAATGGAAAATTAGGACAATGTCTATAACAATTTAAAAGTACCATGTTCATGGTTTTACATCTTCCATTTATAACCAGGACTCAAATCAAAATATTATGACGCTTGGTTCTAATTAAACTATTGCCGATTTAACCTTTAAAAGTTAAAAACACAACCATTAGTTGCCCCTTTTATATCCAATATTCAAATGATTCTTTAACCTAATTGTTGCATTTTTAAAGACTAATTAATGTTTACACTATTTGAGTTCCTTATATCTTCCAGACCTCTTGTTTTCTTCTGAACATATATTACTTCATACCATAAACAAACTTACAAAACCTTAAACATTACAACTCCCACAAGATACTGCTATATATACATACTTCACATGATCAAAACCACAAAACAAAACAAAAAATAAAAGTCAACCAAAAACTTCATCCATCCGCCTATCGTCATTGCATGTATATATTATACTATATCTGCAACGTAACAGCCAAAAAAGATGGTCTCAACTCTTAAGTAATAAGACATCATTTTGGCTTAAGGAGTTCGTGGCTTCTTTGGGTCAGCACCATGATGGTGAAGAGGGTCCGGACCTAACGGAGCTGCCCTTAGTTCCCAACCCTCCTCTTCCTCTTTCTTCCCCTGAATCTTGAAAATTGCTTCCTTTGCTTGCAAATCATTCACCACCAATAACTACACACACAAATATACATGTATTCACAATGGTGAGCCAAGATTTGCTTTTTTTTGAATATTTGTATACTATCCATGCATGTTTACATATATTTATGCATGAACAATATATATATATATATATATATATATATATATATATATATATATATATATATATATATATATATATATATATATATATATATATACCTTCCTGTTGTTGAATTTTTTCAATGCAGCGACAGAGGAGAAGGTCGTTTCTGCACCATTAAGGCCATCTGCATACAAAGAGAAGAACGCCCTTTGGTTTAAAGCATTTTCAGAGTTAAAAAAATGGATGATGATGATGATGAGAGAGAGAGAGAGAGAGAGAGAGAGAGAGAGAGAGAGAGAGAGACCGTAGAGTTGAAGGAGAAGAATCAAGCCAAGCAGCAAAACGAAGGATAGGGAAAGAGATTTGAGTGCAAAAGCCATAAGATTTGGGTGTGTAAACTACAAGTATGGAAGAGAGCGATTGTTTGTTTTGTTTGCTTTGAGGAAGAGAGAGTGACAGGTGAGGTGAAGTGAGGTGAGTGTCGTAGGAGAGGGGATATTGGATATTTATAAGGGCTATGAGTATGACTAACCTACACAAGAAATCATTGCATCAGCAGCCACCTTGGAAATTCTTTATTTATTAACCTTTTTCGGCCATAACTTGCAAAAATAATTTCATAGCAATTAATTAAAGGGATGACACAAAAAAAAAAAATCAAAATTTATTATAATACAATATAAACATTTTTATGATCTTGATCATAGCATGAGCATTTATTTCGTGGGAAAGGATTTGTGAAATTGCATGGAATACCTAAATATACTATATACCATAACTTTGTAAAGCCAATCTACATATTTCTCCAATGATTTCTCAATGAAATTCTCTACAAATTGCTTAGTTTGCACGAAGACCGTTCTTCCCAATATTTTCGCAAATAATATATTTCTTGAACAATGAAATTGCATAGATAACAAAAAAAAAAACAAGTCTTTATTATTATTTTTTTCTCAAACACTGCATTTTTCTTCCCTTTTTGGATGCGTTTTGCAAACACAGAAAAAGTTTTGCATAGTGGTTTTAACAATATTTACAAATTGTGTGTTGATTATTTTCATTTTGGACCGATACGGTTCATAGCGACGTCAACACCAACTTGGTGCGCTTGGTGTCGTCGTTAATGCCAATGTCTCAACTAAATTAAGAGGTCACCAGTATTTGGTTTTCAGCGCTAATGCTCAAAATCCATGTGTTTTAGTCTTAGTTAATCAGTCCATAAGATCGATCCAACGATATTGATTCATACTCATCAACACAATACCGTCGACTAGTTGTTGGCCACTAATGCTCACGAAAATAAAAAGCATGAATATTTCCCACCAGATATTTTGTAACAATCCAATTTTCACGTCTAAAAATTTTGTTTTTAAAACATTACTTTAGAAAACGTTGATAAATAAAAACATTGTCGATCAAACTACATCACAACATAAACCATGTTCAAAAGTCAAGTCATACAACCAATCGAAATATCAGAGTATAAATCCCAGAGAAATCTAATAGATGCGGAAACCAGTGTGTGTGCATGATGTGCCGCTACCGTGCTAACTCCTTCCCCTTCGATGAAGAGGTACCTGAAACCAAAACTGTAAACTGTAAGCACAAAGCTTAGTGAGTTCCTCCATCGTACCACATACCATACAATACATAACATACAGACTGCCAGGCTATTCTGGGGTGCCTGACTACCCGGTACGGCCATTCTGGGGTGCCGACTACCCGTGCGGCCATTCTGGGGTGCCGTCCTACCCGTGTCAAGCCATTCTGGGGTGCTGACCTACCCATGTTGAGCTATTATGGGGTGCTGACTACCCTTCGGTCCTAACAACCGAACCTCGGGGACTATTTCACCCCCTACTACTACCATCACATATATCATAACACAAACATAATATCAGACATATATGGGGTGTCTGATTACCCTTCGGTCCTAACAACCGAACTCTACTACTATCACATACAACATATCATGCCAACACATAACATATAAGGTAGTAGCAAACCTAGATAATATCACAAAGACAATCATCTAACATACAACTCCTACTGGTGGGTCGGCATTGTGGCCTTAGACCCACCGTTACTGGAAGGTAACTCACCTCGGAGTAGCTGTTGATCTGTGTGGGAATAGTCTGACTGCTGCTGCTGTTGCTCCGGAAATCCTCCGGATGTAATTCCCACCAAACACTTAGTCAAAAACTACTAACTGTCCTTTGCGTAAAATGACCATTTTACCCCTGATCATGCCCTAAGTCAAAGTCAGAGTCAACTTCTAGTTGACCCGACTCGTCGAGTTGGCTCGCCAACTCGCCGAGTCCATGTCCAAACGACTGACCTGGATTCTGTTTCTACTCGTCGAGTTAGGCGTTGACTCGACGAGTTCTCCTTCCAAACTGATGTTCAAGTCCTTCATCCTACTCGCCGAGTTGTATGAACAACTCGTCGAGTTCATCTTCATCCGATGAACAAGTTATACTGTGACTCGCCGAGTTGTATGAACAACTCGCCGAGTCTGATCTTGATCTAAGGAGATTGCCTTGAACTCGCCGAGTCTGGGCATCGACTCGTCGAGTTCCATTATGGGTGAGTTTTGGCTTCCAACTCACCGAGTCCACCCTGGACTCACTACACAACTCGACACAACAAAAAGGGGACAATCTCAGAGACTCGCGACTAGATTCGCCGAGTCAGATGAGCGACTCGCCGAGTCTACTCCATGCAAGAGCCATATACGTGATTTTGCTCGAATATAGTCCATTCCATTCATAGATCAGGGTTCCTAGAGCATGAATAACATGTAAAGTTTCCAACTTTACGTGTAGATATTCATCCATGAGGGTTTTAGGGTTCAAAATGCACCAAAAGAGTAGATCTAAGGTCTTCATGCAATATGGGTCCATAAAGGTAGTAGATCTGAGCTCCTGGAGCTCAACCAAGCCTAGATCTAGAGGCCAATCAACTTATTACGAAATATGATGCACATACAAGCTTGGGGAAGGGCTCAAGGAAGACTTTAATGGAGTTATAAGCATATAGATAGGGGCAAAACGAGTTTTACCTCAAGGAAATCACTGAGAGGACACTAAGATGCTTGGCTTCCTTCCCTTCCTCTTGATCTACTCCACTTCCTTCTCAAAATCTTCAAGAACACACACTAAAATGCCTCAAACTCACAAGAACAAGAACCAGGATGTATGGAGGGCTTCTGGGGGGTGAATGGGGCGGAGTTGGGGCGCAAATGGGTGTTTAAATAGGGTGCAAACCCTTGGAAATTAGGGTTTCATCAAACAGCGCAGACTCGCCGAGTCCCTAATATGGACTCGTCGAGTCGCCATCTTATCCGCACCCCAAAGTCTCGTCTCTACTCAGCGAGTCGGGCCTCCAACTCACCGAGTCCACGGCCAAAAACACAAATACTTAAGGTAAAACTCACGTACCACGAACCAGGTGCTACATATTTCATCATTGCTACTATTGATCTTTAAGTTGTCGTCATTATTTTTTGTGTCACCAGTAAAATGTCTAAAGGGTATTAACATATTTCCATTCTCAATTCTGATTATGCAAACACAACCATTTCGAATCTATTATGTTGGCGATGAAGAAGCACAATGTCAAGCATAAACCTCTCTGTTTTGGTATTCTCTTCTACTATACAAACACCATCACGACGCGACCATATGTATGTCACGACATGATGGTGGTCAGAGATGAAAGTGCATCTCATTGGATTATCACAACATGACAACATGTTGGTCACGATGTGACAACCCTTGCGTGTAAAACCTTAATTTTGGGGTTTTTGGCCCTATTTGAGGGGAGTGAGGGCTATATTGTAGTGACAAAGAACATGGTTTGGCATGCGGAATTAAAGTTTACACAATTAAACATGGTGATTTGGGTGCTAAAAGATATATTTGATCATAGTAAATGAGTACAAAAGGGATCTTGTCTAACACTTCATAAATATCTCACTCACTGATCACTATGACTACATCTCTCAAGCACACCTCTACAAGTGGTATGAACCCACCTTATACAGAGGTGTTTACATGTCTCTCTCTCTCACTCTCAAAATACCTATTAGTCATAAGGCTAATGCACCACATGCAAGTGAGTTTTACAAAAGTCAAACATTTACAAAGTTAATCATGAATAACTTTGTACCCCAACATTCTCCCCCTCAAAGTTAGGAATGAATGATCCACTTCAATTCCTCCAAAGTCGAGCAACTATGCGGTTCGAGCCTCAAAGGTGACACATGTTGAAACAAACTTCAATCTTTAATTCTTCCATGATTCTTCAATTTGGGCTCTAGGATGTGAGACTATACAATCCGAGCATCAACAAATGATCACGAGCTTCTTAAACTCCAAATTGATCACCAAAAGTTGAGCATAAAGCACACCCTAAAAATCTTCAATAAAACAAAACCCATTTCGAATACATCATTTCCGAACTTCCAATTGCATCATCCGTAGGCTTTAAAACTTCAAGATCACTTCGGTTTTCAAATCCGTGTAATATGAAAAATTCAAATTCGAATTTCTGTATAAACTTCTCCCCCTTTTTATAATCAAAATTTGATTATAAAACCTTCAAGGAAAAATAACGTGCTCTATTCGGAATTTTTTGTGTCAAAACTCTAACTTAACATGTGGCATAAACTTTGTACTTCAATCCAGAAAATCCAAAAAAATATTCAATTTTTAGCTTCGTTTGCTGATCGCATTTGACAAAATTTCTCAAAAATGGGTAGAAATTATCAATTTCAAAATTCTGCAGTGACCCATTGCGCCTAAAACAGCAAAATATGCAAAACTCTCCCCCTTTTCCAAAACTGGGTAGAAAGCGTCAATTTGCACAAACTGCAGGGGCCTGAAATGCACTTTCTTCAATTTTCAGCAAAAACAATCCTTTTTTGAATTTGGGTACGAACCGCCAAACATTCGAAACATCAGTGACTATTTTCGACAATTTTGCTCTTTGTGCCCAAATCATACGAAGAATCCCTCAAGTATACGAAGCTCCCAAAATATTTCGAATTTGGGTGAAAAGTGTCAAACATTTAAAAGTTGAGTTAATTTTCAAAGTGTCAAAACTTTGAAGGTTCAGGGGTCAAATTCGAAACATTTACTTTTGTCCAAAATCATACAATCTTTTTCAAAAATTATACAAAAGCTTTAACAATCATACCAAGGTTCTTTATCTTTTGACAAAAAATCGAAACTAGAAGAACCATATTCGAAAATTTTGTTTTTCCTTCATTCTTCGTTCATTCTAAATCACTGCAACCCCAAGTACCCATTTCGTATATATATATTTTAAAATACCATTCGAATATCAATCCCAACAAATCCTTCGTATATTCACCTATATACACCCTTCGTATGCATTCCAACACATATCAAACCCAAAAATAATCATAACGCTACGACTTCAAAAAAATTCCATTTGTCAAGACCATTCGAATCCAAACTCCATACGCTCATCAAATTCCAATATTACCCCAAATCAACAAAGCTTTTGAAATCAAGATAACAACTCACAGTTTCGACTCATAAGCCTTTTGATTCAACATTTAACCACATGATTTGCGTTCAAAATCAAAATCTCAATTTCAGTCTTCGTTATGAAAAGAAAGTCATTGATTTTCATTCATCCAAACTATCGAAACAATCTTTATGCGAACATCAGCACACATATCTGATTCTAAAGTCAAACATCGATTTTGAAATCCAAAGAATAATTGACCATTAAAACAGATTTCGATTAAAATCGTCCGACATTGTCAAGTCGTCATTATCGTAAATGAGTTCGACATTCCGACTCAATTACATCACATATATTTCGACATCGAGTCCAATACACTGATTGATGTCAAACAAACAACAATTAAGAATCAACATAAGTATCGAATATGATTTCAAGGATGAGAACGCATACGATTTTGATTTTTGAGTCAACAATATAAACACCGTCTCTGATTTATAGGAAATTAATATTCAGCCCAAACAAATGAATTAATATGGAGTGGGCTTTATGATTCATGAACAGTAATCATTAATAGAATTTGGATTCAGTTGAATGAACATTATCGAAATGTATTTGAATTAGGCTTAGAAAGAATTAATTGAACAGTGACCATTCGAAACATTTGAATTGAACGAATAAAATGAATTAAAACTTTTGATTGGGCTTGATCTTAAAAAAAATTGATGAATCACCACTGTGGTGAAAACATATTAGATTCAACGAAACAAATCGATCAAAATTCAAAAACATTACGCACAATTTAAAGAGATTAAGAGAGAGATTCGCCAAAATTGTTCAAATTGCGACAAAATTTGTCAAACCGATAATCGTTCTTCAAAAATCACCTTGATCTTGAACACCCGCTCTAATACCAATTGTAGCGATAAAGAACATGGTTTGACATGCGGAATTAAAGTTTGCACAATTGAACATGGGGATTTGGATGCTAAAAGATATATTCAATAATAGTAAATGAGTACAAAAAGGGATATAGTCTAGAACTTCATAAATATCTCACCCACTAATCTCTATGACTACATCTCTCAAGTACACCTCTACAAGTGGTATGAATCCACCTTATATAGAGGTGTTTATATGTCTCTCTCTCACTCTCAAAATACCCATTAGTCATAAGGCTAATGCACCACATGTAAGTGAGTTTTACAAAAGTCAAACATTTACAAAGTCAATCATGAATAACGTTGTACCCCAACATACAGTTTGTACACCATCAACTTCCATCACATCCCTTTACCCTCAATAAAACCCTAATCCTCAATTGTTGATTGCGAGCACTTTTTTGGTGGTTTTTAGTCTTGAAGAAGAAGAGAAGGCGTTTTGGTGCATCATTTCAGCTAGCAAGTCACTTCCTCATCATTTGGAGTTGCGTTAGGACCCTTGTAAGTCCTCAAGTTTTTTCCTTTTTAGCTCAAACATGTTGGATCTAGATTTTTGTCAACTTTTCTTGATATTTGAGGAAGTTTGACTATTGGAAATTCATAAAGTTGGAAACTTTATGAGTTTTTGTGTCTCCTTTGTGACCCCTTGTTCTAGATCTAGAGAGTTAGTGAGTTATGACTTCATGCATGAGATTATATCTCATTTTCCCTACATTTCAACATAGTTTGTGTCCAAGACATGCATGTCTAAAAGCATTGATGTAACATCCATAAAATTTCCAATAAATTTAAACTTTTCAAAAACAACCCAAATCCATTAATTATTACAAAAAGGTTTTCAGTTTGTTTATTACCACAGTATCCCAGAAACATCATTGTAAAAATAAGGAGCGGTACGATCATGCTTTCGCCTTGCCACGATCTCCTGAAGTACCTGAAACAAAACACTGAAACTGTAAGCCCAAAAGCTTGGTGAGTTACCCCCAAAATACCAACCACATATAACCATACTCATATCATATCTCAATACAGAACAATCATGCATATCGAGTCTACAGTGTGACTGGTCCGCCCGCACATGGACTTCAATCCACCTGGTCCACTCTCTGAGTCTACAGTATGACTGGTCCGCCCGCACCGGGCCTTCAGTCCACTTGGTCCACTCTCTGAGAGTACAGTATGACTGGTTCGCCCGCATCGGGCCTTCAGTCCACCTGGTCCACTCTCCGAGCCTCGGTACGTCTGGACTGCCCTCTTGGGGCCTTCAGCCTATCCGGACCGCTCGCTAGGCCTACAGTCTATCCGATCCGCCCTAGGTATGTTGGCCTACAACACAAAGCAGGACCCGCTTCAACCCAACCCCAGTCAAACAACCATGTGCACATAAAACAGTTAATCACATAACAATCCTCAACCAAACAAACTGTTCAATCAGATCATACAGCATAACAACATCCTAACCAGGATACCGACCTAATCGGTTACTAACATAACATTACCCTATATACCAGGATACTGAACTTAACCAGGTCACTAACATAATACAATCCTAATTACCAGGATGCAGATCTAGCAACTCAATAACATATCAAACAAATACCCGGATTCCCATCCAATAAAGGGCCGGCCGTGGTGTCTTAGACCCTGTTGATATAGTGGGGATACCTTACCTTGCCACTGTTGAACCTAACCACTAAAAGATAATCTCGAAGCTCTGCCCTAAACTCCAACACCTATAGCCATCAATGATCCATAAATATTCGAATTTCCATAATAACCCTGAAGGTCAAACTGGTCAAAGTCAACCTTTCTGATCGACCCTACTCATCGAGTCAACCCATTGACTCACCGAGTTCCTAAACTCAGGAAACTCTCATATCACGAGTCAACTCACCGAGTCACCACCTGAATCGTCGAGTAAAACAATCTCCGAGTCCTTATCCTGTCCGACTCACAGTGTCACCACTCAACTCATTGATCTGAGTCTTAACTAGAAGAGGTTGGGGGTTTTGCTCTATGACTCGCCGAGTCCAAGAACAGACTCGCCGGGTCCACGACAGTCTTCATCAGACTCGTCGAGTTGTTCTTCTAACTCGTCGAGTCCAAGCACATCTTCATATGACGCGTAGAGTCCACTCATGTGACTCATCGAGTCTCTTCAGTCCTTTATCCATACAGAAGCTTATCGAGCCATGTAGGGGCTCCAAACTGTAAATCCATTCTTCTAGGGTAGAACTCTCACGTAAAGTTGCAAACTTTATGTGAAAACAAAGGGCTAAAGGCCCAAATCAATCTAAGGGTAAGGTTTTAAGACAATAATGCTCACAACCATGCCAAGGGATGATGCTTTCCAACTATATAGACCAAAACAAACCTAGATCTGAAGTTGTAACCTTAGATCTAGTCCCAAAACCCGAAATGGATTCCAAACATGCTAAAAGGCCCCAAATCATCACCCAAGAATAGATCTAGAAGGGAAACGCTCAAGGTAACAACTTGTTACCTCAGAAATGTGCCCAAGATGGAGTAGATTCCAGATCTCCATGAATCCCTTGATGTTTTACACTTGATCTACAAGTCTCCTTTGCTAGAACCTCCTTCCAAAGCTTCCAAGCTCACACCAAATGCTCACACTCAATTTTAGGGTTCACTGGATCTCAAGGGAAATAAGGAGGCTAAGGGGAGGACATAAAGTCCTTTAAATAGGGTGCAAACCCTAAAATTAGGGTTTTCTCTTCCCAGCACCAACTCGTCGAGTCCAACTGCCGACTCGATGAGTTCGTCACTTAACTCCCGACGAAATCCCGCTCCGACTCGACGAGTAACCGCACCTACTCGCCGAGTCCACCCTCCTAATAGCAGTTTACACCCCTGAACTCTTGCTTCTGAACTTGGGATGTTACAAATCTCCCGAACATAAATTAGGCTTCATCCTCGAAGCCGGCTGCAGCGTACCATTTGAAAACTTATTTCTACAATGCAACCTCCCTCCTTGAACCGAACCCCGGTCTCTACAGACATTACTTATCGCATCCCTTATGAAACCACCTTTTCCTATGCCAAACCTTGCAAACTAATCTAAGCCGGCCACCAGCTTCTTTCCCCTGATAACTACACATATCAACTAAGTATCACCTGATGATACTATCATATTTCCGTCTTGCACCTACTTCTGCAGCTTGCAAAAACCGGATACCATAATAAACCACCGGACTCTACCATAGCTCTAAGTTATCTTCCTTTTGTCAAAATTGATGACAACCCGGGTACGCGCAATATTAGAAACTCATCCAGTTCTCCTCCTGAATCTAATCCATTTTCCGTGCTAAGATAACACATCCTTCAACATCCAAACAACTCTCATGGACAACCAGCTAAATCACATAAACACTCATACCTGGCCCAATCAGCCTCGGGCTGAAATTCCAGGTACATCTACGACGGGTCCAACCATCCCTCGTATGGAACACCACCACATACATAACCCATGACTACAACCATACTTGAAACCCAAGGATCTATCCTTTCATCACTTCCGAACTCCTCTGATTCGACATCAACGATAATCATTCCACAACCTTAACAGACACCCAACCCGGATGTACTTCCATACAACTGGTACAATCTCAATGCTCACTATCCATAACTGAAATACTTTCGATCATCCATTCACACTATTGTTTTCACTTTTTTTTTTACCCAACACTCCTTCCCTAAGCTACTTAAATTTCCCTTTCATTATTCAAGGAAGGCTACTCGAGGACCATTACACATCATCGATTGCCATGGTGCTACAAATCTACTCTACACTCCCCATTGTAGAGAAACTGCTACTCCACAATTCCCATATACTCCAAATCTGATCATATAACTACCAAAGCCCATACACGGACTTTAGCTAACTCCATTATCATGATCAATACTTGGGCCAGACCTATTGATTGCTTTTGCATGGCGACATACTCACTTATTCTCCGCATACATGTATATTAACACATACTGAGTCTTCAGCATGACTGGACCACCTTACCAGGCCTTCAGCCTATCTGGACCACTCTCAGAACCTTCAACATGTCTGGACCGCCCTCTTGGGCCTTCATCCTGTCTAGACCGTTCTTCGAGCCTTCAGCCTGACTGGTACACCTACCGACCTTCAATCTCTCCGAACCGCTCAAAACTATTATACATCACCTCGAACCATTCTTCCTGGGAATCTCTCCCATGTATTCTGTTTTAGCCCTCCAGCGGTTCCGAAATCAAGATCCATCCCATGAATTTTTAACCCCGGCCTATTCCCAGGCCACACATCGATCAACTACCTTATCTGATACCATGGTTTGATCCCTACCCCACGTGTCTATCACCTGCTCTAACCAGTTCACACTCTCGGCTAAAGACATTGTTGAATCCAAACAGCTAACCAACACTGGATGCTTGCTGATTCACCTGAGAATTTTCCAATTCTCCCCACTTAGTGCACCAAATACTAACTACCGATGGCGAAACCGGCATGACTTGATCGACCCCACATGATATAGTCCCCCTTCTCCATGAACTGATTCCTTCTGGAGTGAACAACCTCCACAGAACAACTCTCCCTTCATCGCATATCCTAAACTCCAAGGAAGTTCGAATCTCAACTGAACACTTCTCACCTTGCAATTGCTATTCCTAGCAAAGAGATCATATATCATATCTTCCAATCATCAATCCTCCTGGACGCTAACCGACTACCACTCCTAAGTACTAAGATCCCTAATCATACTACGAATCATGCGGAACAGACGAACATGTTTACAATACCACACAAATAGCAAGATAACAAGATGGAAACATACCCGCATCTACATCTGGCTCTGTCCTGACTTCCTCTACTGTAAGCTGGAAAGGGCGTCCCTGAGCCCTTGAAGGCTCCGGTCCACCATGACCCCCGCCCGTAATCCTCAAATTGGCCAGTGCTGGAGCCTGCACGGGTCTTGCAACAAGCTGTGTATAGTTGAACCTAAAGTGCACAACCTGGCAGCAATGATAACAAATCCTCATATCCTGAACCGCGGCCAACTGAAGGCAATCCCTAGCATAATGCCCCTCTCTCCCGCACTTGCGACACGTACCACCGGAGCTACAAACTCCGGCATGACCCTTCCCACACTTCTTCCAAGTGTGGCTGCTCTGACCTCTAATCCTAGAGTCAATGGTTTTAGACAGTTTCGGCACCGACTGTGACTGCACCGAGGCCTGCCTTTGCTCTCGCAACTACAACTCAATCTCCAACTCACACCGCCTGGTGGCCGCCTACAACTCTAACAAGGTATCACATCTCTGTGTGGACACAAACTGCCAGATATCCTTCTTGAGCATACTCAGATACCAGGACATCTGAGCCTACTCCGAAGCAAACTTAGGGCAAAACATCACCCTCTCCGTAAACATCCTGGTGATCTCTGTCACCAACTCTGAAACCTGCTTCAGCTCCAAGAACTCTTAAGCCAACCTCTCTTTCTCAACCCGTGGAACATAATGAGTATTGAACATTTCCCGGAACTGATGCCAAGTAATCGCAGCCCGTTGCACATCAGAATAAGATCCCGTAGTCAACCTCCACCAATCCTTCACTCTGAGCCTCAAAAGGTTCAGAGCACACCTCACCCACTGATCGCAGGCCATGAACATGTGAAGAAACAACCCTCCACATCTGACAACCATCTCATAGCAATGATCGGATCCTGAACTCCATCAAAGGTAGGGGGCTTCGTATTATCGAAGTCCCGATAGTGAAAACCTCAATCGGATCCTCCCCATGCCACTGCTACAGCCGTTGTAGCTGTTGTGACAGCCGTCTCCGCAAGAGTTGCATAGCGCTCATCAAAGTACTCAACCATGGTAGTCTTGATCGACCCAAACATCTCCAAAAACTGAGCCCGAAACATTGCAGCAACCTCATCATGTAGGATCTCACGAATCCTATTATCCAACTCATCCATACTCATCTGACCAATGACCTCGGGTGGCGATGATCCACCCTGACCATCCTCTCCTGATCTCGATCCCAAACCGGATCTTACCCCGAAGTGTCTCGTAACCACCATACTACAACACATCAACAAGACCCTTAGATACAACACATACTCGCCCGAGAACTAAATTATAATCGACTCCCTAGGGAGTTGTGACTTTCTTGATACGTGTATGGGTCCTGTGCTTTCAATAGTACGGGCCCATACTACTTTCCACACCACCCATATTTGTCTCAAGTGTCACCACAACACCCTAACCATATATGCACACACAGTGAGCGCTCAATCCTCACTGCTAAAGGAATGCTGAATATGTCATATCAGGGAAACCCTAGGCTAGCAGGCATCGTGTAATCAGGAAGTTCTATCATGCAATCCCTAAAGATCCCTAGCCTAGTACTAGCATGCTGTTCTAATGCATCACATAATCAAATAAATTGTATGGTATTTTGGGGTCAACTTACTGGCTCCGGCTGATCGTACACTCTGCCTCCTCCTTTTCTTATTTGAAAACCATTTTAGAAATCACTTTGAAAACTTCCTTTGATTTGAAACTAGATTCACACGAATGTTCCTCGAATTCACTCAAACCAAGGCTCTGATACCAACTGTAGCACCTGGTTCCTGGTATGTATTCTTGATTATTAACTCTCCTTATGTATTGTATTTTAATCTTGGACTCGACGAGTTGAAGGACTAACTCGCCGAGTAGGAGCAGGCTAGACACGGGATCAGCTCTGTCTACTCGGTGAGTAGGCTCGTGGGACTCGATGAGTAGACCCTGTCTGGATTGAAATCCTAACCCGGGTGTTTGCACCGTATTTAAACGATCTAACTAAGCCTCCATTTCCCCTAGCACTCCCAGAGATCTGTAGAACGAAACCCTAGCCCTTTGTGTCCTTGTGGGTGATTTTTTTTAGCATTGTGAAGGTGGTTTGGAGCTTGGGAGAAAAAGGAGAAGGTTGAGGAGTGCAAGAAGAGAAGAAGATCCGGAATCTACTCTGTGAGGGGCTTCTATTTAGGTAGAAAAGTTCCTACCTTGATCTTTAGTTCATTGAACCCCCCTTCTTGTCCCTAAAAAGAGGTTTTAAGCCCTAAGAACCTAAATCTCTATGTGTTTAGGGTTAATGTTCTGCAAGAACTTCGGATTTGGACCTTTAGGACATCCTAATAGTATAAAGTCTCTATGGTTGAGGTGATTTAGGTCCCTATTGAGTGTAGGACGTCTTAAAGAGATTGGAATTGCATGTTTGAGCTCATAGGGCCGTGCATGCACGTAAAGTTTGCAACTTTACGTGGTAAACATGCCCTAGGACCATAGATCTGTGGTTTTGAAGCATTGCATGTCTCAGATATGGCCTACTCGGGAAATAGGTCGAGGGACTCGGTGAGTCTCAAAGTGGAACTCGGCGAGTTCTATGAAGATGGTCTTAGACTCGGCGAGTTGAATGAACAACTCGACGAGTCCTATGAAGATTGCCTGGAGCTCGCCAAGTTGTTCTTCAAACTCGGCGAGTCATATGAACTTTCGCAGAGTAAGAGGGGTTTAAGAGTTGAAGGGTCAACCCTTCGTAACCGCACGCAGAATTAACCGTGTAGCAAAGTCCCCAAAACCCCCCAAACCCTCGTATGGGGTGTTCTGGTGTGGATTTGAAGCGAGTAGGGGATCCGCTCGTGGAACTCGGCGAGTTGCTCATGGACTCAGCGAGTCTAGTTAACTGGAAGTTAACTTTGACTTGGATTTCGATCTGGTCAAGGGTAAAAGGGTTATTTTACCCTAAGAACATCTAGCAGTGTTTGACTTGTTGTTTTGTGGGATTTATAGCCGGAGGACATCCGGAGCAGCAGCAGAAGCAACATTCGACAGTCAGTTCCCGATCAGATCAGCAGCTATGTTGAGGTGAGTTACCTTCCAGTAGCGGTGGGTCTACGGCCATAATGCCGTCCCACCAGTAGGAGTTGTATGATGGATGATTGTCTCTGTGATATTCATCTAAGGTTGCTACTACCTGTGATATGTTTATGTGCTAGTATGATATGCTGCTATGTGCTAGTGATAGTAGGGGGAGATAGTCCCCAGATTACCGGTCGGTAGGGCCGAAGGGGCGGTCATGCCCAGCCATGCTAGATAGATTACGAGATATATGTGTTATGTGGTAGTAGTAGGGGGGGTGAAATAGTCCCCAGTATCCGGTCGAGAGGACCGGAGGGGGAGACCAGCACCCAGATATGCTAGTCAGTATCTGGTCAAGAGGACCGAAGGGGAGACCAGCACCCAGATATGCTAGTCAGTATCCGGTCGAGAGGACCGAAGGGGAGGCAAGCTCCCAGTTATGCTAGACAGTATCCGGTCGAGAGGACCGAAGGGGTAGGTCGGGCACCCAAATATGCTTGACGATATATGCATGTTATGTGATTGTATGGTATGTGGTAGGTTGGGAGAACTCACTAAGCTTCGTGCTTACAGTTTTCAGTTTTGGTTTCAGGTACCTCTTCTTTGAAGATGAAGGAGCTGGCGCGGTAGTGGCCCATCACACATATGCTTCGTATTCCGCATCATGAGATCTTCCTGGGGATTTTTACTCTGACATTGTTATGTTTTATGAAATGTTTTCCAGACATGCGATATCTTACTAAAATATTATGATCAGTAAAGGTTTTAATTCGAATGTTTTGCTAAACTTATGTTTTCAAAAATGAAATTTTTGGTTCGTATTTTTGGGGTGTTACAAGTTAGTATCAGAGCCCTGGTTTGAGGGATTCGGACACACCTTCGGGGGTGTTTGAACTCAAATCGAGGGATTAAAAGATTTTGTAAAGAGAAAATGTTTTCTAAAAGGCTAAGTAAAGGGTTTTAAGAAAGAACAAAGTGTGTGATGTGTGCGACCGGCCGAGCACAAGTAAGTATTCCCCAATGTACCCATACAAGTTTATTTATGTTTATCAGTTTTTGTAGAACAACATGCTAGAATAGGACCAAGGATCTAGGAGTGATGCCTTATGTGCCTGCTTTATGTGCTTCAGTATATGAAAGAGTTGCATGCTAGAGTTGAGTAGGCAGCAGTAGGGTAGCCTGTTTAGGTTATTCCTGATAGTACGAGTTTAGCATTGTATGCTAGTTCAGTTTTCTCTACGAGGATAGAGTTGCTTGAGATTGTTTTCCTTATGTCCAAATGTTGTTTGCTTTGTGCTATGTGGGCTTTGAAGTGATGGGAGTTAACTGTTAGGTGAATACGTTAAAGTCACATGTGATCAGGGTTGATTAATCTTAGAGTGTTGGATTTGACTCTATTGCGTAGCTCTTGTTTGAGTCCTAACCGTTGTAGAGATGAGTCCCTTACTTGAAGGATTATCCGAGCCTCATCACATGTGACTGTATTCAGGTAATAGTTAATTGGAATCACCAAGAGGCCTTCAGCAGTTGAGGACTGGGTTGGGTGGAGTCAGAGGTTTCCTAGGGTAAGCCTAGGATAAAGAGTAGCAGTGATCAACGGTAGTGGAAGGGACCTGGTTGAGTCGAGGCGGTCTTTGGGGAAGGTACGGATAGATGTGGAAGGTAGTTTGGGCCCATACTACTGAAAGCAGAGGATCCGTACCCGAACCGAGGAAGGCTAAGATAAGACCAGGGAACTTGTAGTGGGTGGGATCCCTCCAGGGGTATCAGTATCGCTAACAGTTGTTATTTCTTTGTATTTCAGAATGGTGGTACTACGCCCGAGGCCAGCAGTTGGCAGTTTAGGAGAGGGATCAGGTTCGGGATCAGGTTCCGAGCCAGTAGATGAGAGGATGCGCGAGTTCATCGCGTCTGAGATCACCAGAGGTATCCTTGAGTCGACCCCCATTATCTTCGGGCCGATCAAGGAGGGGATATTGGAGATGATGGAGGATTGCCTCCGGGCATTCAGGAGTGACATGGCATCTGGCCAGTCGGGATCTCACACACTATCCTTCAAGGAATTTCGGGGCAGTGGTGCACCCGACTTTCATGGGGCAAAGCACCCCATAACTGCCAGACGATGGATTGCAGACATCGAGTCTGCACACTTGACTAGCTTCTGCCCCGAGGGTTCGAAGGTGAGGTATGCGGCAGGGTGCTTACGAGACCGAGCTCGAGACTGGTGGGAGTCAGTGGGTGACTCATTGGGAGCGTCAGCGATTAAGGCTATGACCTGGCCAGATTTTTTGACCAGATTCAGGGGAGAGTTTGCGCCGGCTGTCGAGCTTCAGCAGTTGGCTAGGGAGTTTTTGGACATGAAATAGACGACGGATACTGTGGCGGAGATCAACGCCAAGTTCCAGGAGAGGGCACTGCTGGTGCCCCAGTACGCGGGCGGCATGGACATGAGGAGGACGCACTATCATGATATGCTCCGGGCTGATATCCGGGAGCACGTTAGTTTTTCAGCTTGCCCTACCTTGGACTCCATGATTTCCAGGGCGAGGGAGAGGGAGATAGATTTGGAGCACATCCGGAAACGGAAGGCGGAAGAGGGACAGTCAGGAGGGGCTTCGGGGAAGAAGCCCAAGGGATCAGATGTGGGGTCGAAAGGCCAACAGGGACGGGGCCGCTGTAGGAAATGCGGCAAGATGCACAAGGGGGCGTGCAAGTTGGGATCATCAGGCTGCTACAAGTACAGCAAGTCTGGGCACTATAGCAGGGATTGCACTGCTCCAACAGCAATTATTCAGACGTCTGAGTTGCTGTGTTTCCACTGCAACCAGAGGGGCCACAAGAAGGCCAATTGCCCCCAGTTGACAGTTCCAGCGCCGGTAAAGGCGCCAGCTCCAGCGACCCTGCGGATCACGGATGGCCGGTAGGGCAAGGCAGAGGCTCCAGTGGTGAGGAGCCGGGCATTTCAGCTGACCGCCGAGGAGGCACGCGCTGCACCTGATGTGGTGACGGGTATGATTCTTTCCTTCTCATTATTTATATGATGTTATGATATTGTTATGTGCTCGGTTTATGTATCTATATGTGCTAGGATCGTTCCATGTGAACGGTATCCCAGTCCAGGTGTTGTTCAACTCGGGTGCTACCCGATCGTTTGTTTCCCTTGCGCTTAGCAAGAAGTTCGCTGAGTCTTTGGGCATGTTGGATTGCCCTTTAGAGGTAGAGATTGTCGATGATCGATCGGTGAAAGCATCAACAGTGTTCAGGGATTGTGTTTTGAGGTTATTTGAGGAGCGTTATCTGGTGGACCTGGTTCCCATTCCGTTGCGTAGGAACAAGGTGATTATAGGCATGGATTGGTTGAGCCCCAATGGGGCAGTGATAGATTACGCACAACAGCTAGTACGGGTCAGGACCCCAAGTGGGGGAGAGTTAGTGATTCATGGCGAGAGGCCACAATGTGGACCCTCAGTCTGTTCAGCAGCGAGGGCTAGACGATACCTTCAGTAGGGATGCGCAGGTTATGTCGCGTATGTGATGGATACCCGGGAGGCGGGTAAGGTGACGGTGAGCGAGGTTCCGGTGGTGCGAGATTTCACAGATGTTTTTTCCAGAGGAGCTTCCTGGGATACGTCCGGAGCGACAGGTGCAGTTTAGGATTGACCTCGTTCCTTGTGCGGCTCCAATAGCCAAGGCACCGTATCGGTTGGCTCCTCCTAAGATGCAGGAGTTGTCTACGCAGCTACAGGAGCTGTTAGACAAGGGATTCATTCGATCGAGCAGTTCACCCTAGGGAGCCTCGATTCTGTTCGTGAAAAAGAAGGACGGGTCGCATCGGATGTGTATAGATTACCGGGAGCTAAACAAGGTAACGGTGAAGAACCGATACACACTCCCGAGGATTGATGATCTCCTTGACCAGCTTCAGGGAGCATCTTGGTTTTCCAAGATTGATTTGCGTTCGGGTTATCATCAGATGAGGGTCAGAGAGGAGGATGCGTAGAAGACCGCGTTTCGAACGCGCTATGGCCATTATGAGTTCGTGGTGATGCCTTTTGGGCTCACTAATGCTCCTGCCGCGTTCATGGACCTCATGAACCGCGTATGCAGACTAATGCCGGATCGGTCTGTGATAGTTTTCATTGACAACATCTTGGTTTATTCCAAGACATAGGAGGAGCATGAGGAGCATCTGAGAGAGGTTTTGGAGACCCTGAGGAGGGAGAGCTTGTATGCCAAGTTCTCCAAGTGCGAGTTTTGGTTGCACGAGGTGCAATTTCTTGGACACCTTGTCAACCAAAACGGGATTCTAGTCAACCCGGCCAAGGTCGAGGCCGTGATGAGATGGTAGGTTCCTAAGTCTCCATCTGAGATTCGGAGTTTCCTAGGATTAGCAGGCTACTATCGGAGATTCATTCAGGATTTATCCAAGATAGCCGTACCCCTGACACGGCTGACAAAGAAAGCCGTGGTCTTTTGGTGGGGACCCGAGCAGCAGGCTGCGTTTGAGGCGCTGACACAGAGATTATGCAAGGCGCCAATCTTAGCCTTGCCCGAGGGCGTAGAGGATTTTGTGGTATATTGGGATGCGTCGATCTCAGGCCTGGGCGCAATATCGATGCAAAGGGGGCATGTCATTGCTTATGCCTCGAGGCAGCTGAAGCCTCACGAGGCAAACTACCCGACACATGATTTGGAGTTGGGGACGGTGGTTTTCGCTCTCAAGATTTGGCGGCATTACCTTTACGGGGTTCGTTGTACCATCTACACAGACCACAAGAATTTGAGGTACCTCATGGATCAGCCGAATCTGAACATGAGGTAGCGTTGGTGGTTGGACGTGGTAAAGGATTATGATTGCGAGATCCTTTACCACCCAGGGAAGGCTAATGTGGTGGCTGATGCGCTTAGCCGCAAGGCGGCGCCGATCAGGGATGTTTGCATGAGGATAACCGTGGTGACTCCTCTGTTAGAGCAGATTCGAGATTCCTAACGGGAGGCTATGAAGGAGGAGCATCGGAAGAGTGAGCGAATAGTGGGTCAAGTCACCTCTTTCGATTATGATAGTCGGGGGTTATTGACACTACACCGTAGGGTGTGGGTGCCGTATCATGGAGGCGTGCGCCAGATCTTGATGGAGGAGGCGCACAAATCCTGATTCTCTATTCACCCAGGGGCGACAAAGATGTATCGGGATCTTTGCCTAGACTATTGGTGGCTCTGCATGAAGTGGGACGTGGCATGGTACGTCGAGCGGTGTTTGACCTGCAGGAAGGTCAAGGCCGAGCATCTGAGACCGCACGACAAGATGCAGCCGTTGGATATTCCGTTGTGAAAATGGGAAGATATTACGATGGATTTTATCACGAAGCTTCCCAGGATCGCGTGTGGCGTAGATTCGATTTGGGTCATCGTAGATCGATTGACCAAGAGTTCTCATTTTATTCCGATTCAGGAGAGCATTTTAGCCAAGAAATTGGCCGACATCTATATTAGGGAGATTGTGGCGCGGCACGGGGTGCCAGTATTTGTTATCTCGGACAGGGATGTGCGTTTTACTTGCAGGTTTTGGAAGAGGTTTCATGACGAGTTGGGTACTCATTTGCATTTTAGCACCGCCTTTCACCCGCAGACAAATGGTCAGAGCGAGCGGACCATCCAGACTCTGGAGGATATGTTGCGGGCGTGCGTGCTAGACTACGGTGGTAGCTGGGATACTTATCTTCCCTTGGCTGAGTTCCCGTACAACAACAACTACCACGCGAGTATCGACCGCCCTCCATTCGAGATGTTGTACGGACGGAGGTGCAGGACCCCGATATGCTGGGGAGAGGTTGGTCATAGAGTTATGGGGAGGACGAAGTGGTGCTCAAGACTACCGAGAGGATTCAGCAGGTTCGGAGCAGGTTGCAGACTGCGCAGAGTCGGCAGAAAAGTTACGGTGACAAGCGTCGATCAGAGCTGGAGTTCCAGGTCGGGGATATGGTTCTACTGAAGGTGTCGCCTTGGAAAGGCGTCATTAGATTCAGGAAGCGGGGCAAGTTGGGCCCGAGATTCATTGGTTCGTTCAGGGTTGTAGCCTGGGTGGGCAAGGTGGCATATACGCTGGATCTGCCAGCCGAGCTTAGCCAGATCCACAACACCTTCCATGTCTCCCAACTGTGGAAGTGTCTCGTGGATGATTCAACGGTGGTATCATTATAGGATATACAGGTTGATGACAGCCTGAATTACATTGAGCGCCCAGTCGCAATCCTCGACTGAAAGTCGAAGGATCTGAGGAACAAGAGGCTGGAGTTAGTGAAGGTGTAGTGGCAGCACCGTAAGGGATCCGAGTGGACTTGGGAGCCGGTGGAAGAAATGATGGAGCATTACCCCGAGCTGTCTCTGGATTGAGCAGCAGACTTCGAGGACGAAGTCTAAAATAAGTGGGGGAGATTTGTAGCACGTGGTTCCTAGTATGTATTCTTGATTATTAACTCTCCTTATGTATTGCATTTTAATCTTGGACTCGACGAGTTGAAGGACTAACTCGCCGAGTAGGAGCAGGTTAGACACGGGATCAGCTCTATCTACTCGGCGAGTAAGCTCGTGGGACTCGGCGAGTAGACCCTGTCTGGACTGAAACCCTAACCCGGGTGTTTGCACCCTATTTAAATGATCTAACCCAGCCTCCATTTCCCCTAGCACTCCCAGAGATTTGTAGAACGAAACCCTAGCCCTTTGTGTCCTTGTGGGTGATTTTTTTAGCATTGTGAAGGTGGTTTGGAGCTTGGGAGAAGAAGGAGAAGGTTGAGGAGTGAAAGAAGAGAAGAAGATCCGGAATCTACTCTGTGAGGGGCTTCTAGTCAGGTAGAAAAGTTCTGACCTTGATCTTTAGTTTATTAACCCCCCCTTCTTGTCCCTAAAAAGAGGTTTTAAGCCCTAAGAACCTAAATCTCTATGTGTTTATGGTTAATGTTCTGCAAGGACTTCGGATTTGGACCTTTAGGACATCCTAGTAGCATAAAGTCTCTGTGGTTGAGGTGATTGAGGTCCCTATTGAGTTTAGGACCTCTTAAAGAGCTTGGAATTGCATGTTTGAGCTCATAGGGTCGTGCATGCACGTAAAGTTTGCAACTTTACGTGGTAAACATGCCCTAAGACCATAGATCTGTGGTTTTGAAGCATTGCATGTCTCAGATCTGGCCTACTCGGGAAATAGGTCGAGGGACTTGGCGAGTCCCAAAGTGGAACTCGGTGAGTTCTATGAAGATGGTATTAGACTCGGTGAGTTGGATGAACAACTCGGCGAATCCTATGAAGATTGCCTGGAGCTCGCCGAGTTGTTCTTCAAACTTGGAGAGTCATATGAACTTTCGCAGAGCAAGAGGGGTTTAAGCGTTGAAGGGTCAAACCTTCATAAACGCACGCGGAATTAACCGTGTAGCGAAGTACCCAAAACCCCAAAACCCTCGTATGGGGTGTTCTGGTGTGGATTGGAAGCGAGTAGGGGATCCACTCGAGGAACTCGGCGAGTTGCTCGTGGACTCGGCGAGTCCAGTCAACTGGAAGTTGACTTTGACTTGGATTTCGACCTGGTCAAGGGTAAAAGGGTCATTTTACCCTATGAGCATCTAGCAGTGTTTGACTGATCGTTTTGTGGGATTTATAGCCGGAGAACGTCCGGAGCAGCAGGAGCAGCAGAAGCAGCATTCGACAGTCAGTTCCCGATCAGATCAGCAGCTACGTTGAGGTGAGTTACCTTCCAGTAGCGGTGGGTCTACGGCCACAATGCTGTCCCACCAGTAGGAGTTGTATGATGGATGATTGTCTCTGTGATATTCATCTAAGGTTGCTACTACCTGTGATATGTTTATGTGCTAGTATGATATGCTGCTATGTGCTAGTGACAGTAGGGGGATATAGTCCCTAGATTACCGGTCGGTAGGGCCGAAGGGACGGTCATGCCCAGCCATGCTAGATAGATTACAAGATATATGTGTTATGTGGTAGTAGTAGGGGGTGAAATAGTCCCTAGTATCCGGTCGAGAGGACCGAAGGGGGAGACCAGTACCCAGATATGCTAGTCAGTATCCGGTCAAGAGGACCGAAGGGGAGACCAGCACCCAGATATGCTAGTTAGTATCCGGTCGAGAGGACCGAAGGGGAGGCAAGCTCCCAGTTATGCAAGACAGTATCCGATCGAGAGGACCGAAGGGGTAGGCCGGGCATCCAGATATGCCTGACGATATATGCATGTTATGTGATTGTATGGTATGTGGTAGGTTGGGGGAACTCACTAAGCTTCGTGCTTACAGTTTTCAGTTTTGGTTTCAGGTACCTCTTCTTTGAAGGGGAAGGAGCTGGCGCGGTAGCAGCCCATCACACATATGCTTTGTATTCCGCATCATGAGATCTTCCTGGGGATTTTTACTATGACATTGTTATGTTTTATGAAATGTTTTCCAGACATGCGATATCTTACTAAAATATTATGATCCGTAAACGTTTTAATTCGAATGTTTTGCTAAACTTATGTTTTCAAAACTGAAATTTTGGCACGTATTTTTGGGGTGTTACACCAACTTGTACAATCCATAAAATTTCCAATAAATTTAAACTTTTCAAAAACAACCCAAATCAATTAATTATTACAAAAAGTTTTTCAGTTTGTTTATTATCAGAGTATCCCGGAAACATCATTGTAAAAATGAGGAGCGGTACGATCACGCCTTCGCCTTGCCACGATCTCCTGAAGTACCTGAAACAAAATATTGAAACTGTAAGCCCGAAAGCTTGGTGAGTTACCCCCAACATACCAACCACATATATCCATACTCATATTATATCTCAATACAGAAGAATCATCCATATCGAGTCTACAGTGTGACTGGTCAGCCCGCATAAGGCCTTCAATCCACCTGGTCCACTCTCTGAGTCTACAATATGACTGGTCCGCCCGCACCGGGCCTTCAGTCCACTTGGTCCACTCTCTGAGACTACAATATGACTGGTCCGCCCGCATCGGGCCTTCAGTCCACCTGGTCCACTCTCTGAGCCTTGGTGCGTCTGGACCGCCCTCTTGGGGCTTTCAGCCTATCCGGACCGCTCACTGGGCCTATGGTCTATCCGGTCCGCCCTAGGTATGTTGGCCTACAACACAAAGCAGGATCCGCCTCAACCCAAACCTAGTTAAACAACCATGTGCACATAAAACAGTTAATCACATAACAATCCTCATCCAAACAAACTGTTCAATCAGATCATACAGCATAACAACATCCTAACCAGGATACCGACCTATCGGGTCACTAACATAACATTACCCTATATACGAGGATACCGAACTTAACCAGGTCACTAACATAATACCATCCTAATTACCAGGATGCAGATCTAGCAACTCAATAACATATCAAACAAATACCCGGATTCCCATCCGATAAAGGGCCGACCTTGGTGCCTTAGACCCTATTGATATAGTGAGGATAACTCACCTTGCAACTACTGAACCGAACCACAAAAACACAATCCCAAAGCTCTGCCCTAAACTCCAACACCTATAGCTATCAATGATCCATAAATATCCGAATTACCATAATACCCCCGAAGGTCAAAATGGTCAAAGTCAACCTTCCTGATCGACATTACTCATTGACTCGCCGGGTTCCTAAACTCAGGAAACTCTCATATCACAACTCAACTCGCTGAGTCACCACATGACTCGTCGAGTAAAACAATCTCTGAGTCCTTATCCTATCCAACTCATTGTGTCACCACTCAACTCACTGATCTAAATCTTAACCAGAAGAGGTGGGGGTTTTGCGCTACGACTTGCCGAATCCAAGAACAGACTCGTTGGGTCCACGACAATCTTCATCAGACTCGTCGAGTTGTTCTTCTAACTCGCAGAGTCCACCAATGCGACTCGACGAGTCTCTTTAGTCCTTTATCCATACAAAGGCTTTTCGAGCCATGTAGGGGCTCCAAACTGTAGATCCATTCTTCGAGGGCAGAACTCTCACATAAAGTTGCAAACTTTACGTGAAAACAAAGGGCTAAAGGCCCAAATCAATATAGGGCTAACGTTTTAAGACAAGAATGCTTACAAGCATGCCAAGGGTTGATGCTTTCCAACTATATGGACCAAAACAAACCTAGATTTGAATTTGCAACCTCAGCTCTAGTCCCAAAACCCGAAATGGATTCAAAACATGCTAAAAGGCCCCAAATCATCACCCAAGAATAGATCAAGAAAGGAAAATCTCAAGGTAACAACTTGTTACCTCAGAAATGTACCCAAGATGGAGTAGATTCCAGATCTCCATGAATCCCTTGATGCTTTACACTTGATCTACAAGTCTCCTTTGCTAGAACCTCCTTCCAAAGCTTCCAAGCCTACACCAAAGGCTCACACTCGATTTTAGTGTTCACTGGCTCTCAAGGGCAATAAGGAGGCTGAGGGGAGGACATAAAGTCCTTTAAATAGGGTGCAAACCCTAAGATTATGGTTTTCTCTTCCTAGCACCAACTCGTAGAGTCCAACTGACAACTCGACGAGTTGGTCACTTAACTCGTGACAAATTCCCGCTCAGACCCGACGAGTAACCGCACCTACTCTCCGAGTCCACCCTCCTAATAACACTTTACACCCCTAAACTCTTGCTTCTGAACTTAGGATGTTATAATTGATTTTTAGGGTTCTTTGGGATGGAGAAAACGTTCTAGAAAGTTTGAGTGCTTGGCTGAAAGGATTAAGAGGTTAGAGCATTAAGTTGTACAAAGTGATCCTTATGATGTGGTGGGTTGGTTTTCACGACGTGACGATGGTCAGAGTCGCGATTATTATGTCCTCACTATGCCACGACGTGACCAAAGGGTAGTCATGAAGTGGCGACCAACTGAGTGACCTTGACTGTTGACTTTGGCTTTGATCGTTGACTTTTTGACTAATCTTGAATTTAGGTCAATTTGGGGGTTTTGGATTGTAGTTTAAGTAGTGGTCACTAATTGTTGTATAGGTGACATGTAGTGCCACTTATTGGATTTGTGAGTAGTGTTGTTATATGCTAGACCACGAGGTGAGTTTTCTTATTATAATTTCATTAATTTATATTGCAGTATGTGTCATTGTGTATAGGATGTTAGTATATTGTAGTGAGATGTTAGATTGGTAGATATGTATGATGACCTGTGTTGCCGGTTACTGTTTATTTGTTTGCATATGTCGATAAAGTGTGGTTAGGTTGAGGCAGTACGACTTTGTGTTGTAAGCTAACAAACCCAGGGCAATCCAGTTGTGTGTTGTGGTCCCGAGGGCAATCCAGTCTTATGAATGTGGGCTCGGGGGCAATCCAGTCTGATGACTGTGAGCCCCAAGGCAATCCAGTTTATACTATGGGCCCGCTGTGCATGCATTATATATATATATATATATATATATATATATATATATTGTTGTGTGGGGTATTTTGGGGGAACTCACTAAGCTTTGCCTTACAGATGTGGATTTTAATGTTTTAGGTACTTTAGATGATCGGGATAAGGCGAAGGCGTGATCCTACACATCCTCATATTATTTTATGTGTTGAGAGATTATTTTGATACTCTAATTCCAATGAATTTGATTGAAAATAATGTTAGACTATCTTATCGTTTATGAAAATGTTTTTAAATTGCATAAAAAATCATGGTTTTTGGGATGTTATAAGTTGGTATCAGAGCCCTGATTTGAGAGAATTTGATGAACACTTGTCTGATTCCAGACTCAAACTATGGATCTGCAAAATATTTTTCATAATTAATTTTTAAAATAATCAAAGGAGAGGATGTAATGCGTACAATCAGCCGGAGCCCAAGGAAAAGTTATTCCCCAAGATACCCACACTAGTTTCATGTGTATTGGTAATATGTTAGAAATGCATTCTAGTTTATAGGTTAAGGGTCTTTAGGAAACATGCATGATAGAATTGTCTGACTTATGATGCCTAATAGCTTAGGAGATTTCTTGATATTCTATATGAAACTGACATTATTACTATAGTTGTTTAGTGTATGCATCATGGTTATATATAACCAAGATTTTATAGCCTGAGAATGTTTGATTTATCTTTATTTCATGTTCCTTGACTAGTTGTTGGCTTAGGGTAGTATCAATTATTGTCTATTGAATCCAATGTTATGTATGATTAGCATATACAAAGCGATTGCATGGTTAGTGGAAGTTTCATGAGTAGGTATGGTTCTTAGAAAGTCAACATCATAAATGGTTAGCTACTCTTGAGAGAATGGATAAAAGATGTATGTGTATCCTAATTAATCGGGCCTTGTTTCTAGGAAATTCGTAATGATACTTAAAGACATATATGGGGAGGTGTGGAACGTAATATGGGCATGTACAACTAGAAGCACATGACCTGTTCGTGTACTGAGGAAGTCAAGATATCCAAGGATTGAGTGATCGAGTAGTGATCTGTTCGAATTAATGTGATCTTCTGATGTGTTATGGTTTATTTTTAGTATGGTCATCACGAGATGTTCATGATCAAGAGTTGACGACCCAGACAGGCCAGGATTGAGTTGTTTGACGAGCATTATGCCTCCATCTCGGAGGCTACTGCTCTCGCAGCCACTTCAACCGTTCAGCTACGGGATTTTAGGGGACATGGATGATGCATTACCGGGACTTCAGTAACAAGAAGCCCCCTTAGTTTGTTGGTTCAAGGACCCAATATCGCCATGAGGTGGATATCTGATATTGAGAGTTGTTTCTTCACATGCTTATTCCTGGAGGACCAGAAGGTTCACCTTGAACCTTCTACGCTTAGAGGCAAAGGATTGGTGGAAGCTGGTGATCAGTGCTTATTCTCTTGTGGAGAAGGCTGCAGTGACTTGGGAGCAACTCACGAAGAATGTTCAACATTAAGTATGATCCATTGGTTGAAAGGGGAGGTTAGTCTAGGATTACATGTCGCTGAAGCAGGCGATCGAGTCGGTGATGGAGATCACCAAGATGTTTACTGAGAGAGCCCTTTTCTACCTCAGGTATGCTACCTTAGAGTAGGTTCAGATGGCCCTCTACTAGAGCATTCTCAAGACATAGATTCGTGAGTTTGTGTCGACTCAGCATCATCGTTCCTTCTTTGCGCTGCAGTCATTCGTGCGGAGGAGAGAGATTAAGATTGAGACCCAGGTGGCCCCGGTTCAGACTCAACCATCAACGGAGTGGTTTAAGCCCGTCGATTAACGATCTAGAGGTCAGAGGGGTTGTACTTGTGGCAAGTGCGGGAATGTGGATAAGGGAGCGTGCTGATCAGTGATTCGGTGCCAAAAATATGGTAGAGAGGGCCATTATATGAAGGTTTTCCGTCAGCAGGCTCCGCCACCGAGCACCAAGATTTGTTACCATTGCAATCAGGCTGACAATGTGAAGGCTAACTGTCAAACACTCGCCGCTAAGCCAGTGCTACACCGACTCCGACTACCCATCAGAGTGAGTATCACATAAGCTTGAGTTCAATTTATAGTGTAGCGATAATACTACTCCGATAAGCATTAAATCTAATCCTTCATTAGGGAAAGCAATAACCGAAAAAGTTGGGAAGGAACTTACTTAACAAATTGTAGCAATAACCTTTCCTAACAAATTTATAATTCTTTATTTAAAAAAAAAGAATTATAAACTTTTAGATTTGAATGGTCCAATCATATATTTTTATAATAACTAAAAATATTAAATTGAAAAAATAAATAAATGGTCTTAATCTTTGAAACAGATGAAAATTAAATTAATGTCTTAAATTATACTATTTAGATGTATTAACCTCATTATAAATTAAAAAAAAAAAAAAAAAAAAACTAAATGTGATCTTAAAGTTTTAATATCATATACAAAATTTATTGACAAATTTGAAGATTCTAAGTGGCTAAAATAGTTTCCAGCCATGACATCAATGTCGTGGTCGGGTGGACTGGTGGTGACAAAGGATACAATAGTAATAATAGCACCGAGCACAACCAAATTACGGTAATCACTTAAGTTCTTAACTAAGAATATGTCCAGTGATGGCGTAAATTGATAGATGATTGGTTGAAACAACTAATTTGACATCCTATGAAAATGACAATGGTTGATAGTTGTGTATACATGCATATGTGTACGTGTATGTGTAGTCTATGCATGTGTGAAATGTGTATGTCTATGCATGTGTGTTTATTTATGTGTATGTATGTATGAAGCCTTAAGACGTGAGCCATAACTAAACCTTAAATATTAAACCTTATATCATAATCCCTATATTATAAGGCTTAAGACTTAAGTCCCAATCCCTAATCCTTAAAATGTAAGCCTTATGCATGTCAAAATATATAGGCTATGCTTGGAAAGTGTATAACAAAATTTGATGTTTGATCAAAATGGCCCCTACACGTTTTGCATTCTTCTTTTCACTACATAAATTGTTTTAGTTTATAGAACCTGCTAGATGAAAACCAGACTTGTTTCATGAATGTACATTTATCTTCCAAACATTTCCCAACTTATAGATTGGTAACACACTCCAAATATAATGTCCCCTTTAATATTCAATTAGACACTAACAAAGTCCCCATCAAATATGTCGAGATCAAGGACGTCATTAGGTCTATTGTCTACATGTTGGATTCACACCTTTGGGACGATCAACAACATACAACCATTAAGTGTTAAATATCACCAAAAAATTACATTTTTTTTTTGCAATTAACCGTTAAATAAAGGAATTTTGTGATTTCATTTTTTTATTAATACTTGTTTATTTTTAAAACGTGACATCCCTCAAATTTTCAGAACCAATTAAAACTTTTTATTTACGCTTGAGATGTTGAGTTGCAGGAAACTCCCAGTTAAATAAATATTTTGAGATAATAAAAGTTATTTCATTATATTAAAATTTTGAAGATGTCATTGTTCAAATCGAAACATACATTACAATGTAAATATATAAAAGGTAATGAAATACTATAACAAACATATCTATTTATTTCATTCGACATCCTAACTAAGCTTCAGAAGCCTTACATCCACTACCAGTGATGCACATGAATTGAGTGGGTCAGGTTTGGAAAACCTGTTGAGATGCATAGAGCTTTCAAGACCATAATAATTTAATGATAAATAATCATAATATTGTTCTTGCAAAACAATCATTGACGTATAATATATGTATATGAAGTCTGACATAAATATCCTTAAGACATTCTACCCAACCTAACTGATTCTCATAAATCCTAAGACAACGATAATCCGGAGGAATCATCCTATCAAATAAACGGTTTGATTATCTGATTGACTACACAACTAGGGGAGTCCATAGCCAGTGTAAGTCATATAAAGGCAACCAATGTTCAGAGTTATTGATAAATATTTTATTTACGTCAGTAGGTTATAAGTCCACACTAGCAACGTAATTCACTAGAACTCCTAGAATAGTCAAGTGTTGTCATCTACACCGTTTATGACCCAAACATACTTGCCAATTGTCTGATCTGGACCCATCATTTTAGGTTATCCAAGAAAAAGGATGACTACTACACTCATACTTTACCCTCAAAATGAGACCTAACCAATATTCAACTTATTTAGAACTAAGTACCTTTTATAAGTCCGTATCTAACCCAAACTACATCTAAAGACATTTCACTTTCCTAATAAGCACTACTATTATAGTTATACAAGCAGTAATTTGTATAATTAATACAATTAGCATTTAGTAAATACTTTTATTAGATTATGCTTTTGAAAGTAACTATGCATTCACCTGATAAAAGTAGATGACTCGAGGTTTAGGGCAGCGCTTCGTCTTAACACTTTTCAAAGACCTAAATGTATAAAGTACTAAGTTTTAGTCTAGTTTCATAGTCCTGGTGGCTATATAATGATAGTCTAGATTATTCAATAATCCCAATGTCTACATCAAGGTTTATTAAATAAAGAACAACCAGGTAGGATCATATTGGAAGTAGGGTCCGTTTGGTATATAGAGTATACTATTTGGAAATCTCACTCTAAACACCTCACTAACTAGGCTAAACATCACTCACGTAAGTAAATCAATAAATATAATGACTTAGAATCACCGTTAAATCTTAATTATAGGTTCATAATAACAACTATAACTATAATTAAAAGTTACACTTAAAATAAAATAAGCGTAGCTTAACTTACGGAGTAATCTAACAAGAACTGGGAATTACGCGGGTAGAATTTTGATCTAAGAGCTTCTATTCATCAACTATTTGACACCGTAGGGTTTCGTTAAAGTAATTAGGAATTTAAAGGGGAAAGGGATACAAGGCTAAGAGGTAATCTAGAGATAATTGGAGAAGAGGTGTGAAAAATGAAGAAAACTCACATCTATATATAGCTATAAACTGAAGGCGCGTCGCGCTTATGGTCGCCCATGATGACGTGTAGTATTCTGTGTGGTGCCACGTGTCGCGATTTCCATGGAGAGTTAGAAGCGCGCCACGCACCTGGTCGACGTGCGCGGCTACGGGTGGAAAATCTTGATTTCTTAGAAATTTTATATCTTCTCCGTATAAGCTCTGTTTTGATTGATTTTATATCCATGCGTAGTTATCGATGAGATTTATAAATTTCATTTAGACTCTGTCATCTAGTTATGACTTTATTTTTAAAGTTATAAGTTTTACAGGCTTAGACTGTTAAAGTCTGTGTAAAAATCATATCTCTCTCATACGACACGACTCTCTTTATATCGATAGATAGGTATGGACGAGATCTTAAACTCTCATTTATATATTTTTTACGAACAGTTAACCGTTCTAAATTTTGATATCAGTGTTGCACACTGTTGCGCTAAATCTTAAAAAAAATCATAACTTCATTATATTAAGTCAGATTTGGAGGTTCTATATATGTACACTCTCGGTTTAATGACTACTACGACTTTCATTTGGATCACTTAGGCTAACAATTGATCTATCTCCGATTCACTATTTTGTGACATCCGTAGTCGTAGCCGATTTAACGTGAAAATTCAACGTACCATAACTTCTTTGTTCTAAGCCGGATTCAAACATTCCGTGTATCTCTGGAATCCTTACTAAATACTTATACAATTTACACATAATATCGTATAAAATACATAAGCACATAAATATATGAATAATCATTTCTTATTCATTAATATAAAGGTTACAATAGCTGGCCAAAGTAATTACAGACAACGAAAAATCCAGTAGAAAATGCGGGAATGTATAGTATGTTCTGTATGAAAACCCTGACCACTACCAATATGTATAGTATGTTCTGTATGAAAACCCTGACTACCACCAGTATGTATATTATGTTTTGTATGAAAACCCTGGCTACCACCAGTATGTATAGTATGTTCTGTATGAAAACCCTGGCTACCACCCATATGTATAGTATGTTCTATATGAAAACCCTGGGTACAACTAGTATGTATAGCATGTTCTTGTATGAAAACCCTGGTTGCCACTGGTAATGTATAGTAGTTTTATTATTAAAATAAAACCATGTGTTTTATTCCCTGGAATCCTCCAGTTCTAGTGTATGATAGTTCTATTAATTAAAATAAATATATTTAAAGAATTGAAATCCTGTAAACAAAGGTTAGTTTATACTGTTGTGAGTTTGGTATAACCATGCTTGATATGACCTAGTGACCTTTATGATGTTCTTCAGGCGTCGAAACGATACAATATTTGTCCCCACAGGTATGTGTTAGGGTCGAAGTGTTGTAATTGTTGAAGTTTGTATTTAGTGTCTTCGAACATTTCTGTAATTTTATTTTACTAGGGCATAATATTCGAAGCATAATGTTTTAGTCCTTAGTATATTTTTTGTACGCTTTCCTCTCCTATAAATAGGAGAAGTTACTAGTGTCTTAGTAACGAAGTCTTTACAGAATATTCATTATACTCTGTAAACTTTGAAAAAGCGTAATAGAGCCAAACAGATCATATTTACATCGGTGTTCAAATCTCGCATACTTACTTTGAATTCACACTATAATTCATTCTATACTTGATTCTTTGATTCATCAATTGGTATCAAAGCAGGAATAACATCTCTAATCTGATTTTCACTTTATTTAAAAGGTTTTTGAATCATGTTTTTGATTCAAAATTTTCCGCACTTTTTGGAAGTGAAAAATTCTTTAGATCTAAGATTGTGATTAGATTTGCACTTAATTCATTGAATCGAGTGTTCTAAGAGTGATTGTGATCTGAATCATACAGTTTGTTGTCAAATTTTCATAGTTTCTTCTAAAAATCTCAAGGATTTCTTCTATATAAAAATGGCGTCCTCCAATCTGAATTCAGTGACTTCATTTTCTCATCTTCTAGGATCTTCCACCAAAATTCCTATGATCATTCCTGAGTATTACGATCAGTGGGCTGATCGTATGTAGATTATCTTAGTGGATTGGATGAAGAACTGTGGAATAGCATTTCTGACAATCTCAATCCACCATCGAATGTTCAACCACTTGGTTCTTCCTCTGGAAACTCTGAATTTGAAAATCAACGTGATCGTCTGAAAAAGCTGGAGAAAAGATGTATGAGAGAGCTAAGAGGAGCTTTGCCTCCAGTTGTTTACAACTACATTAGGAGTTGTAAAACTGCAAAAGAAATCTGGAACAATCTCAAGGAAAAGTTTCAGGGAAGTGAGAAGACGAAGGTTAATTCTGTCAAACAATGCTTAGTTGAGCTGAAGGACTTCATACAGAAAGATGGTGAATCAATTGAAGTATATTATGATTGTCTGAATGAGTTGATATATCGATGCAATCGATATGGGATCACCAGATCTGCAATGGAATTCAATCTGATATTTGTCATGGGACTTCGAAAGGAATGGCGGAGCATGAGCATGATGGTGAAGAACCAACAGAGCTTTGACACATATACATTGAATGACTTGTACAACCAGCTTAAAACTCATTAAGGCGAAGTGAATGAAATAGCTGAAGAATCGAAGACTATGTTGGGAGGTCCACTAGCTTTGATGTCAAATATTTCTGAGAAAGATGCTGAGAAAGATGCTTCGGATGAAGATGAAGGGTTCATCATGAACTCTGATGATGAAGCAATTGCCTTTTACTCAAACAATCGGGTGAAAAAGTTCTTTAAAAAGCCTTTCAATATGAAGGCAAAGTCGTCTGAGATAAAAGGGAACTTTATGAGTAAAAATGTTGGGGAAGAAAAGAAGAGGGAAGAGAAGAAGAAGGAAGAGAAGATAGATTCGAAGGCTGTTGAGGGAAAGAGTGAGAAGAAGCTGAGAGGAGATACTAGGATTGACTGTCATTATTGCAATGGTGTGAATCACCTTGCAAATGACTGCATGCTTCGGAAGAAAGATGAGAGCAAGATGAAGGTGAAAGATGAGGCATACTACGCTGAAAAGTTAGAGGAGGTTCGTACGAAAGCTAAGAATTTGTCTCTAGTTGAAAAGGGAACTGATGAGGAGGAAGATGGTACATATCAAATCTAGTCATCTGGATCAGATGATGAAGAAATGCGCAATCCAACCCATGGAGCCATGTTTGCAAAGATGGAGGAGGATTCAGAGGAGGAAACATACGAAGTGTGTGGAAAATGCTTCGTATCAAAGGCTGCTGACAAATCACTAATGACAACAAAGGTACGAAACATTCTTGAATCTTTTAATATTCCAGTACATGCTTATAATTCTGAATTAGTATCTTTTGATGAAACTGTTACTTATTTTGATTCAATTGTGGTATCTGCTAGCAATGAGGCTAAGAAGCTGTCAATGCAATTGCTAAAGACCAAGAAGAAGTTAGATTCGAAAATATCTAGGATATATTGTCTAGAACTCCAAATAACGAATATCATGGTAGATAGGGACAATTTATCAACAGATAATAAATTGTTATTAGCATAAAGAAACATCTACTGTAATGCTGCTAAGACATTATATGGAAAAATAACTAAACTTCATCATTCGTGTGAAATCAGTAAAGATCAACATAGGAAATTGCTGCCATTTTTAGCTTTTGAAAGAGCTAAGGTAGATAACATTTCGTATGATTGTGAAAAAGAGATAGCTGATTTTGACAAGATTCCAAATGACCAGTATAGATATGGAATTGTCAAAGTCGATGAATGTCTTGATTCGAATGATTTAGTTAACATTGTAAATGATACTTCGACTAAATCTAAACAAATTCACATTTTGAAAAACACTGAGAATTCAACATCTGATTCTCAATCTAATTTTGCTGATATTGAAGATGAATTTGTCAATATTAATGAAATTAGTGAGCTTGAAGATGTTGATTGTTCTTAGTTGACTGTTGTTAATGTTGCTTCGAATTCTAAAGGGAATGAAAAAGTTAAGGATTTGATAGTTGAATATGAAACTGATATACCCTCAACTTCGAAAGTTGGTGAAATGAACTTCGTGAATCTCAAAGATTGTCAAACTGATGATAGTGATGATGAAGATGTTGAGAAAGTTTCGAAAGAAAAGGTATCCTAAAGGGAAGAAGAAATTCCATGAATCGTAGTTGACCAAGTGTATGGTGATACACAAAAGTTTGAAGAAGTGATGAATGAAAAAGGTCCACATTATCTTGAAACAAACACGGTGGTCTTTCCAAATTTCAAGTTCATAGATGATGTCATTTTTCCAAATCAAGTCTTCGTAACTACAGGCAATGTTGAGAATATCAAACTAGAGTTAAAGAAGATGGTTGAGGAAGACAACTCAAAAACAACTTAGGAAGGTTTTTTCGCAAATCAAAACACCGTTGAAAACACCTTAACAAAGAATTCGTATATTTTTCAAAGACAAAAACCACAAAAACAATGGGTTGAAAAATCAAAAATTGAAAAATAGACAAAGATACATGTTGAAAAGGAAAAAGAAAAAGTTGTCAAATTAAACTCAAAGGAATTTAAAGATAAAATTAACAAATTTTCGAAGGAAAACAACATTTCAAAAAGATAAGCAAGAAAGAAAATGTTTTGGCAAAATATTGAGTCTCAAAAGATGTTTGAATCACAATCAACCAAAAATGTTTTCAAAACTATAAATGTTTTTTTTTTCAAAAACCCAACGATCAAATATAACAAAGTCTGAAGTAAATAAGCGACCAAAGTCTTCGAAAGTCTCAGAGACTAACAAAACAAGAGATTTTTCAAAAAGACATAATCCAAATCAAAAAGTTTTTCAACGTCAAGATTTCAAATCAAAAGTTGATACATCCTATGGTTATTCGTATGTTGCCAAACTCAAAGTTGATTTTGTTCCTCAAAAGCCAAATTTTCCTAATTACACAAAGAAAGAAAGAATGAGGACATCTCGGGAAAAAGGAATAACTTCAAGGAAAAACATTGATCATTGGCTTGAAGGAAAAGGAAAAATATATCAGTCGAATAAGTAAAAGAGCAAATTAATGACGCATACGAAAAGTATGTCAATACTTCTTCGAATGGCAGCTCATCATCTAAAGATTCGAATATGTTAGTAAAAGCATGGAGACCTGTCTCAAAAGCGAAGACAGTTCAATCAAAAACACAAGATGCGAAGGGAAAAGTCAATGAACATTCAAAACTATCAAATTCTTATGTTTCAGTTTCTTTAGATGATGAAGTGAACTTAATTGATAGTCTCAAAACCAAAGTTTGTGATTGTGTTAAAAGTTCTTCATTTCATTCAAAATTGAAATCTAATTTCCAAGGACCCAAAAAGCATTGGGTACCTAAAATCTTTCATTGATTGCTGGTTTTATGTGACAAGCACTATGATAACAAATGGTACATCAATAGTGGTTGCTCTCATAACATGACTAGAAATAAGGAGAACTTAAGAGATTTTTGAAGTCTCAAAAATGTTGGAGTAGTAAAGTTTGGGAACAATAAAAAATGTCAAGTCAGAGGATATGGAAAAATCACAAATGGACAATTCACAGTGAATCGTGTTGCATATGTTGAAGGTCTTCAACATAACTTGATAAGTGTTTCTCAACTTGTTGTGGGCACTGGCAATCAAGTTTTTTTCAATGAAGAAGGAAGTGTTATTTCGAATGTTAACACAAACAAAATATTACTAAAATCTAAAAGGAAAGGTGACATGTTTACTTTGGACATCAATCCAATTGTAGGCAAACCAATAGTATGTCTACTTTCGAAAGCTACATCTGATTTGAGCTGGTTATGGCATTGAAGACTTTCACATCTCAACTTTCGAAACATAAACAAACTTGTGGTACAAGATCTGGTAAGAGGTTTACCTGTACTTAAATTTGATAATGATTCTTTATGTGCAGCTTGTGAAGTTGGAAAGCAACATAAACAAGGTCATCGAATCACAATTGATTCAAAGATTGTTGCACCTCTGGAGTTATTACATATCAATTTGTGTGGTCCTTCGACTGTATCAACTCTCAACAATAAACGATACATTTTAGTTATTGTTGATGATTTTTCAAGATTCACGTGGGTTTATTTTCTCAGGATCAAATCTGAAGTTGCACAAATTATGATTGATTTTATCAAAAAGATGGAAACCACATTGAAAAAACCTGTTCGAAAAATCAAGAGTGACCATGGAACTGAATTCAAAAACAAAATTATTGATTCCTTTTTAGTGGACAAAGGAATTTTGCATAATTTCTCATCTCCATACACACCACAACAAAATGGTGTTGTAGAACGAAGAAATCGCTCATTATGCGACGCGACAAGAGCCATGTAGGCATATGCGAATTTACCTCAATATCTACGGGCTGAAGCTATTTCAATTGCATGTTTTACTCAAAACAGATCGTTCATTCACCGTAGATATAATATTACACCATACGAAATTCTAAATAATCGAAAACCTAATGTGAAGTTCTTTCATGTTTTCAGATGTAGGTGCTTTATTATGAATCTCAAGGATCACCTTTCGAAATTTCAAGCAAAAGCTGATGAAGCGATTTTTCTTGGATATTCGCACGATTCAGTGGCTTATCGAGTGTTAAATAAGCACACACAAAAAGTGGAAGAAACGTTCAATCTCACATTCGATGATTATTATGTTAAATCAAATGAACATTAATCTTCAAATCATCCAATTTTACAAGAAACACAAATTAAAACTGAATCTATACAAATGGATGATACTCATTATGATTTGATTTTCCGCATCTCAGATCATGCAGTTGATGCTGAAGTTCATGCTCCTGATAATCACATTCCAGAATTTTCAAAACTTACTGATAAATCATCATCGACTCCTCAAGAAGGCGACACTATGAATCATAGTCCTTTGGATAGGGAGCAATTGGATTCGAATAATTTGAATGATGAAGAGCATTCTTTCGAGGGGGAGCAAGAACAATTGAATGTTGAAATTGAGGGGAACATGTTGTTGAGGGGGAGCATAATGTTGATGATGTAATTTTGAATGCAGGCTCATAATATGATGAAATATTCGAAGATGCTCCTTTGTAATTTGATCCAACATATCCACCCATGGAAAAATGGACTAGAGACCATCCGAAGGATCAAGTGATTTGGGAATCCACAAGAAGGAGTGATGACAAGAGCTTAAATTTGTGCAAAGAATGAGGTACTGAATACTCATCAAGAATTTTGAATGTTTAATGTTTTCATCTCTAAAATGGAACCAAAAACAATTAAGAATGCAATGGAACACTCAGATTGGGTTGTTGCAATGCAATCAGAATTGTCTAAATTCGAACGAAACAAGGTTTGGAGATTAACTCCTAAAGCTGAAAATGTTTCGATTGTCGGGTTAAAATGGATTTTTAAAAATAAAACAGAAAAAGATGGAAACATTGTTCGAAATAAAGCCAGACTTGTTGTAAAAGGCTATTCACAACAAGAAGGAATCGATTATGAAGAAACCTTTGCCCCTGTCGCAAGACTCGAGGCAGTTCGAATATTTATGGCTTATTCAGCTCCCAAAGATTTTGATGTTTATCAAATGGATGTGAAATGCACATTTCTGAATGTAGAGCTTGAAGAAACGGGTTATGTAGATCAACCCCCATGTTTTATTAACGAAGAATTTCCTAATCATGTTTATATTTTAGATAAGGCAGTTTATGGTCTAAAACAAGCACCACGAGCATGATATGTAACTCTTACATCATTTTTGAAACAATCTAAATTTAAACAAGGATCTGTTGATCCCACACTATTTCGAAAGAAAATGGGGAATCATCTTATGCTTGTTCAAATTTATTTTGATGATATTATTTTTGGCTCGACTGACCCTGCTTTGTCTAGAGAATTCGATGACTTGATGAAAAGCAAGTTTGAAATGAGCATTATGGGAAAAATAAATAATTTCCTTGGATTGAATATTCATCAAAACAGAGAAGGGATTTTCATCAATCAGGAAAAATATACGAAAAATCTGCTTGAAAAGTTTGTATTGACGAATAGCACAAAGCTTCGTGTACCAATGGCAACGGGCATAAAGCTAACACCATCGTTAGACAAACCTGCTGTTGATATAACGTTGTATAGGAGCATGATAGGTTCGTTACTTTATCTTACAGCAAGACAACTTGATATCATGTTTTCTGTGTGTAATTATGCTAGGTATCAGTATAATCCACGCGAACCACATCTTACTGCTGTGAAGAATATTTTTCGTTATCTTAAAGGCACTATTTTGTTAGGATTGTGGTATCCTTCGAAAACAAGATTCTTCGTTCAAGCATACTCAAATGCAGACTTGGGTGGTTGTAATCTTGATCGAAAAAGCAAAAGTGGTGGATGTCAATTTCTTGATCGCAAACTAGTCAGTTGGCAGTCGAAAAGGCAAACATGTGTGTCGATTTCCACGGCTGAAGCAGAATATGTGGCTGCTGCTGCTTGCACTTCGCAAATAATATGGATTCAAAGTCAATTACCTGATTGTGCAATTAATATGAAAAAGATTCCATTATATTGTGATTCTCAAAGTGCTATAAGAATTTGTCATAATCATGTGTAGCATTCGAAGACTAAACACATAGCTCTTCGTTATCATTTCATTAAAGATCATGTGGAGGATGGAAATATTGAAGTACATTTCATGAAAACAACTGATCAGTTAGCTGATATTTTCATGAAAGCTTTGGATGAAAAGTCTCTAATGCGAATAATAGAAGGTCTTGGAATGATCGATGAAAATTAGGTTCCATGCGAAAAAGACGAATAATAAGCGAAAAAGAATGCGTCAGAGGCGATGAATAAAGTCATTCAACATTCAGTGGTTACTGTTCATAGTCAACACTTTGACCACTTCATATTCGCATGCTTGTCACCGATCTTCAGCGTTGAGTCAGTGGTTACTGTTCATAGTCAATGCTTTGACCGCTTCGAATTCGTACATTTGTTACTCTTCAAAGAATACCAAATATTCATTTGTTTGCAACAAATCAAAAACTCAAAAAGATTTTCTTTTGTTTTGTCTTTATATTTTCAAAAAATTACAAATCCAAAAAGATTTTCTTTTGTTTTGTCTTTAAATTTTCGACAAATAAAAAATCCAAAAAGATTTTCATTTTTTTTTGTCTTAATTTTCGAAAAATTCAAAAACAACAAAAATATTTTTAACTTCTTTTGAGAATTTTGTTGCAGACTTTGATGATGATTCGGAAGGGAAAAAGCAGGCAGTATTGGGGACAGATAAATTTTTTTTTTCCGTATGCATCACTATCTTTTTCATTATTCGAATTAATTAGGTTGTCCCTAGAAGCATGCTGCTGCATGTCGACCAAAGCCTCCATGACTCAATGTGTGTGTACGAAAGCCTTAATGAAATTTTTCATACGAAAATTTCTTCCCAATCAGGCTTATATTCACATTAGTCTCTAAGCTACCTTACTGTTCTCACAATGAGTTAAGAGTTTCCTGTTTGGTCCAAAACATAACAGAGGTACTTTTCGTGTCTTACACCAATCTTTTTCATCAATACATTCTTACATGATCACACACAATGACGTATGTCCGAGAGGTCTCTGATCAAACCCATCGAGACCTAGATATACAAAAATTCTGTGTTAATGATCTGACATCTTGAGTCCATGATGAAAGTGAAATCCAAACGTCTTGAAACTTAAGGAATTGTCAGGGAACATTGTTCCATATATTGACGAAACTTTTGTTTCCGTACCAAAATTCGAAACTCCAAATCATATTCATTTCGAATGCGTGGTCTTGATCAAACATTCGAAACCCACGATGTTTGTTACCCAACAAAATCCTGAACACAATTTTTTTTTTCATGAATATGATTTCCGTGTGAGTTTCATTTGAATATCCTTGTCATGATCACATTTTTCAAAGCTAACTTGTCACTAACTACACTGGTCAAACAAGTAATTTCTGTTACAATTTATCACCTTATGTTTAGGCTGACATGTAACAAAAATTTAAACTAACCCAATAATTACTTTTAAAAGAAGTCCTTTGATGCTTATCAAAAAGTAGTCGATTGTACTTCACGGGAACATACACAAGCTGTTGATCATCTCTCTTGATGATTAACGAAGCAACCTTTGCCTGGGGTTTAATTGCCTTCGTGTCAAATTGCATTTTTGACATCACTACATTCCAAAAAAAAAAATTCAATTGTTTCTTGTCTAACCTTTCTTTGGCACACTATACACACGAAATCCTTGAGGTTCTGAGTAATACCAACTCAGGGTGATGATTTTCGAACATCTGGCATATGACTTCGCTTTTCATCCCAAAAGTGAAAGAGCCTTGCCTGCATTCGAAGGGTTCTAATGATTACAATTCAATAAAGGGGATAGTGACAGGCTGTGTAACCGTAATGTATGGTATTCATCCCAGTTTTCTAGGAGACGTGACAGCCACTTTTTAACGCGTGGCTAACTTTCCGCAGAACTGGTCCGATTTTTCAAGGTGCCACGTCGGATCTCATTAAATGCATCCCGCTTCAAATTCAAATCATCCAACGTTACATATAAAAGGGGGTTCTAGAGTACATTATACGTTTACGCGATCAAACACTCAAAAATTCTCAAAATTCTCTGTTCTTCATCTTCTTCAAACCCTAAAAATGGCGACTACTTCTCATGTCAATGCTTCCACCGAAGATACATCCTCAGTACCAGTTATGAAGATTCAATCTACAAATTATTATGTAGATGGTGAACTTTCACAATGTCCGGAGGAATTCAAGATGCTAATTGTTGCATTAAAACATAATGTTTTATCAAAAGCAATGTTCAACTCTTTTTCTGTTCCGGTATCCTAGATTTCTCAAGCAGGATCTACAACTACATACAACAAAGCCACTGATTCGATTACCTTTCATTTAATCAATGATAAAAAGGTTAGGCTTTCCAAGAAACTGTTTTGCCAGATTCTTGAAATTCCAACCTCCATTTGTTGAATTTCAATTCTCTCAGATCTTTCATATGTTTAATGAAATTGGATTTCAGCCCCCATTGTTAAAGATTAGTGACTTTAAGAAGTTTGGTCTTCCAAAACTATGGAATTTTTTGTTTGGAATCTTTTTGCACTGTTTAACCACAAGAACAGTTGGCTTGGACAAAGGAAGGATGGAGGTATATGCCATGGTGGCTGGTTTGTATTATGATCTTCCTGGCGATTACTCCACACAACTATGGAAGGAGTTCTAGAAAGGGGTAGAACACACGAATGTTGTTCATGGCATTTCGTGTGCTCAGTACTGCAGTCTGATTTTGCAACATTTCTACAACAAGGAAGGTATTCTGGTCTCCAATAAAGAAGAAAAGGTTACTTTTCAGTCTTACCATTTTCCAAAGGAGGTTGTTGACAATGCTAACGAATTTCCAAGTGTTGCTCGGATTCCCGATGCAATGCTTAAAAGGGTGGATCATTTGAATCCTGTCTTGCAAGCATATTTGAAAACATTCGATTCTTCTATTCCTACGGGAATCTTATTACCACGCGAAGAAAATAAGACCAAGAAGTCGAAGAAAGCTAAGCCTAACTCACCTGAGAAGAAAGAGAAGGGCTCAACACCATCCGAATCTACAAAGAAGAAGCAAGAAAATGTTGTTGTGACAGTCGAAGCAATGCAAGTGATTACGCCAATAATGGAAGAGTCACAAGAAAACGTGGTTATTCCTTCGAAAACAGGGATGTTTCGAAGAATAAAGATGAAATCCAATCATAAACGCAAGTCTTCATCTCAGAAATTGCTTTGTAAACCTCAACTTTCTCATCAAGCAGTATTTTTTCGTGAGGTTCCTGTTCCTGTTTCTCCCGTGTCCAAGAAACGAGCAGCAGAAGACATGGAAAAACATTTATCCCAATCGAAGAAGAAGAAGACGAAGAAGGCTCAGAAGATTGTTTCATCAAGTGAGTCTACAGAAGAGGATGAACGAGTACCAGAAACTCCGGAAGTCACCTCTAGTCTTACAAGTTCAATTCCAGAGACCACTGTCATAATCACCCCTGAAGTTTCGATTGCCAAGTCAATTTTTGAGGAGGTGAGAACTTCAAGCTTGGGTGAAAATGTTTCGAAGGATGCAGACCAAGGTCCATTCATCTCTACTCCTTTTGAATCATTATTTTCTGTTACACTAACATCAACCATTCCTCTTACTTCAACTACTATCTCTCCAACCTTCGAACACATCATCCATCAACTGATCACTTCCATGTTCTCCTCTCAATCAACTGATAACCCCAAACCAACTTCACCCACGGAACCAGATCATGAAGGGTTTGGAGGAACATTCGAAGATTTGGAATTTCATGATGAAGAAGAAGATTTCCCTGATCACATACTCATGACCATGAAACAATACAAAATTTTGAACCAAATGTTGAACTCCATTATTCAATCCAAGCTGATCTTGGAGGGGGTTCATCAATTTCCAGTTTGGAGGTTGATTCAATGTTGAAGCTGTGTAGGTCCATAATAATTTCCAAAGTGTCAGGCATGTTGAAGGCTTCGGAGACAGTGCTTATGGAGAAGATTGATTACTCATATCAAACAAATGAGCTTCGTCTTAAAACTCAATGATTTGATTTTCTAGGAGAAGTGAAAGATTTACAAACCGTAACAAAAGAACGACAGGTTCTCTATGTTCAGGAGGTTAAGAAAGTGAGGGAGGATGTGAATTCAAAAATCCAAGAGCTTCGTGAATACATGAACAAGGAAATTTTATCTGTTTAACATGATTATGCATCCTTACATCAGAAGGTCGATATCATATGTGATGCTGTTACTAAATTTGTCAAGATGTACGAAGGTTTGAGTCCACAAATCCCTCAAATCTCCAAATCTGAAAATGAAAATTTTGAAGGAGTGATGAAGCTATTGAAAGAGTTGAAGGAGATATCAACAAAACCAGTTTCGTCTCCATTGATCACTCTTGAATTTTTGTCACAAAAGTTTGTACAGTTCGAATCTATTCTAAACAAGCAACTTGCTCCACTCTTTCGAATATCTAGTCTTCTTCCCACAACAACTGCCCCTCTTGTTTTCACAAGGGTGCAAGGGGGAGAAAGGAAGTCCAAAAAAGAAGAAGCGAAAGTTGTGGGCAAGGTATTCCCTTCAAACATCCCATCAACAAAGCCAGTGTTTGTGTCTGCTCAACCAGTGACTTCAACAATTATTACAACATTGCCAATTACATGAACAATTTCGAAAGGAATTGTTATGGGTAAACCTTTAGAGTCTGGTGGGAGTGGTTCGAAGCCAAAAGACTTAACTGAAAAATCTGCTTCGAAAGAAAAAGGAAAATCAGTTTTAGTTGAAAAATCTAATGAAGAAAAGAAGGCTGAACTTGACGCTAAACTCGAGAGAATGAGGCTTATTCAAAGCATCATGACTCAGAGGGCTGGAGATCCGAAGGACATGAATAAAGGTGATCCAGCTAAGCATTACAATTATGAAACAATCGAAGCCTTGGTTGCTTTTAACCACATGTACTATTTTGATAAGAAGCCAAAACAGAGTTATGTGGTTACAAACAGTGACGCTTGCCAGTTGGATTTCCCTATTAATGAGATGATCTTCATCATGCCTCAATTCAAAGCAGAAGGGAATTTGAAAGAAAAGATTGAAGGAACCCATATGAAGATTTGATTTCATGCAGTTCTTGGTAAAACACCTTAGGAAGTCTGGTCACTAATCAAGATTAAAAAGCTGATTAGCATGAAGAAAGATGTGCTCTTCAGAAATATTGTTCAAAATGTTAAATACATTGTGGCCAGGGCAAATGGTAAAACATGTGAATTCACCATTGCTGACTTTCCTCTGATGAACTTGTATGATCTTATACAAGTTGCATTGCATCTTAAAGATAAATCTTTCTCTTATTTGCAAAATACCGATCCTGAAGAATTCAAACTTGGAGTTGCTCACATCAAAATTTTCATTGAAAATTATTATGAGTGCCTTGCACTAACTTATGTGGAGCTGGCAACTACGAAGGTAATGGAAGTTAAAGTTCCAATGGCTCCTTCATTGACTCAGACTGAGTAAAAGAAGTTTACAGATGGGGAAATATGTTTAAAGACATTTAGAATTGTTTTTGCTGGTAAGGATAAAGCTGGAAAAGCAAAGAGATTTTTGTTTCAAGCCATTGAAGTGGAGAGATATTCAAAAATCTCAATATACGAACTTAATTGTTCGTATGAACCATTGTAAAAAGAATAATGAAGGCGATAAGAAGGAATTGATGAAGATTATTTCTTGGTACACTGAAGTTCGAAGACTTTTGCTATACTCCATCACTCTACTTACAAACGGAAGACTTCGACTTTGATTACAAAGGGGGAGATTGTTAGGGTCAAAATGTTGTAATTGTCGAAGTTTGTATTTAGGGTCTTCGAACATTTCTGTAATTTTATTTTACTAGGGCATAATATTCGAAGCATAATGTTTTAGTCCTTAGTATATTTTTTGTACGCTTTCCTCTCCTATAAATAGGAGAAGTTACTAGTGTCTTAGTAACGAAGTCCTTACAAAATATTCATTATACTCTGTAACTTTGAAAAAACATAATATAGCCAAACAGATCATATTTACATCGGTGTTCAAATCTCTCATACTTACTTTGAATTCACACTATAATTCATTCTATACTTGATTCTTTGATTCATCAGTATGCCTACCTAAGTATAACTAGCAGTTCAGGTGTGTGATTCTTAGTCCCGTATAGATCTACACACAAATCTCACGCTCTCCCTCCATGAGACTTTGGTTATACTTTGGTAGGATTTAGTTCCGCATCTCGGAGGGTACAATTGAAGTAGTGCCTCACAACCCTGTATTAACTAGTTTATGTGTAGTGTTGTAGTGTTCCCTTGTACTCGAAATTGTATGTATATCATGTAGAGTAAAAATAATTATACTTTAATAATTATTTAGTAATGTACTCTTGTATTTGGAAAATAGTATTGTATATCATAAACTATACCTACCATAGTTTATATGTGTTTGTTTCTGTATAATGTTCTCGAAATAGTAATATTGTGTATTGTATCCTAAACTATACCTATTATAGTTTGAATGTATGTTCTAGTCTCTTGTATTGAATTTTGCAAAAGCTCTGTATTGTTCCCAAACTATATCGTCTATAGTTTGATTGTAAGTTATGTATTGTACTGAAAATTTTCATTTATAGTGGTATGTTGAAAACTGCCGTTATGCTCAGCATGTTACAAAAGGGATAAAAATATCTAAATATTTTTATAAACTACAGTGGTTTCTCGGTTTGTATCAACTGTAAAAGTTTTAAATCTGTTTGAAATCGTTGCATAAAAACACAAAAATCCTTGTGCTTTACTTGTAATCCCTCTAAAACCATTAAAAACAATAAAAATGTAGTGGTATGAACTCACAGTTGTTTGTGCACGTGTTAGCTAACGAGATTGGAAAGATGACCCTCGAGCTGATGCACGCTGAATTAACGGATTCCTAATGATAATTAAACATGTAATTGTATTTTAGCTTAGTGGAATCATTAATTTAAAGGGTTAGAAACACTTTTTTTATGTTACGAATAGTTACCGGGAGTGTTTGAAGTGAAAAGGAAGGGTTTTCGGTCTAATGAGCTTTCGGCCAGAAAATGGTTTTCAGCCGAAATAAGGTGTTCGGTCTTGCTGGTGTTTTCGGTCCTTTGAAGATATGAAGGCTATTCTTGGTGTTCTTGTGGAAAAATATGAAGATTTGAAGGTTTCCTCTTGAAGATCTATGTCACACCCCCAAACCAAGGATGGCGGAAACGTTCGGGGGTGGAGGACTTCATGTACAGTATCATAACAACGTGTATAATAGTGTTCAAAGTAAATACAACCATCATAAATATAATTGAACAAGTTACACCAAAGCATATGTTTACATGTTTCAAAATTAATTACATTATGATGACAAAAATAAATTGTTGACGGTTTAGAGTCCCATCCTCAAAGCACTGAAATTTTCCTGTTTCACTGATTTCTTGAGAATACAAGTAGTTTTGAAAAAGTGTCAACAATTAAGTTGGTGACTTCATAAGAGTTTTGTTTGAAGTAGAAAACGTTTCCTTGTAAAATCGATAGAGTTTGATTTCCAGAAAATCCAATATTTTCTTAGTTAAGTGTGAACAAAATTTTCCTATATGATGTATTAATGACCCTAGAATGACCTATAGCTTTCTCCTATAATCGTACAGCGTATATAAGTTATATAAGATTTAAGTTAGATAAAACATTGAATATAGTGGGTCTGCCCTAGGTCCACAACCCAACGAGGAACAGGAGATGAGGCGGGCCCCACCAATTCTAAGCCAATCAAGACTAAATTCTTATATGACTCAAACATATACGTTGAACGATTATAGTTGAAGTCTAACAATTCTAGATGAAATATAGTTTTAATATCATAATAACTATTTTAAGTGAACCTGGTACTTTGTATCAGTATCCCCTTTTTGTATAAAAACTCGGCACTTTGTATTTGTACCCATTTTTGTATAAAAACCCGGCACTTTGTATTTGTACCTATTTTTGTATATAAACCCGACACTTTGTATTTGTACCCCTTTTTGTATAAAAACCTAGCACTTTGTATTTGTACCCCTTTTGGTATATAAACCCGACACTTTGTATTTGTACCCCTTTTTGTATAAAAGCCCGACACTTTGTATTTGTACCCCTTTTTGTATATAAACCCGACACTTTGTATTTGTACCTCTTTTTGTATAAATACCTTTTGTAATGTAAATGATCATAAACTATACCTATTATAGTTTATCAAAATGTTTGAAATGTATATGCAACCTAACTATACTTATGATAGTTTAGTATGTTTATTTGTGGTGTTTAAGAACCCTTTCTATGTAAGTCAAATGTATAGTACAATATAGCTATGTTTATCTTGCTTTGTTTGGTACTAATGGTTATGATGGAGGATTCTTATAATTTCAGTGAGTGTTTTTCTATTATATAATTGTACCACTACAAGAAATACTTGTAATATATGAAGTTATCAAAGATTTAACACTTTGCTCAACATGTTACAAAGTGTTTTGAAAGTTATAAGCTGTTAACTAACTCTAACCTATCTGTGCTATTTTAGAAATGTCATAGAAAAATCATACGAAGTCGAAAACTAAATCCGTAAATTCTGAGAGTTTTTAAAATGTGTCTAGTTTACTCATAATTTTTATCATGATTTTTAATGACTTCCAACTTGGGTGAAAAATCCCATAATCACGGACTAGTCCGGATTGATGTTTGAAATGATAGGCAGTTTTGTAAAAATCACCATAAATTGTAGAAAAATCGTATGGAGATGTGCAAGTAGTCATTTTAAATCTAAGAACTTGAAATCTTTGAACCTAATACAGTTTTGAAAACTAAAATGTTTAAGTTGTCCAAAACAGTCCGTGAATGGAGGTGAACTTTTCTGATGAAGGCTGTTAGAAAAATTTAGTTATGCTCTTGGTGTTTTAAATTGTATTCCCCCCCCCCCCCCCCGATAAAAACTTGAGAAAAATTAAAATATAGGGGTATGAACTCACCTTGAGTGATTTCAGTACATGGATGATGGAGAAAAGAAGTGTTCAACTGAAGAACACTTGGGAGATGCTTGAAGATTTGAGGAGCTAACAACAAATATGACGATATTTGTGTAAGCAATCTATGATTTGAGTAGAAGGAAGTGAAATAATCATAGAGAGGATGAATTATACCGACCAAGAGTGTGAGAAAGCTTGATAATCAACCTTGAATCTCGAATTTGATAGAGAAAGTTTGAGAGAAAAGTGGAGTTGGATCCTTGGTGAAATGAGAGCAAATGAGAGAAGTGATGAGAGAGGATGGGTTGTTCCAGCTCTAAGAACGTGGGGAAGGCTGATAATTGAGTGGAAAGGACATTGAAGTGACCTAGGTAAGGTGGGGACGTGTGGCTGGTCATAGAGTGGGTGTGGGGGTGGTTGCTTGTGTGATATGGTAAAGCAAAGTCAACACTCAACCTTTGTAATTCACCCACTCTTCTTGGATAAGGTTTATCCTTAAAAACATGATTAATCATTAATTTAGGGGTCTTATATGTTAAAATAAAGTTTTGGGTAAAATCCCGTGTTAAAACAATTAAAAACGGGCCTAAAACACAAAACTAGAAGAAAACCGGGAGAAAAGAAGCTTCCCAGCGAGACCTCTCGGTCCTGGCCAAGGTTCGGTCCCCTCTGATGCTGAGCCGGAAGCTAAAGGAAGCGAAGGTAAGCAGGAAGCGAAGGGCTTGGGTTCGAGTGTGTGTGCGAGGTTTGGTCCTGAGAGGACCCTTCGGGTTCGGTTCTGAGAAGGCTTTCGGTTCAGCAGATGTTCGGTCCTCTTCGTTTCGGTCCCTAAGAGGACTTTCGGGTCATAAGAGGCTTCGGCCCTAATAAGAGGGTTTCGGGTCCTTAAGAATATTTTACTCGTTTTTACCCCGTGTCAAACTGTTTTTGACCCGGTTAAGGGTTGGAATGACCCGAATGACTTCAAAAAGTTACGGGAACTTTTGAGAGAGATTTGGGAGAGATTTTACATTCTTGGAGAGATTTCTCATAGACAGAGAGATTTGGGAGAGATTTCACATACTTAGGGGGGATTTCTCATACAAAGAGAGATTTGGGAGAGATTTCACATTCTTGGAGAGATTTCTTATACAAGGAGAGATTTGGGAGAGATTTGACATGCTTGGAGAGATTTGGGAGAGATTCTAAATAAAGAGAGATAGAGTGAAAACGATTGAGAGAGGTTTCGTGTGTGACATTTGTGAGTGTCCGACATCGCAATGAAAGGTCCGTAAACCCTGTTAAACCTTGTTTAGGGATATTACACACTCTCGATGAGTATGCAACATTGTTTTGTCGGTTTGGCTCGCCACATACCACAGTTTTAGGTTAAGGAGATCTGGATGTACGTACTTTTAGATTTATGATCTCTCATCAGAATAGCGAGTTGTTTAGTAATTACATAACGTAAGCCCTAGTACACAAGGGCAAATTGAGTCGAATGGTTTTACTTGTTGACTTCAGTTGACTTTGACTTGACCGAAAATTGACGGTTGTCACAATCTAGGTGTTCTTGGATGATCCTTGGGAAAGATTTGGGAGTGTTTTCGAGTGAAAAAGTGGGAAAATGTCTAAGTTTTAGTATGAAATGAATATATACGGTTGGGTTTTTAGCCGGATATGGGTTCTTGGCTGAAATCGGTTTTCGGCTGAAAACGAAGTGTTGAACAATTTTTGCTGTTTTTCGAGGGAAAAACTTGATTTTTTGAGTGTTTTTGGTTCTGAAACTTATGTAAATTTTATTTATATAATATAAATGGTTTTCAAACCCTTACGAACTTAACAGAATAAATAAAATTCGAACTCTTATTTAACATAATTGACTTTTGTTGACTGAAAAAGTATCGGGTTGTCACATCACCCTCCTGTTAGAGGGAATTTCGTTCCGAAATGCTTTCTATAGAATACAATTATGGACTAGGAAAAAGATGCAGGTACTTCTGTTGCATCTGGTCTTCTCGTTCCCAAGTGAATTCAGGTCCCTACTTGGCTTTCCAACGAACCTTCACTATCGGTATGTGACTTTGTTTCGTTTGTTTGACTTCCTTATCCATGATTTCGATTGGTTCTTCGACGAATTTAAGACTCTCGTTGATCTCTATTTCATCGAGTGGAATTAAAAGAGTCTCGTTAGATAGACACTTTTAAGATTTGACACGTGGAGGATGAGATGTATGTTGCTAAGCTCTTGCGATAACCGGAGTATGTAAGCTACGGGGCTAATCCTAGCGAGGATCTCGAATGGCCTAATGTATCTTGGATTATGCTTTCCACGCTTTCCGAATTGTATCATGCTCTTCCAGCGTGAGACCTTAAACAGAATGCGATCACCAACCTGGAATTCCAAGGGTTTTCGTCTCTTGTCGGTGTAGCTCTTTTTTCTCTCCCTCAAGGCTTTTAGTCGTTCTTGGATTTGTATGATCTTTTATGTGGTATCTCGAATGATTTATGGGACTGTGAGAGTGCTATTAGGGACTTGTCCCATAGCCAGCTGCGTATCGCCTACTTCCGCCCAACACAAATGGGATCTGCACTTACGGCCATAAAAGACTTGGAATGGAGCAGCCTTAATGCTGGTGTGATAGTTGTTGTTATAAGAAAACTCGACGAGTGGAAAATGGGTATCCCATGACTTGCCAAAGTCCATAACACATGCTCTCAACATGTCTTCTAGCATTTGAATGGTTCTCTCACTCTACCTATCGGTTTGTGGATGATAAGTTGTACTCATGTCCAACTTAGTTCCAAGAGCCTTCTGAAGTTACTTCTAGCATCGCAATGTGAATCTACTATCTCTATCTAAGATAATGGATATGGGCACACTGTGTAGTCGTACTATCTCTTAGATGTAGGTTTTAGTCTGTCTCTCTATTTTGTATGTTTCTTTGATTGGCAAGAAGTGGCCAGAATCAGTCAGTCTGTCAACAATTACCTAAATAGTATCGTGACCACTCGGGGTCTTGGGAAATTTGGTGATGAAGTCCATTGTGATTCGTTCCTACTTCTACTCTAGTATTTCTGGCTGTTGGAGTAAACCTGAGGGTTTCTGATATTCTACCTTGACCTTGGCACAAGTTAGGCACTTGCCGACATAGGTAGCAATCTCAGCTTTCATGTTTTCCTACCAATAGAGTTTCTTGAGATCTGGATACATCTTGTTTGAACCTAAGTGAACAGAGTATCTATTTTTGTGGGCTTCATTCATGACAACCTCCATATACCCACCGAACTTTAGGGTCCTGATCCGGTTCAGGAAATAACGAACTCTGGCACCCTTGATCTCGAAGTTCTTCTCCGTTCCTCGCAGAGTTTCACCTGCCACATTTTTAGGTTTTAAGGCTTCCAGCTGAGCCTTTTTGATCTGGGTGGTTAGGTGGGAATGGGTCGTCATGGTTAGTGGCTTCACTCTACGACCTGAGTACTCTTTTCGGCTGAGGGCATTCGCTACTAGATTGGCCTCGCTTGGATGATAGCGTATTTCACACTTGTAATCATTTAGTAGCTCTACCCATCGCTGTTGCCTCATGTTGAGATCCTTCTGATCAAAGATGTGTTGAAGGATTTTATGGTCGGTGAAGATAGTGCACTTGGTACCATAGAGGTAATGTCTCCAGAGTTTTAAGGCAAAGACCACTGCTCCCAACTCCAGATCGTGAGTTGTATAGTTGACTTCATGTGCTTTAAGCTGTCTCAAGGCGTAAGCAATAAATTTTCCCTGTTGCATCAGCACACAGCCTAGCCCCTGATTAGACACATCGCAATATATCACGAGCTCTTCCGTCCCTTCTGGAAGAGAACATATGGGTGCGCTAAACAGGGTCTGTTTTAGTGTACGAAACACAATGTCTTGTCTTTCTCCCCAACTAAAAGTCACACCCTTTTGAGTCAGGGTTGTAAGCAGTTTAGCAATTCTGGAGAAGTTCTGTATAAATATGCGATAGTAGCCAACTAGACCCAAGATTTGAGGGATTTCTGTGGGCATTTTCGGTGCTGAAGAATTCTCGATTGCCTTTATCTTGGACATGTCCACGTGTATGCCTTCTTTACTGACCACGGGACCTAGGAAAGTTACCTTCCCGATCCAAAACTTGCACTTAGAGAATTTTGCGTATAGTTTCTCCGTGCTCAATGTTCCTAGCATTTGTCTCAAGTGTTGTCTATGTTCTTCCTCACTTCGTGAATAGATGAGTATATCATCTGTGAACACTATCATGAATTTGTCTGGTAAGGGACGGCATACCTAATTCATTACGTCCATGAATACGGCGGGTGCGTTGGTTAGACCAAAGGGCATCATTACAAACTCGTAGTGACCATACCGAGTCTGAAATGCTGTCTTAGGAAGATCGTTCTCCTAGACTCACAGTTGATGGTACCCTGATCTCAGGTCTATCTTTGAAAAATAGCTGGCTCCTTGAAGTTGATCGAAGAGGTCGTCAATTCTGGGTATAGGGTAGCGATTTTTAATGATGAGTTTATTGAGCTTGCGATAGTCTATGCACATCTGGAAAGATCCATCCTTCTTCATTACGAACAAGACTGGTGCTCCCCAGGGTGAGAAGCTTGGTCTAATGAATCCCTTGTTTTGTAGTTCGTTCAGCTGGCTGGATAATTTCTTGCATTTTTTGCTGGTGCTAGATGGTAAGGGGATTTAGCTACAACGGTAACTCTGGGAATTAAGTCGATTTGGAACTCGACTTGGCGTTCGGGAGGAACTCCTAGAAGATCTTCGGGGAAGATATTAGGAAAGTTGCAGACTTTGGGGATGCTCTCGAGGTCTTTAACTTCTTTCTTTTCATTGACTACATGTGTTAGGAATGCATGAAACTCCTTTCATAAGTATTTTTGAGCTTTGATGCACGAAATGATGCAAAGGTTCGTGCTGAGTTTACCGCCATAGATAACGAGGGCTTTGTCGTTTGGCAGATTGAGGTGAATGGCTTTTCGTAACAAAGAATATCATAATGATTGGCGCTCAACTAATCCATGCTGATGATGATATTAAAGCTTTTTAAGGAAACTGTAATAAGATCGATTGGAAAGGAATGGTCGTTTAGAGTGAGAGTGCATCCTATGAATACATCGTTAGTGCTCTCTTTCTTTCTGTTAGCCATCTCAATGGTGAATTTTTCAGTTAGAGGTTAGGATTTGTGTTTGAGTAGATGTTTAAATGCATTACTGACAAAACTCTCTCCACATCACTATCAAAGAAAATGTATGCATAAGAGTTGTCAAGGAGGAACGTACCCGTAACTATGGTGGGATCAACAACTGCCTCCTCCAGGCCCATTGCTAGCACTTTCCCTGTGTTTCCCGCATCTATTTCTTTGGGGCGATTCCTCATGTAATTCCCAGTTTCACCACATCCATAACAAGTTTGGCCTATTCCAGCTCCAGGAGCTTGATTAGGTGGTTGGACTTATGCATTGCAAAAACGAGTTGTATGCCCCTCTCTTCCACAGTTGGTGCATTGAATGTCACAGCAAGGTCTGTGATGATGGATGTTACATTTTTCGCACCTTGGGAGGGTTCTAGTATATCTACTGGAAGGTGCTTGAGTAGTGGGAACAACAGCAGGAATTGTAGCAGCATGGACTACCACTGTTTGCTGTTTCTTTGAGGGTTCCTGCGAAGATTGGCCCTTGCGTTTTTATAATAACTTCTTTTTCCCACTACGTTCATTAGGTGGGCCGAGAGCGGCTACTATGGGGTTGTGGCTATCCCCATGATTCATTAAGGCCTGTGCTAGGCGCTAGGAACTGTCAAATATGAAGGGTTTAGCAGCCAAGACATTCCACAGAGTTGGGGGTGTTAATTCGCATATGTATCTCTCAACTTTCTTGCTTTCCAGGGTGTGTAACTCGGGACACAAAAGGGCCAAGTAACTAAACCTAGTGGTGTAATCAGCAACGTCGGAACCCTTCATCTTCAGATTCCAGAGCTCTTGTTCTAGTTTTTGCATCTCGCTGTGAGGGCAGTATTCAGCCAACATCAACTCTTTCAGATCATCCAAACTCATGGCATTAGCTGCTGAGAGAGTTAGGGATTTGACTTAGTTGTTCCACCAAGTTAATGCTCTATCAATGAAGGTGCATACTGTAACTTTTACTTTGCTCATCTTAGGACGCACACAGATCTCGAAGATTGATTCGGTGTTCTCGAACCTACAACTCAGGGCAATGACACCTCCAATGCCATCGAAAGACCAAGGTTTAGCATTAGTGAAATCCTTGTAGGAACACTCCCTCAAGTTTCCTTTACTGTCTCCTTGGTTGGAAGGGTTTGCACCGTTGCCCACCCAGCTTGTGCCACTTGCGTTAATCTGTGACATCACGGAAGCCACGATGACTGTAACTGCTATGCTACCTGGAACACAACATGATCATACTGAAGAGGTGGCAGCGGTGGTGGATTGTTGTTTTTTCGGATGGACTTCTTCTTCGGAGGCATCTTTCTCTAAAATAATTTAAGATAAAAATGAAGATAACGCCTCTATAGTGGCTAGGAGTTAGGTGATATTGAATAATGTATATCTTATCTGACAGTTATAGTGATCTATCAAATGATTACAATGGAAGTCTACTTAATACAAGTAAACAATCGCCATGAACTTAATAGCAACACCTGGAATGAAATTTGTACAATGTGTTTGCCTCTAGTATCGTAGTGCTACCAAATACTCCTATAGTATTTTAGTTTGTATGCTTTGTTATGTTGTTCCTATTTGTATGGAGTTTGGTAAGTTTTAGACTTATTGCAACACAACAATCACTCCCAAACACATGTTTGTCGTATCTCAAACAAATATAGTTTATCAGGCTATGTTTATCCCATAGATGATTACATAACTGCCCAGGTTTAACCGTAGTGTTCAACATCTAAATACATTTGTTCTGTTCATCTTATGATACTACTTCTGGTATGTATGTAGTGTTAGTATACTTCTTATAAAATACTTAGATTTTAAAAGTATAATTTTAGTTCAGAGTGCTTCGTCCCCTTTAGTGTTTATAGTTATATACCATGTAATGTTTTATATACTTAGTTCACTATAAACAATGCTCTGATACCAATTTGTCACACCCCCAAACTGGAATGGCAGAAACGTTCGGGGGTGGAGGACGTCATGTATAGTATCACAATAATTGCATCATAGTAATAAAAGTAAACCCAACCATTACATTGAATAACTAAAGTATTCACATCTGTTTGATACATAATTTGTATGACAACAAAAAATATAACACAAGTATAAAAAACGCGACTCTAGAAGTTCTGTTTTCTCAAAACCTGTGGGTGTACCTATCTTCCGGTTCCTTGAGAATACAAGTGGTTTTGAAAGTGCATTAACATTTAAGTTGGTGAGTTAATAAGAATGTTTTCGTAATGAAAACCTATCATTGAATCTGTGAAAATGTTTGTATGTTTCTCAAGGAAATCCAATATTTTCTTTAGTAATGTAAAGTAGTCTTAAACCCTATGACCCAAAATGTATGTGCATTACTATATTCTATAGTTGTGTATGAAAGTATTGATATGTATGCCTGGTTACCACCAGATGTATTGTATTTCGTTGTATTATTTTATATGAGAACTCTTGTATGAAATCCCTGCATACCACCAGTACTTATGTATAATAATGTACTGTATGAAAACCCTAGCTACCACGAGCATGTATAGTATGTTCTGTATGAAAACCCTGGTCACCACTAGTATGTATAGTATGCTCGGTATGAAAACCCTAGCTACCACCAGTATGTATAGTATGTTTTGTATGAAAACCCTGGCTACCACTAGTATGTATAGTATGTTCTATATGAAAACCCTAGCTACCACCAGTATATATAGTATGTTCTGTATGAAAACCCTGGTTACCACCAGTCAGGGCGCGTCCAGATGGTGGGCAACCCGGGCGACCGCCCAGGGCCCACGACTTAAGGGGCCCAAAATTTATGGGCTATGTAGTTTATATATAAAAAAATTATTACCTAAATGATTTTTAGAGCCTAAACTTGGTTGAAACTCAATTTAGCTCAAAAGATAAACAACTTAGTTTGATTGTTAGTGTTAATTAAACACGTTTATATTGAAGAGTAAATGATATATATATTTTTAATATTTATTATATTTATCTTTGAGTGACCTTTTTTTCTTTTTGCTCCGGGTCCCATATATGTTTGGACTGGCCCTGCCACCAGTATGTATAGTAGGTTCTGTATGAAAACCCTGGCTACCACCAGTATGTATAGCATGTTCTTGTATGAAAAAACTGGTTGCCACCAATGATGTATAGTATGTTCTGTATGAAAACCTTGGCTACCACTAGCATGTATAGCATGTTCTTGTATGAAAACCCTGGTTGCCACCAGTAATGTATAGTAGTTTTATTATTTCAAATAAAACCATGTGTTTGTATTCCCTGGAATCCTCCAGTTGTTGTTTATGATAGTTATACTAATTAAAAATTAAACTATTTGAAGAATTGAAATCCTGTAAACAAAGGATAGTTTATACTGTTGTGAGTTTGGTATAACGATGTTTGATATGACCTAGTGACCTCTATGATGTTCTTCAGGCACCGAAACGATACGATATTTGTCCCCATAAGCATGCCTGCGTAACTGTACCTAGCAGTTCAGGTGTGGGATTGTCAGTCCCGTATAGATCTACACACAAATCTCATGCTCTCCCTCCAGGAGACTCTGGTGATACTTCAGTAGGATTTAGTTCCGCACCCCGGAGGGTACAATTGAAGAGTGCCTCACAACCCTGTATTAACTAGTTTACATTTAGTGTTGTAGTGTTCCCTTGTACTCGAAATTGTATGTATATCTTGTAGAGTAAAAATTATTATACTTAAATAATTATTTAGTAATGTACTATTGTATTCGAAAAATAGTATTGTATATCATAAACTATACCTACCATAGTTTATATGTGTTTGTTTCTGTATAATGTTCTCGAAATAGTAATACATTGTATTGTATCCCCAACTATACCTATTATATTTTTAATGTATTATATTGAATTCTGCAAAAGCTCTGTATTGTTCCCAAACTATATCGCCTATAGTTTGATTGTAAGTTATGTATTGTACTGAAAACTTTGCAATTATAGTGGTATGTTGAAAACTACCCTTGTGCTCAACATGTTACAAAAGGGATAAAAATATCTAAATATTTTTATAAACTATAGTGGTTTCTCGGTTTGTATCAATTGCAAAAGTTTTAAATCTATTTTGAAATCGTGGCATAAAAACAGAAAAATCCTTGTGTTTTACTTGTGGTTCCCCCTGAAAACATTAAAAACTATAAAAATGTAGCGGTATAAACTCACAGTTGTTTGTGCACGTCTTGGTTAGCGAGATTGGAAAGATGGCCATTAAGCTGATGTACGTTGAATTAACGGATTCCTAATGATAATTAAACACATAATTGTATTTAAGATTAGCGGAATCATTAATTTAAAGTGTTAGAAACACTTGTTTTTTTGTTAGGAATAGTTACCTAGAGTGTTTGAAGTGAAAAGGAAGGGTTTGGAGTGTGATGAGTTTTCGGTCGAGAATTGGTTTTTGGCCAAAATCAGGTGTTTGGTTCTGCTAGTGTTTTCAGTCCTTTGAAGATATGAAGGCTGTTCTTGGTGTTCTTCAGGGAAAAGATGAAGATTAGAAGGTTTCCTCTTGAAGATCAAGGTGTTGTTGGATGATCATTGGGAGAGATTTAGGAGTGTTTTCGAGTGAAAAAGTGGCAAAATAACTAAGTTTTCATATGAAATGAATATATACGGTTTGGTTTTCGGCCGTAGATGGGTTCTCGGCCGAAATCGGTTTTTTCGTTTGAGGATTTTTAGCAGAAAACGAAGTGCTGAACAATTTTTGCTGTTTTTCGAGGGAAAAACATGATTTTTTGAGTGTTTTTGGTTCTAAAACTTATATAATGTTTATTTATATAATTTAAATGGTTTTCTAACTCTTTCGAACTTAATGGAATAAATAAAATTCAAAATTTTATTTAACGGAATTAACTTTTGTTGACTGAAAAGTATACGGTTGTCACAACACAACCTCTTCTTCGAATCACCAATAGTGTTTTCTTGCTTCTCGCTCCAAGTATAGGCAACTCCCTTTTTGGTCGGGGTTATCAATGGAGCCTTGATAGAAGAGAAATTTTAGATGAACCTTCGATAGTAGCCTGCCAATTCTATGAAACTATGATTTTTTGTCAGAGTCTTTGGCTTTTTCCATTTCATAACGACTTCTATCTTTGTTGGGTCAACCATAATCCCTTCCTAGTTAAGAATATGGCCCAAGAATCGTATCTCATATAACCAAAAATCAACTTGGAGAATTTTGCGTAAACATTATCCTTCTTTTGGGCTTACAGTACATCTCGAAGATGTTTACCATGATCCTGAATATTTTGGAGTATATCAAGATATCAGCAATGAACACTATTATTTATTTATCGAAAAAAGGTTTAAAAACTCAATGCATGAGATCCATGAATGTTGCTGGATCATTTGTTAGTCCAGATGACATAACAAGGAATTCATAGTTGCCCATACCTTGTTCTAAAGGATATCTTTTCAATATCCTGCTCCCTAATCTTCAACTAATGATAGCCTAACATGAGATCAATTTTGGAGAAGACGGTGGTTCCCCGTAATTGATCGAATAAGTCCCTTATCCTGGGTAGGGTATTGATTCTTTATCAAATCCTTGTTTAGCTCTCTATACTCAATACACATTATTATATTATTTCCTTTTTTATGAATCGTACAGGAGCTCCCCAGGGTGATGAACTAGGTCTTATAAAACCTTTCTCTGACAATTCGTGGAGTTATGTCATCAATACTTTCATCTATGTAGGTTCTAAGTGATACAATGCTTTTGCAATATACGTCATGCATAGGAATAAGTCGATCCTGAATTCTTCATGTCTCTCTCGTAGTAATCCTAGCAATTCATCTGGAAAGACCTCAGGAAAATCTCATACTATAGGTATATCAGTCATTGTCCTCTTTTATTTCATTGTGTCAATCATGTATTCTAGGAATGCTGACCATCCCTTGGATAGGCATTTTCTGGCTTTCATCATCGTAATGATTCCAAAACTTACTCTACTTTTATCACCGTAAACCACAAATGGTTCTTTTCTAGGAGAATAGATACACACCTTTTCCATTTGCATAAGATCTCCACGAGGTTTTCACCCAACCAATCCATACCGAGAATTACGTCAAACTTCTTTAACTCGAAAGGAAAAATATCTTGATGAAATTCATTTCCGTTTAAATCAATGGTTTATAGTTTTTGATCTATTGCTAACAGATACTTTCCTACCACCAACTACTTTTACTAAGATAGGCGTACTTAGCCTAAGTGGTGATAATCTATGTTTTCTACCAAATTCATGAGATATAAAGGAGTTATATGCTCCATAATCAAATAATAATTTAGCATGAATTTGATTAAAAAAGCATGTACCAGAAGCAACATCAATCACTTCCTTTGCTTCATTGAGGGTCATTTGGTAACTTTCACCCTTGGGTTTTTCCACTATGATCCTTGAGATTGGTTTCTTAGCTTTTGGGCATTCTACCTTCATCCTCTACACAACTGAATAAAATTTTCCTCTCATTGTGCAATTTTTTGAAATATGCCCCGACTTCTTGCACCAGTAGCAGACGACACAGTCTCCGAAGTGATTTTTCTTGCACTGGTCGAACCACTTCCCTTCCTGGGTGCTTCGAAGCTTGTTGCTTGACTTTGAAAACTTGTTGTTGTTGTTGTTGTTGTCGTCGTCGTCGTTGTTGTTGTTGTTGTCTGTAGGACCCATCAATTTTCATTTTCTCACTGACTTCTGCTCTGTCGGTGGTCCTGTTCTTAATCATATTCTCCACATGCTTCGCAAACCAAATAGTTGACTCAAAAGTTGGTTCCTGCTTAACCGACAAAGTATACTCCCATGGAAATTCCTTGGAGTATCCATAAATCTTGGCCAGTTTGTTACGGACCATACGCAGTGAAAACTCCATCTTATCCATCAAAGCATTGGTGTACTCTTCTACCATCACGCTTCTCTTCTTCAGCGTTAGGAGTTGATTCTCTAACTCCAACCTATCTTCAGATGAATAAAAATATCCTTCTGAAGTGGGTTAAAAACTCTTCCCATGTCACTTACAACGTCTTGTTAGGGCTTAACATTTTCCCTAATGTGTTCCACCAACGGATTGCTGCACCCTTAAATTGCCTCACAATGTAGGTGGTTTGAATCTTGGTAGTGCAACCATATGTGATGAAAGCTTGCTCCATTTTCGAGATCCAGTCTATTACTCCCATTGGATACTCCTTCCTGTTAAATGATGATGACTTGAAAATTGTGAACACTTTATACTTGCAATGGCCCCTAGGTTCACCATTCCTTCGGACCTCTAGTTTCTATTGTACTTGATGACTTTCCGAATCCTTATTATTTCCTTTTTGAACTGTTTTTAGAAGATAAAGAATTAGTCCATTATTAACCTTCTCAACAACTACGAGTTTGTTGACCACTGGTGCTCTACCCCTTGCATTAGCCAACTCCTGAGCTAAGAGCTCCCTAAACTCATGTCGCTGTTGGTCGAGCATTTCTTGCATCATTTCTCGAGCTTCATTCATTAGAATTCAAACAAAAAAAATACTCCAACATTCTGATGTGATGGACTTCCTTCGTTGTTGATGATTATGCTGCTTCTTGTGATCGTCATGTTTTTCTATACTCGTAGAGGTGAGTAGTTTAGTATAACGATATATATATATATATATATATATATATATATATATATATATATATATATATATATATATATATATATAGACACACACACATTTAGCACATACCTAGCAATTAAGGCATTTTCCTATATTATGCTAATGCTAGTGTCTAAAGCAACTAAAGCATATATCCTAAAGCATTTTATCGCACAACTCACCATTCATACTTAGATTCTAAGTTCAAGTATAGAATTTTCCTAAATTCTTAGTTCACTTATACTAATGCTCTGATACCAACTGTGACATCCCCAAAAAATTTCAAAACCAATTAAAACTTTTTCATTATGCTTGAGATATTGAGTTGCAGAAAATTCCCAATTAAATAATATTTTTATATAACAAAAGTTCATATCAGGCACATATGTTTATTTAACTCGGCATCCTAACTAAGCTTCAACAGCCTTAAATCCACTACCTGTGATACACATGAAATGATTAGGTCAAGTTTGGGAAAGCTGGTGAGATGCATAGTTTTCAAGCCCATGATAATTTAATCAAATATATTCATAATATCCTTCCTGAAAAACAATCATTGACAAATAATATAGGTACATAAAGTCTGACATAAATACCCTTAAGATATCCTACCCAGCCCACCTGATTCTCACGAATCCTAAGACAACGATTATCCGGAGGAATGACCCTACCAAATAAACCGTTTGAGTATCTGATTGACTACACAACTAGGAGAGTCCATGGCATGTGTAAGTCATATAAAGGCAACCAATGTTCAGAGTTACCGATAAATATTTTATCTATATTTTTGGGTTATAAGTCCACACTAGCAACGTAATTCATTGCACCGCCTAGAATAGTCAAGTGTTGTCATCTACTCTGGCCGATGATCCATACATACTTGTCAGTTATCTGATCTAGACCCACCATTTATAGTTATCGAAGAAAACGGAGTACTTGTACACTCTGCTCTAATCACACACTCCACCTTCAAAATGAGACGTAACCAATATTCACCTTATTTAGAACTAAGTACCTTTTATAAGTCCATATCTAACCCAAACTATAGCTAAAGGCATTTTTGATTCCTAATAACAAGTACTTTTATAGTTATACAAGTAGCACATTGTATAATTAATTCAATTAGCATTTAGTAAATACTTATATTAAATAATACTTTTGAAAGTAACTACGTACTCACCTGAAAAAAGCAGGCGACTCGACTTATGTTAAGATTATTTGTCCTAAATAATCTTCTTTTTTTGATGTGTATTTTAATATTATTTATTTTCTTGTTAAATACTTATATGATTTATACAAAATATTGTATAAAACACATAAGCACATAAATATATGAATAGTCCTTTTTTATTCATTCATATAAAGGTCACAATAGTTTACCAAAGTGATTATAGACTATGACTAATCTATTTCCAAAAGTTTTCTAACATATAGACACACACACACACACACACACCCCTAATCCCGAACACTCCACCCATTTATACCCCCACCCTTGCGCCACTACCCAACCCCCACACATCACCCCATTAGCACCCCATAAACAACCACACCTAACACCCAACACCCCACCCAACACCGACCTACAACCAACACCCATAGATAATACCCACATCCCATACACCAAAACCCACACCCACCTCACATACCTATATGTACCCCTACACCTACTCAATCCTATAGAACCTTCTATATACACCTTATATACCCACCTATCATACACATTATACACCACTCTTACCTCGACCCAACAATGCTTACCTTTGTAACTTCTCAAATTTGCAATAAATTTAAACTTTTTAGAACATTATTTATAAGAGAAAAAAAATTAACTTTAGTGTCACAAAGATCCAAAAACAAAACAAAGACCATCATAAATCATTAATACTCATTTGTAAGTTATAAATCCAAAAATCAAAATGGAAGCATGTATCAACTGTATTATTAAAATCCCAATATAACTAAGCCGAGCCAGTGTGTATCATCATGTATTACCATCCTTTGTAATCGCTGATCTTGAAATACAAGTTTTTAAGGGAAATGATAAGCTCAAAGCTTATTGAATTTCAACACATACAAAATATAACATTAAACATGCTCTACCTCTATCATAAGGATACAATTAACATACAAATATATAACTATACATGCAAGTCTAAGAGCAAATAAGAAACAAGCAACACTAATTTAGGACACGTCGGCCAAAACCCGACCCCCTGCTTAGTGCGTCAAGCACTCTTGTATTCCTCGGTACTTTGAGAGAATATTGTATCCCACGGTACATTGAGAGGATACCATACTCATATCCCTTGGTATGTTTAGCCGATATCATACAACTACTAGTCATTAGGACAAACTACAACTACCCATACATATCCTACATACACACACAAGCTAAAGTAAATGATTAACAATATCACAAAATTTAGTGAGAAACTCAGCTTAAACTATAGGGTAGACTTCAAGTGATAGAACAGGAATTCAACAACACCAATATACTTCAAAACTCTCCTAAATTAGCAATCTAGAGTGTTAATGGCTAGCCTTTAGCCCTAAATGTATAAATAAGCTACTTGTCTTATTTTCCAAATTATGACATGAAACAATAGTTTGTTCAAGACCACGTTAGCAGCATCAAAGCCTGTCAATACTATTATATTTTCCCATATTCCATAAGTTCTGTCTTTTAGATTTCCAGTGACTACTTGTACAACTCCATACGATTTTCTACAATCTACTATGAATTGTACAAAGCAATGTATCATAATATGATAATAGCTAAAGCTTCACCAGTCAGAGAAAATCACACTTTTCACCCTAGTCAGAGTTATCAATGGGTTTAGGAAAAAACCATGTAGTTAATAGACTCAATTTATGAAATTTAGGTACTGAATTTACCTAAATATGACATTCCATAAATTTACTATGATTTGTACAAAATCTTGACAGATTAGGGGAAAACAACATAAAATCACAACTTTTCCCTTTAGTGTTATTTTGGCATATTAAATCATTAAGTGTTGGATAAAGCGTTTAAGTCAATAACTATATTTGGGATGTATTTGACCCGACCCAGCATGGTCCATTTGGGTTGCACTTCACCATAACAATTTGGATAGTCGTTTGAGAATAGTATAGTTATGATTTGTTAATATATTATAAGTTATAATATATTAATATGAAATCATATTATTTAATTAGTATCGATCTAGAATTAATTTGGAATTAATTTAGTGATCAAAAGGTAACTAATTAAATATGGACTCTTATATTTATATAGAGTGGGCCAATGCTTATTTAGAATGGGATATGTTTACATGGAAAGTCCATGGAGCTTTAACCCATGGATCTTATGGAAATGAAAGGTCATGGGTATTAGGGTTTACATGGATGTAACCCTAATCCACCACACTATATAAAATGGGTCCTCGGCAGATGAAATGGCACGAGTGTATGTGAAAAGAAGAGTGACTGATTTCCTAAGTGTGCATACTACTCTCTCAATCTTTTCCAAGTTGTGTGCTGATTTGTGATTCCATTTGAGACATCCACATTATTGGTGCTAGGCTCTCAAACTCCAAGCAATCTACCACAAACAAAAGGTATGTCATTCTACTAGTTTTTTAGTTTCAAGTACTCCATGCCATGCTAGTTAGGATGAGAACCTTGGAAAATTCCTATTTACATGTATTCTAGAGAAAACATAAATCCAAGGTTTCTAGGGTTTTATATATACGATAAGAGTGTTACAATGCTCAAAAACCCATCAGGGGTATCAGAGCCTAGGCTTGTTTTCTTGATACTTGATGCAAATTGCATAAAAATGTTGAAATTCTACTTTCTGCTCAGTGAAATCGCTGAGTCCATGGGGGGAATCAATGATTCAATGTGTTTCTTCATCCTACTCATTGAGTATGTTCGTGAACTCGACGAGTAGGAGGCCCAGAATGTAGTTTTTCGAGTTTTGCTGCTAGAAATGGACTAGAATCATTACCCTAAACTGTTTTGGACTTATAAAACCTATTTTTGATATGGTAATGATTATGCTAATCCATTTACAATGGTTAAATTTTAAAGTTTTATGTGTGTTTATAAGATTCTTGAAAGTGTTGATATGAATGTTCATAAACTTGTGAGTTTTGGTAGATCATAGGAATTATTTGCAAATTGTTTGTTAGTTTAATTCTTGATCTAAATGTTTTTAATGGAGTCCATAATTTTTCCTCAAGTTATTGATTACCAAAATTCATTTCTTTTAACGATCCATTAAAAAACACATAGGTTACATAAAATGAAGAGTCTTCAGTTTAATAGACCATTAAACTTATAAGTTATGAAATGAAAGGTTTTGAATAGTTTCAAAACTTTCCCTCAATATTTGGAATTTGTAAAGTCTCACACGCTTTAGAAAATTTTAATTCCAAACCCTAGAGTTTTAAATGTTAAAATTCAAACCATATACTTTATAATATTAATAGTTAATTATATATATATATATATATATATATATATATATATATACATATATATATATATGTATATATATATATGTGTGTGTGTGTGTGTGTGTCTAAGAGCATGCCAGTTTTACCATTAGCGGGCCTCATTCACAAATCCGGTCTATAAGGGGGTATAAGGTTGTTGCCTATAAAATGACAACTTAATGGGTGTCCACTCTCACCCACCGCTTCCTTGACTGGTGGAGGGTCGTCAGCCGAATGGGTAAGACAAGGACTATAATTCTCATTAAAATATAATGATAAATATAAAGTAACTAAATCTTTTATAAATCCCCAATATTAATTATGGATCAAAATCAACTCATCTTGTAGCTCTAAATTGTTATGGATCAAAATCAACTCATCTTGTAGCTGTAAACAATACACTACCTTCACTACTCGAGTAATGATCTTGTACAGACCCATGTACCAAAGTTCGAAATTTCCCCTCTAATAGAATCAAATCACCCATCTCCATGGTGAAACCTGTAACAGAACATAGTCTCCAGTTTGAGACTCGAGGTCCAAACGGCTTTTGTTGGTGTAACTCTTCTACAAACTACAAGAAATAACCAATCAATCTTGGACCATACAAATCAACTTGGTTGTCTTAAGCACTTTATTTGTGCCTTTTAGTACTCGATAACCAGTCTCATCCCAACACATGGCTCAAACGATTAGTGATATAATATCGAATCTTTGTGTTCCTTGGAAGCTTCGTGATCACGTCCGTTTGTGCCTTTTAATATTTGATAACCAATCTCATCCCAATACATGGGTCCAACGATTACTGATATGCTTCTATTTCCATATGAGAATCTCCAAAGGATTCAATTTGCTATGTGGTCTCCGGTATTAATCCTCGACCATCCTATATGTAAAGCATTCTTCTACATACCTAGTGACATCTAGCTTCATAAGTATTTACAATTAATCCTCATGTAGGTCCCCTTGAATCCTCGTCGCTCCCATATGTATGGCAAATATGAATTTGTAAGCTTCATCCATGTATATCTACCCATTACCCCCAGTGTAAGGAACCCAAAACCGATCGCAACATGACAACAACCTAAACTATAATGGATAAAAAATAGAATCTTTCCTGAAAACCTCTCGAGTTTGGTCTTCTCATCCATAATCGCCACTTCACGCACCTTACCAATCATCTCCAATGTAGGAGTAACTATGTTCATCCACATACATAACCCACGTAGTAGATCCCCAGTTGGCTTCCGATTAATAGCATCATATACTATGTTCTCATTACAATGAGTGTAAAGTATTTCACAGTCACAACCCTTAACCATGTCCAACAACAAAATCCAAATCCCTTCAAAAGTTCCATTAAATGTAAAATTTATGATTTGAAACTTCCGACACCGACCCTCTAAGGCTAAAGATCATTCTCTCCCCCTTTGAGTATAAATCCGACTAGTTCCTCGACAAAGAACAGTACTACTCCAAAATTTAGCAGTGTCTTGCTCAACACATCCTCATACATGTTCATACAACTCTCAACGCTCAAGCTGGCTCGCTGACAAATCAAAACTGTTAATTGCATGAACAAGTCATATCGGATCCACTGACTAGCTATATTCCATCAATACACCCAACCCACATTATTACATTGTTCTACTTTGCACCCAACTTCTTACACCTTGCACTGAACCGTACAACACGACACCCTCATCTTTCACTAAACGAAAAATTAGACTAAACTAGTCTAAACAACCATTAAGTACGTACATACTATAAGCTCAGAGCCAACACTGTTTTTTCATATATGCATGTAATTATCATCTCACAGATTTATACATTCTCATTTACCATTCCTTTAGTTCACGACACCTCTCCGGCCTTGCTATCGGCCAAATCGGGCCTTTATGGCTCACGACCAACACTTCAGTAGGCCTATAGGTATAAAACCATCATCCCAATGAAATGAAGGAACCCCTAACCATCATCCCTTATCCTATAACAATAGTTGCCAAGAATGAAATATAGAACCCTAGGAACCTAGACAATATAAATTAATTTTTGGACCATGCCTCGAATCTCCAAGCCTTAATCAAACAAGAACAAGCAAGGAGACTGTGACAATCATGAAAATTTCCGTCACCAACCACCGTTAGAAAATAATAGGACTAGATAAATGTAATAGCTTAGTGTTGCAATGTTTGATTTTGTAGTCAAATATTGAAAGACCCCAACTTTCGTATTTATGAAAGACCCAAACTTTCATACTATTTCAGAAAAAAAATTCTTAAGTTACTTCCTCAAAACATGCTACATGCATATTTATAAAACAATATTTTATATTGATAAAGTGATTAATAAATATTGGATACAAACCGACTATGTTTTATTACATTTCATGTCTACCTAGGAATCTACTATTCATATACATACATGAACATTAAAATACAGAGAAATGGTAATAACTATTCTAAATCTTTCTGCAGTATAAAACTATATTGGATACTCATCACCTGCAATTGTTAAACATTGACAGGGATAAGCGATAACGCTTAGTGAATTCAATAAATAGATACAATATAATCTTATGCCTTATATATACCAATATGACAGAAGCAAAAGGGAACAAGAACAATAATAACATATGCGTATCATATGTCAGGCTTTCAATATCAACTCAAGATTTGATTCAATGATTTACGATCATTGAGACATAACGATTTCAATACTTGATATGAATCAATAAAGTTTTGGCCCAAATGACACAGAAGAAATATAATTTCTGATTAACATTTTGGTAGATTTCAGGCTTATAGCCCTATCTAACCATTTGCTAATACCATAGAATATAGTTCATTCTCTTACAGAGTCATGCTCTACATGGTCAAAGGCTACATACCATTCTTATCTAACCTTATGCCAACGCCATAGAATAGAAATCATTCTCTTACGAGACATGTTCTACATGACCAGAGGCTACATACCAATACCACCATGAATCTAAGTCCTTTCACTGATCACATGGTCAAAGGTATAACTTTGCTATCAAAAATAGTGAATAAAAATAACACGGGAAAATAACTCAGAATAATAACACTGAAAAGCACATAGCACATATAACAGATACCATACAATTGTTCCTATATATTGAACTCACCTTAAATTAACCGGGGGTTAAATAGTAATTTGGATAGCACTTCGACTTTAAATATGACTTTCTAAGTTGAAAACCGGGAACTTAATTGAAAACCGGGCTCTGCGAAGGTAGGGATTCAAAACCGAAAAGATAAAATTTCTAGGCTTCTCGGGGGTCTCGGGGCGTGTTTCAGGTGCTAAAATTGATACCGAGGCTTCGGGGAAAGTCAAAATGAAAAAAAATATGGAAAAGGGGGTAAAAAGTGGCAATTTCTCAATATTACCCGAGAAGGTTTGCAGCTTTCCTGTTTATAGGCGAGGTTCGAAAGTCGGTTGAGAAGGATGAGTCAGCAGCAAGGACACGAGGCAACAGGAGGAACGAAGCATGTGGCTCGCATGCGAGAGGGGGAGACGGTGGCGAAGCAAGGCTCAGACACGCGTGCAACACGCGTCGACTTCGAACTGGTCCAACGTCTCGATGATGTAGCAGCTTTGTGCGAGGGACGTGGCAGCAACGAGGGTCTCCGGTGGCTTTGCAGGTTTCGGAAACGCAAGTAGGACATGTCTTCGGTTCGCATACGTGGCGCGCATAGAGACGAGTGACGTGGCCGGTACTACTCATGCGAGATTTCTTGGAAAATGTTCCCCAAACTTCTAAAATTCATAACTTTCGCATACAAGCTCCGTTTTTTACGTTCTTTATATGCACGAGTAGCTAAAATTACGCTCTACAACTTTCGTTTTGACTTCGTCTGCTAATTTTGACTTTATATTTAATAATATTATTTTTAACAGACCGGGATAGGAAAATCCGTTAAAAATTCATAACTTCTTCATCCGACATCCGTTTTCATCAGACTTTTTACCATTGCAATACAAATGACGAGACCTTCAATTCTCGTTTAGGATGTATCGGCCAAATATCGCTCGATCTAAAGTTTGAGTTTTTAGCGGTCTATTGCTAATCCGAAATTTAGAAAAATCATAACTTCATCATACGAAGTCAGATTTTGACGTTCTTTTTATCGAATTTCTCGGTTTAACGAATACTATGACTTTCATTTAGATTACTATGGCTAAAAAGTAGTTTATCAAAAACTCACTTTTTACGTCATTTGGTGCTGTGTCGGTTTTGTCGCGAATCTTCGATTGGTCATAACTTTAGAACATGTATGTTACAAATATGCATGTTACACAATTTTAGAACGTGTATGTTACAAATATGTTGTTACAGTTAGAAGTAATTCGACGATTAGACTAAAAATTAAGTGTCCTAAAAGTTGTACTCTCTTTTTAAAATGGTTAATATATTGAGAAAGTACTCCGGATATAAAATTGGTAAAAATTTGACTCCGGTTTGAGGAGTTATAATTTTTGTAAAAAGAAAAATCAGTCACGTAAATAATTATTACGACGTCGAAACGATACATAGAGATTGGTTAAGTTTGGACTAAAGTTATAAATAATAGAATTGTAGAACTCCTCGAGATAAGAAATTTAGTAAAAAGAATGCCAAAAATGGGATCCGCATGAGAGAGATATGATTTTTGTAAAATCATTTATTTTTATCCCCATTAGGTAAAAAGATGAAGGCAAAACTAGCCAAAATAGCCTAAAGGAAATTTATAGTACTAGATGAGATCATCAAATAGATACAGAGAGGGTAAAGATAGGAGATCATATGCTTAACATACCGTTTTTATAAAAATATTTTATGTGCACATGAGGTGCGCGTCTTTTCCCGATGTGCATTTGACACCAGATTCGATCGGTTTGCGAGTGACGTGGTCCATGGAGAGAGTGACATGTGGCGACTCCCTGATGGAGCCATGATGATCACGCTCGACGAGTGCAAATGTATGTGTCATGCGCACGTCAAAACGTCAACTATTAATAGATGGGTCAACAGTCTCATTTTGCACCCGAGAACATTCTCCCTCACTCTCTCTTGGAGCTACTGCAATCCCGAGTTGCTCAGGAGTCCCGAGACCGAATCAACCCTACACCAGCGGTATCACGCATCGATTGTGAGTTCACAACCCTACATTTACGGTTTTAAAGGTGTAACTGGGGGAATACATGCTCATTATACTACTTTATCAAAATATATTTGGTAAACATATATGTAGTTGATATAAATAAACATGAAACGATAGGGTAATATACCGGTGGTAAGTCTGCCTAGTCGTTATGCTACCTGGTAGACAAGGAAAAGATTATACGTAGATGTTATGTTCGACAATTTCCTAAGATAACTTAGTATCGACAAGTAATGTTGGCCAAGTTTTAGGATAGGCATTGTGTTTAGTTGTTACTCTATCCTAATATCCTGATATCATAAAATCGTAATTACTATATTTATATGATAAAAGAAAAGTATATATGCAAGATCAGATATGGATATTCACTAACTAACTAAATAACTATATATATATATATATATATATATATATACACACACACACACACACACACACATATATGTATATATAAAGTGATGATTATGGAAAAAAACGTAAGGATAGACAATGTACTTAATTGTACCATAACTTATCTAAGAATATTTACAAAAGATAATTATTAAATATAGGATTAAGTGTATATGAATTATATATAAAAGAAATCAGTATCAAAGATAGTCTAAGTAAGGAAAACATAAAACAATAATCATATTCAAAATTAATTAACACGCAGTAGTGAGCTGTTATTATTCATCATATAGCCTAATTAAATTCGGCTAAACCTTGAACTTATAATCGTTTATCTTGCGAGAGCTAGAAAGATACGTATAGATCTATACGGGGCTAACACCCTCACTTGCGATTGCTAGTTACAATCCCGACATGATAACTTTCTTAAGTATAAAAACAATACTATTTGACATCTGACGAAGCATCGTGTGGGGTATATATTGGTCCACAACATCGATAATAGGGGATCCTGGTAATATTGTTTGGAAAATCTTAACCTAATTACCTCGAGGGACGCCTTCAAGTGGTTGTATAATCTGATTCGAGAAAAATTATAAAGATTTAGGATAGAAAATATATTCTAAATGAAAGTAAGGCTTTTAATGTTGAAATAGTTTTCGATCAAATAAAATAATAAAAACAGAAAACTATAAAACCTGTGAACTCTTCAACTTTATGTTGAAGTTTACAAAATATATGTATTCTCAGGAAGATGAGTGTGGAGAGTAGTTGTGGAAGGAAAGAAGTCATCAAGCAACTTGTTGGAAGACATTTCAGTTTGTTTTATGCTAGTTATGAGTAGGAAGTGTGCTTAAACTCCAATGCTGTAACGCAAAAATAATTTAGAATAAATAAAAGAAATGTTTGTGCTATATTTATGTATTGTTCAATATACCTTTCATCGTGATCCAATGCACCTACGTTGTACAACTCGGCATTTCAACCATTGACCGGGGGTGTGACAGATTGATATGAGAGCTACATATTATAGCGAACTAGTATTTCCTTAGGAACTATGATTATTACCTAGGGCATACATTCTGAATTAGTTAAACCTAAAAAATGGTATTATTATTAATTACGATACATATAGACTACTTACGCGAGAGGTGACTACTTTGAACAGTTGCTTGGGTTGTTGGATTTCAGAACAACTATATGCTACAATGGTCCTGCCTTCCAGCACTTCTCCTCTGGCCAATCCTTACTCTATAGTCTTGAACTATAAAACATAGAATTAATCAAATATATTTAATCAAACATAATAAAATATAGGGTTATATAAACTCTTATAAATATACCTAAATATCATAAGGATCATCCATTAAATCACTACTTAAGATTTTTTGTCAAAAACGAATCCTAGGGTTAGTATAGTACTACGAAGAAACAACAACTAGACGTAGAATGTGTAACTAAGTTTTATTCACACATAAAAATGGATATCATAGTTGGAAATCTAAATGCTTAAGGATTTATGGATCGAAAGCATAGTTCGATTAGTTGATTTAGAAAGTAGGTGGAGACCTGCAACTTGAGGATTCTTGGATCAATGATTAGATCAACTTATTAACAATTGTAGGCTTAGATTGAAACTTGTTACGTGAGGATTCATAACTAATTCTTGAGGATGGATTGATTAGATTCAGGTATCCGACATACCCTATTTAGAGAATCCTAGGAGATACAATTTTATATATCAAATACTTATAATAACAAATTATTTTTACTATATGATTCTCATATTATCTCTCATAAGCATCTTTAATGTTTGATGTATTATGTAGGGTATCAGAGTGATATAGAGGACATATGGGATTGGGTGTTGCATCCTTTACAATAGAAGGACCATGTTGTGCCTCACACGCTAGAGATAGAGAGTGACTATGATCCTATGACGACTTTACCTCCTACCCTAGTATCAGCCAAGGAGGATGACAAGCCATTCAAGAACGAGGAGGAGCCAATCGAGGAGGATAAGCAATATTATGAAAGATTCAGTGGGGAAACATCAGACAAATCACCATATCCAGATTCATCATCCCATGATGACCCTACCGAGCACGTTGAGAGTCAAGAGGAGGACACTTCTAAGTCAAATGTATCCCTAGAGATTGTGACTCCACTACCCCCATCTTCTGGTCAATCCTTCAGTATTCGTGAATTGGGGCCTAGGATGATATGCACTCCGAGGAAATACATCCCTATACTATCCCGGAAAAGAGCAATATCGCTGCCATCATCATCTAGAACCTTAAAGAAGTCGTACCCTACCCAAAGTGGACTCCTTAGGTAGACGAGTGGATTGATGAGGGCAGCATCAGGTTTTACAAGGCTGGAGAATCTTCATCGAAACCATTTGATGTCATTGAGGAGGGATGTGAGGATGTTGACTAGTAGGGTATAGAAGCTAGAGTGGAGTAGGGAGGTGGATGAAATGAGGATCCTCCATGTATATCACTATCTGGAGGAGGCTTATACTCAGGTTTAGTTTTAGCAGATTGATATCAAGGGTTTAGACCAACGTATAGGAAAATTGGAATAGAGAGTAATTGTGGCAGAGATCGGTGCGGTTTCTATGGAGGGGATGATTGGTTGCATACAACACCACATGGAACAAGTTGTGGGATTGGTAGTAATTTATTTTGGTATATGGTAGATAGTTCTACCTAGGGAAGATGAGAGCTATATTTTAGGGTTTGGAGGATGGAAAAGATAGTAGATGATAGTACATTGCTATGTATTTAGTATGTAAGATAGAGGATTTTCCTGTTCAACCCACCTGTTTTGTACATTTTTCGTAAAATCATGATGTAAATGTAATCAATGAAAATAATTGAAATTATATGTATTTCACAAGTGATCTTATTGCATTGTGAAATTTGTTGTATACTTGATTTTTTTTACAGTTATGGATAACTCTTTTAACTAATTTTCAAACAAATATCGACTAATTATAAGGATTATAACCCTGACCATGAACCCATGAACCCAACTGTAAATGAGGCCTTCATAGCGCAATGTGTGGCCGATGCAATTGCAACCTTAGAAACCAATTGGAACATCAGCTCTAGAAGTAATGCAGGAGAAGGTTCTAATGGAGATAACTGAGGTCCACCCAGGACATGTTCATATAAGGATTTTATGAATTGAAAACCAAAATCCTTCCATGGAAACTAAGGTGTAGTCAGTTTGACTCGGTGGATAGAAAAGATTGAGTCTATTTTTTATTTAGATTCTGCTCAGAAGACTGTAAGGTGAAGTTTGCCACTAGTACCTTCATAGATGCAACCCTTTTCTGGTGGAATAGCTATCCAAAAATGATAGGTCTTAGAAATGCTAATGTCATATCGTAAAATGAACTGAAGAAGCTCATGATATAATAATATTGCCCACGTGAGGTAATGCAGAAGCTAGAACAGGAGCTTTGGAGTTTTGAGATTAAAGAAGTCGATATTGATGCTTATACCAACAATTTTAATGATATCTTCACTTTATGTCTTGGAATGGTCACTCTGGAATATAAGAAAGTGGAAGGAAACATTTGGGGTCTGCCTCAGCCCATTCAAGGTTTAGTTACCACCTCAAAGCCAAGCACATATGACAGTGCAATGTGACTTGCCTTCATCTGTAGAGCTGAAATATCTTGTAATATGTCGAAGCCTATGTATATGTTAGTTTCGTATGTTTTCTATGTATTTGCTAAGGCATGTTTATTTCGAAGCTTAATGTTTAGCCTTAGTATTTTTTTTACTTTCAGTCTTCTATAAATAGAAGCTGAACATAAAGTTTATAAAGAGTGTTTTCCAACACTTATTCCTATCTGTTTTGTACTCATGTTGATTGAAAGTAATATGAGCTAAACCAGATGTTATTTACATCGTGTTTTCATATTACATCATTTTACTATGATTTGAATCTTATACTCGATTAAACTTGTCAACAATTGGTATCAGAGCCGGAATCATTACTGTAAGGATCTGATTTTCATTTGCATCTCTCATTTTTGAGTCACAAGTTTGTCTCAAAAGTTTCCACACTGTTTGATTTAGAAGACCATCTCTGATCTACAATTTTGATTTGAATCTACATTTTAATTGTGTAATCGAGTAATCAATTTTGAGTGTCTGATCAATTCATTCATCAAATTTCAAATTTCTTCAAGTTTTTCTAAAAAATCTCATTCTTACGTTCATGGCGAATTTCAACATGAACACAATGAATTCATTTTATCATCTGTTAGGATCTTCTCCGAAGATTCCTATGTTGATTCTAGAATACAATGCTTAGTGGGCTGATCGAATGGAGGATTATGTGAACGGATTGGATGAAGAACTCTGGAGCTACATTACATGAATCACTCAATCTCCATCGAATATTCAAACTATTGGATCATCTGGGTCAACACCTGCTGTTATGGATCAAACCACTAGGCTAAAGAACAACGAAAACACTATTTGAGAGAATTGTGAGGTGCATTTCCACTTGTAGTTTACAATTACATCCATGGTTGTAAAACTGCAAAGGATATTTTGAATACTATGAAAGAAAAATATCAGGGAAGTGAGAAGACGAAGATAAATTTTGTTAAGCAATGTCTTGTGGAGCTGAAAGAGTTCAGACAAATGGAAAATAAAATGATTGAAGTTTACTATGATCGTCTTAATGAATTGATCTATGGATGCAATCGTTATGGAATCACAAGGTCATCAATGGAGTTCAGTCTCACTTTTGTGATGGAACTTCGTAAGGAGCGGAGGAGTGTCAACATGATGGTGAACAATCAACAAAGATTCGTTACTTCATCTCTAAATGATTTGTATAATCAGTTAAAAACTCACAAAAGTGATGTGAATGAAATGGTTGAATAGTCGAAACTTAGCTTGGGAGGTCCTTTAGCTCTTGTTTCGAAAGTTTCTCAGAAAGAAGCAGTTGAGAAAGTTGATTATGATGAAGAAGGCTTTATAATGAATTCTGGTGATGAAGCGATTGCTTTTTACTTGAACAACCGAGTTAAAAAGTTTTTCAAGAAACCTTTCAATTCGAAGATGAAGGAAAGTGATGTGAAAGGAAGTTTCATCAATAAGTCTGTGGGTGAGGAGACGAAGAAATTCGAGAAGAATGAGGTGAAGGCATCTGAAGCCAAAATTGAGAAGAAACATAAGGGAGATTCGGGCATTAACTATCACTACTGCAATGGAGCAAATCATTTGGCTAATGATTGCATGCTTCGTTAGAAGGAAGAGAAAAACAATAAAGTCAAGGATGAAGCATACAATGTAGAGGAACTAGAAGAGGTTCGACCAAAAGTGAAAGGGATGTCATTGGTTGCAAAAGGAGAATGTGAGGAAGATGGCACGAAGTAGATCCTTTCTTCAGGATCTGATGACAAAGCGATGCGTAATCCGACGCATGGTGCCATGTTTGCACAATTTGAAGAGAATGAGGATGAAATGGTGACTGGTCGTTGTTTCATGACCAAATCTTGAGACAAATCACTGATGACTACGAAGGTACATTCTATTCTTTAATTTTTTAGCATTTCTTTACATGCTTAAGATTCTGAAATAATTGCATTTGATGATACTGTTGCTTACTTTGATACAATTGTGGTGTTTGCTAGTAATGAAGCTAAGAAATTAAACATCCAGTTGCTAGAGACCCAGAAATTGCTAGATCCGAAATCAAGCAGGATAGAGTTTCTAGAATTGCAATTGAATAATGTGAATAATGATAAGGAATGTCTAGATAAGGATGTTCGAATGTTACTTGCTCAAAGAAACATTTACTATAATTCAACAAAAATATTATATGCTAAATTGACCTCATTGAATCATTCATCTGAGATAAGCAAAGAACAACATAGGAAGTTATTGCCTTGTCTTGTTTTAGAAAGAGAAAACATTGATAGTTTGTCCTATAACTATGAGAAAACCATAGAAGAATTCGATAAAGTGCCTGATAATCGATTTCCTTATGGTATTGTTACGATAGACGAATACTTGAATGCTGATGAACTTGGTTGAATAGTGAATGATACTTTAACCAAAAGTGAACAACTCAAAATTTTGAAAAGAACCGAGAACTCAAAACTCGACTCTAAATCTAATTTTGCAGACATCGATGATAATTCTGATAGTTTTAGCGAAATCAGTGAAATTGAGGAGGAGGAACGTATTGATTATTCTCAGTTATCTGTCATTAACGTCACATCTAAGTCAAAAGGTAAAGAAATCTATAATGATTTGATGGTTGAGGATGACATTGATAGACCCTCTACTTCGAATGTTTTTGACTTTGATCATGTGAGTGTTTGAGATAGTCAAACAAATAGTAGTGATGATGAGATTGAAGACGAAGGGTCAAACAATTCTGAAATAGAAAAGAATGTTTAAAACGAAACAACTGTTAAATGAATTGTTGTTGATCAAGTGTTTGGAGATACTAAACAGTTCGAAAAAGTGTTATCTGAAAAAGGTGCTCATTTTTTGGAAACAACACTACTAGAAAAATAACCTTTTACGACGCGCATTTAATGACACACACTGATAGAGGACGCAGATTTGAGCGTGCCCTAAAAATTAATGTTAGTTTCCCAAAATTCGAAGGATAGAAGACACGCATTTTTGCGTACCCTAAAATTAGTGTCAGAAAAGAAAAAAAAAATACGGAGGGCACCTATCAAAAGATGTGTGTCTTGTAACTGTGTCGCTTTATTGAAAACACGCATTTTTAGTGGGAAAATGAAATCCAAAAAATTAACCCCCGCCTATTCATCCCAAAAATTCCCTGCCTCTTTGAATTAGGGCCTTCGTCTTCATCCACAGCTTCCTCAATTCCTCGATCCATCACCTCCACCAAAAACCTAATTCTCGATTCCAACAAGTTCTTACACTCTTAATTCAACCCTAATGAGCTGAGGATTTAGGGTTCTTACCTCCTAATTATCAATTTGATCCGATGATTTAAGGTTCCTAAATCCGACCCTAATTTTTTCTATCTCACTCTCGTATTTCCATCTCATCCCTCTCGCCTGGTTCAAAACACGTAAGGGGCGATGAAAACACTATTTCTTTGCATATTTTGGTCTTCACGAAGATCTCGTTTCCATGTAAGCTTTACGTTTCGAGCCCAAAACATCCTCATGCGATGTCATCATCTTCTCTTACTTACACATCTGCACTCGGTGGTTCTTTGTCTAGAAGCACCACTCCCGAACCACAAATCGTGGCTTGGTTAACTAATCCTTGCATTCCTGCTGCCGGAGGCAGGGTTAACTCTAGTCCATCTGAACCATCCGACCTAGCAGCAAGCATGAGTCTATCAGCAGATGGTCTGACAAATCAAGAAAAAGAGATTGATGACCAGAATACCCATATCAAACATCCATACTTGATCAACAAAGGTTTGTATCAATTTTAATGCCATGGTACATATATCTTCTCATCTTCTCATCTATCTTCTCATCTTTTACATATCAAGTTTAAGCCTAATACTTTCAGTTTCTAGATTATATATGCAGAGGAGCTAGAGGCGGTAACCTAGAATCACGGTGTAACGCCTAATTATGAGTCTTAGTGATAAATCAATGATGCGAGATAGTCATGCATACACCAATGGATCTGAGTTTCAAATGATTAGGTAAGGTGTAAATTAGGAAAAAAGAATAAGGTGTTCGATTCACCCTTCTCCAAATTCTTTTCTTTAATATCTATGTAACTGAGTCACATGCCACTATCTTAGAATCATGAATAAGGTGTTTGACTGAAACTTTGGATGAGATGGTATCATAGTTACCTAATTCACTCAGAAGGCTACGAACTGCATACCAAATCGTTTTGTACCCAATCGGGTACGAAAGTGTTCCGAACGCGACCTGGATCGCAAACCGGTACGGTGTCGAGATAGTTCCCAATTGGAATCTGGAACAAGTTTGATTCGGTAATCTAATAGTTCCAAAACACGATTTCAGGTTCAATTTCTTAAATTAGTATTTCGATTTCTGATATTGGTATGCCGATTTTATGGAATAGTGGGAAACTGCCGACTGTTTCCACATCGATTCTTAGACTCTTAATTCTAATTCAGCGAACCATCTTTCACACTAATGTTCAATTTCTTATTCTGAGTACTATAATTTTGTATAAAATACTCAATTTGAAATCATCTTTTAGAATGATTGTTTGTGTAGTCGATTTTTACAAAGTATATATAGAGTCTATATGTAGCAGACTAGCTATTCAAGTTCTTGTTCAGTGGGATTATTGGTCCTGAGCTTGTTATTCAAGATCTTGTTTAGGTTGATAAGGTCTCTTAACTCTTCAGAGCTTCTTCTTATTCTTCTTCTTTTTTTAACTATGTGTTAATTCAGTGTGAAGGTAGTATGTGTTTTGATGATTATTTAATCTGTGAGATAGCATTATCACTTCATGTTTCATTGGTTGTAGTCATTGGCTGAAGCTCTGGACAGTCAGGTTAAGACCAAGGTCTATATTAAGGTAAATAATTTTCATCTCTTCAATTCTGGTGTGGAGAGAAAATGACAATTATAGCCTTTACATTCCAGTTAACAAATTTCATAATATCATCAATTTGAACATGATATAATTTACATTAGGTAAAGAGTTAATGACTTGATACATTCAGTCTTAGGCTTTGGCTTAAGCATGTAAGAGTTAAATGATGATTATACCCTTGGTGTATGGATGGTGATGATTTGGTTTATATAGTGAGGTGAGGTTTGTATACTCAGATCTGAAACAATAAAATCCATAAGCTTTTTCATAATTGGAAGCTATCCTACCCTACATATATATATATATATATATATATATATATATATATATATATATATATATATATGCATATTTAGTTATTCTATAAGCTGATGTGGCATATTTCAGGCGCTTTTGGCTAAAATACGTGAAGGAACAGTAGAAGTGAATGCAAACAATGGCACCATCAGTGGTGTTCTTGTAACTGTGGGATATCTTGCTAGAGTGGTAGGAGATTGTTACATTTTTTTTGTTCTCTTAAGTGTAAAATGTTTGGTTTGTTGAGTCTTACTTGTATATGTGAAAGGTGCTTTTGTTATGAGATAATATATCCCCGAACTTATGCCAAGAACTGTTGAAGCTTTTTTGGATGGAGCTGCTACTACTAAACGTGAGGTTTCTGTTGCAACTGTTGGTCAGGTTGTACAGAGCACAGGGTATGTATTCATCTTTACCAATATTACAAGTGACACTGCAATGTAGTTCTTTTGCTGGGCTTACTTTTAGTATTGCGTGATGTCATCGGATTTTGCCATGGCTCAATTCCGTTTTGTGGTCCCTATTTTGTTAGTCCCCGGACACTGGAATTACCAAAGAATGGGTTACATGATCCTCTACAATTTCTATAGAAACGCAGTTTTTGTCCTCGTTTTATTCTGGTAACTTCTTCTCTTCATCTCCCTCCAATCAAAAAAGCATTCGTTTTCCAATTTCTACAACTCTATACAGGTATGTTTTATTTTAGCATTCACTCAATCAACCACCATTATTCAATATCTACCTTACAGTTGATAATTTAATGGATGTCCTACACTCTTTTGTTTGATAGACACATTTAGATTCATCAATTGTTCGACATAAGGATCATATAATGAAGCTAGAGTTGAGGACTTCATTGATGACTATGTGGAACGACATCAGGTCATCATATACTTTTTTCACTGTCACATTTTCTCAATAGTTTCTTTAAGGTTCTCTCCACTATGTGGAACGAAATAAGGACTTCATTGATGGTAAAAGAATCTTGGGTTTTCACTTTTCACAAAGTATCTAAAACCACCACAAACCATTTCATCTACAGGAGGATTTTGATGAGTTTGAGCATGTTGATATGTTATACAACACCTTATCACTAGACAAAGTAGAAGCTCTAGAAGATCTTGTTATCATTGGTCCACCTGGCCTCGTGAAGGTAACAACATATCTGTTGTTTAAAACCCTACTTGTTGAATTTATATTCCATTCATCATCTAGAAACTAGTTCCAATTAGAAACCATGTCAACTTAGTCAAGTTAGTTTGCTTAATTGCCCTATGTAGAAGGAATTCATATGAAGAAAAAATTTCATGAAAATAGTGGTCATCATTTTTATTGTTTTGGCAGGGCGTTGGTGCTACTGTTTATGTCTAATTTCAAATTTAGTATTGATCAAAAGGACTAAAGATCATAAATGGTATAGGCATGGCATTTTGTCAAACAGTTGATATGCATAATATTTTATCAGATATTGATCCATATGGGTCGTGTGGCAAACCATTACGTCCACCAATTTTGGAACAGGCAAACAAAAAACCATGCATTATTTAAGATGTAATGAGCATTTAGTCGTAAGTCTTTTTACAAAATATTTCATTATATGTTCTCTAAAAGAAAAAAAAAACTACACTTCTAATGGTATCAGTAAAATTGTAACTGGAAATGGTGAAAAGTAAAACAGAAAACACCTGATGCTGATAATAAGATTGAACTATTGCAAAGATGCCAGCAGGATACCTTACAACAGGTGAATGCTCACATTCAGTGACTGAAACAAAAAAACAAATAATAAGCCAACCCATTAGCTTATAAAAATATTACCCTATTAAAATAGTAGAAATCTGGTGACGTTTAAATATAACATAAGCAAAAAGGTTTTTCATATTTTTTTTATCCATTGGACTATAACTTGGTCTTAGAATTACCTTATGTATATCTTCTTGTTGTTTTTGCTGAATCTCCTTGCCAAAATCTTGCAACCTTATACATGAAGTAGACATCATCAATTTCACATCAGGGCTGAATGAGATTAGTGTTCCATGTATTAAAGTGTTAAAGTTCTGTAAAAAATTACCTTATGTTGATTATCTCCATGCTAAACTTCTGATCCATTTTACATCAATTTTACCACTTCCTTCTTGTAAACAACATCAAATTGAAACAATAAACTTTTTGACTACCTATAAGCTTTTGATGACTGTAAACAAAAAATGAAAACTTAATTGGATCGTAGAATTCAACAATCTTTTTGATCACCTATAAATTTGCGTACAACAAAATTTAGGGAAAGTAGAAAAAGATGAAACAATGAATAAAAGAATCCAACAAAATTGTCACCACAAGATTTTATTTTTATGGTTAAATAACCAAACTCACTTCATATCTCTCTTTTTTGCTTTTAATCAGAAAAATAATGATGGTCTAAAAATGTTAGCTTCTACTTTAATCCCTCAGCCTATGTCAATAACCAATGTCGGATTCGAAGAGGACATAAAAGTGTCCTTTGGAAGGTATTATATTTATATATATATATATATTTTTTCATTTTTTATAAAAATAAAAAATCCTCTCAAATCATTCTTTATGAACTTTTGTTTTATGTTGCAACATGCTATTGCATGGCCTTGCCATGAGTGAACATGATGCTGACCTTGAGGTATAATATAAATTGTAACATATGGTTTCATCTTTGAGTAGCAGAATGATGTTGCCAGATGATGACAAGGTATTTCCCAACTCCCCTTTTGTCTCATTTTATAAATTCTTAATTTAGTAATTAAATCTTTCTTTTGTATTTTAGGTAATTTCTTGCTGTGTTCCTAGGATCCTTGAGGATACGAAGAAATGTTCTTTACAAGAATTCTTAGCATAATGAAAAACCACAGGGAGCTATGGCTGTTATGGTAAGGGTTTAGGTGTTTTGGTTTAAATTTAATGGTAAATACTTTTCAAGTTTTGTTAAAATTGTTTATTTTGTTTTGCGTAGGTTAAACTGAATGTTTCTTTACTAAAAGATATTAGTGATGGTATTGACTTTTGTTTCAAGCTAGCCAAATAGGAATCCATGATTCTTCTTCCAGGTGATTACAATCCTTTTGTAACATTTTGTTGGATTTTATAATGACCGAGTAAATATCTTTTTTTTGGGTCTTGTAGGACTTACTGTAGGTTTGAAAAACTGGATTCGTGTAACTTTTGTTGCAGTCCCATCTTCTCTTGAAAAAGCTCTTGATAGAGTGAAGTCTTTTTGCCAAAAGCATTCTCATAAGCAAAAGGTTCATATTGATTTAGTATAACATAATTCAAGCAATACATATTTTTTTATTGCATAGTCAGTCAATGTAATTACTTTTGCTCACTTGATGTTATCCAATCATGGTTTATATTTGTTTTATCTTTCCATGGAACGATTATTTGTATGATATTAAATTTATGCAATGGATTCTATTTTTTGTATATGATATTTTATTTTCTATTATGAAACATTAAATACAAATTTGATGTGAAAACAAGTAAATCTATAAATAATATTTTTTCAAACAAATTATGATATGCAAAAATGTGTGTCATCTTCATTTATGACATGGCCTTTCTTAACATGGGCTTTCTTGATATGCATTGCGTGTCATTAACACGCGCGTCGTAAGGTTACGACACACGAATGCGTGTAGTCTCCTTTATGACAGGGCTTTCCTTGATACGCATTGCGTGTTGTCTATAGACGATGCGCAAAAGCGCGTCATCTCTCTTTATGACAGGGCCTTCCTTGACGCGCATTTGCGCGTCGTCTGAGCCTTTACAACACGCAATGAGCGTCGTAAAAGGCTGTTTTTCTAGTAGTGCAAACACTATGGTGTATCCAAATTTTAAGTGCACAGATGATGTTGTATTCTGAAATTACGTGTTTGTCACTACTGGGAATGTTGAAAATATCAAATCAGAGTTTAATAAAATAATTGAAGAAGATAACAAGAAAACATAAGACGAATGATTCTTTTCAAATCAAAGCACAGTCGAAAATAATTTAACAAAGAATTCATATTTTTTTCAAAGGCAAAAACCACAACGAAAATGGGTAGAAAACAAGAAAATACAAAAGAAATTTTGAAACAAGAGTCAAATGAAACAAATGAGACTGTAAAACTTAATTCACAAGAATCTAAGGATCTTGTTGAAAAATTTTCGAAGGAAAAAGGAATTTCAAAAAGACAAGCAAGAAAGAAGTTTTTTTTGGCAAGTTGTGTCAAATGAAAAACAATCAAAAACAACCATGAAGAAAATGTTTGAAAATGAGTTGTCTAAACCAGTACAAAGAAAGTTTTCAAATCATTCAGATAATAAGAAAAATCCCGCTCAACCAATTTCGTCTGATTCTCAAAATACTTCTATGAAAATTTCAAAATCATCATCTTCAAAGATTTTTCAAACAAATCTTCCACACAAGAATTTTTATTCAAAAAGCCAACAAAAGTTTTCAATATCAAATTCATCTGAAAATGTTCGACAATTCAAAAATGTTCGAAAATTTGAGAACACTCGAAAATTTGAGAACACTCGAAACTTTGAGAACATTCAAAACTTTGAGAACACTCGAAAATTTGAGAACACTCGAAAATTTGAAAATATTAGAAAGTTTACTCCACAAAAACCAAATTTTCCGAATCCATGTTCAAAACAAGCCACTAATGTTTCATACACAAAAGGTTCATCTGAGGTGGAAACAATCAATCGTTGTCTTGAGAAGAAAGGGAAAAAGTATCAATCGTGAAAGTTTTCTCAACATCAAATCCAGAAGGCCTATGGACAGTATTTGAATGATACTTCATCTGGAAGTTTATCTTCAAAATAATCCATTACTCCAGTTCAAAAATGGCAACTAATCTCAAAGAACAAATACACTGAGAAGAATGAGAAGACAATCAGTGAAAGTCCAAAACTATCGAAAAATTATGTTTCGATACCTTTAACTGATGATGTCGACTTAATTGATAATAAAAGTTCGAAATTGGGCTTTGGGTTCTAAACATCATTCACTTTTTCAAACTAATAACCAAGGACCCAATCAGCCTTGGGTACCTAAATTCTTTTAATGATTGCATGTATTATGTGATGAGAAATTTGATGAAAAATGGTATCTTGATAATGGTTGCTCATGTCACATGACTGGAGAAAAGGAGAATTTGCGAGATTTTAGAAGTTTGGACAATGCTGGTGTTGTAAATTTTGGGAACAATTGTAAATGTTAAGTAAAAGGATATGGGAAAGTAACGAATGGATAGTTTACTGTAAATCGTGTTGCTTATGTCGAAGGTATTCAACATAATGTGATAAGTGTTTCACAACTTGTTAAGGGCACTGGCAATCAAATTGGGTTAACGAAGAAGGAAGTATCATTTCTAATGTTGAAACAAACGAAGTGTTGCTGAAATCAAAACAATATGACGATATGTTCACTCTTGACATAAAACCTATTGTTGGGAAACCTTCGGATTGTTTACTTTGGAAAGCTCCATCTGATGTTAGCTGGCTGTGGCATCGATGTTTATCACATTTAAACTTTCGTAATTCGAATAAGTTGGTAGTTGAAGATCTTGTTCAAGGTTTACTAGTTTTTTTGTTTGACAATGATACTTTATGTGCAACTTGCGAACAAGGAAAACAACATTGAAAAGGACATCCAATTGTCATAGATTCGAAAATGGTTGAACTATTGGAACTTCTTCATATTGACCTTTGTGGACCATAAACTCTTGACACTCTTAACAAGAAACGATACATTTTGGTTATTGTTGATGATTTTTCACGATTCACTTAGGTGCATTTTCTCAGGTTAAAATCCAAAGTCGCTCAAACAATGATCAAATTTATCAAGAAAATTGAAATGAGCCTAAAGAAGAAAGTTCAAAAAATCAAAAGTGATAATGGTTCTGAGTTTAAAAAAAATGTGCTTGATTCGTTTTTAACTGATAAAGGAATTTCGCATAATTTCTCATCACCATACACACCACAACAAAATGGTGCGGATGAAAGGATGAATAGGTCTCTTATTGCAGCAGCAAGAACTCTGTTGACGTATGCGAGTCTTCCTCAATATCTATGGGTAGAAGCAGTTTCGACAACATGTTTTACTTAGAATCAATCATTTATTCATCGTCGTTTCAATATAACTCCATATGAAATCATAAATAACCGAAAACATAATGTCAAGTTCTTTCATATCTTTGGTTGCAGGTGTTTTATCATGAATCTCAAAGATAATCTTTCGAAATTTCAAGTTGAAAGATGTTTTGAACAAAAACCAATTCTTAATTAATCAAATGATGAATCTGAAAGTTATAATTCATCTGATTTTGATTATGAGTTAATTTTTGGTGTTTCAGATAGGGCTGCTAATGTTGAAGTACATGCTGTTGACAATCGAATTCCTAAATCTTCGAAACATATTGATGATTCGATAATTACGTCAAATACAATTGCTAGTGGAGAAAGTATGCTAGATGCACAAGTAGAGGGTAAACACTTGAATATACCCTCAAATTTTGAGCGGGAGCATCCTTTCGAGGGGGAGAAAAGTAGTGGAAATAAAAGTGTCGTAGGGGAGCACCAAGATGACAATTATATTGAGGGGGAGAATGATGATACTGAAACCATAAATCTTGATAAAAATGATGAATTTAATGAACTAAATGATAATAATTCTGTTGCAGGATCCGAAAATGAAGAAATATACGAAGATGCACCTTTCGAATTTGATCCATTATACCCACCACTAGAAAAATGGACAAGAAATCATCCAAAAGAACAAGCCATTGGGAATGCACAAGATGGGGTTTTGACTAGAGCTCAAATTCATGCAAAGAATGAGGTACTAGATGCTCATCAAGAATTTTGTATGTTTAATGTTTTCATTTCGAAAATAGAACCAAATATAGTTAAGGTTGCAATGAAATACTCAGATTGGGTTGTAGCAATGCAATCTGAACTGACTGTGTTCGAAAGTAACAAGGTTTGGTGGTTAATTCTTAAACCTGAAAATGTTTTGATTGTCGGACTAAAATGGATTTTTAAAAACAAAATTCACAAATATGGAAATATCGTTTAAAATAAAGCACCATTGGTTGTTAAATGATATTCGCAACAAGAAGGTATCGATTATGATGAAATCTTTGCCCCTGTCGCAAGACTCGAGGCTTTTAGAATGTTTTTGGATTATGCAGCTCACAATGATTTTGATGTTTATCAAATGGATGTGAAGTGTGCTTTTTCTTAATGGTGAAGTCCAAGAAACAGTTTATATCAAACAATCTCCAGGTTTCATAGATGAAAAATATCTTTATCATGTTTATATCTCAGATAAAAAGCAGTATATGGGTTAAAACAAGCACCAAGAGCTTGGTATGCAACTCTTACCAATTTCGTAAAACAATCGAAATTTAAACAAGGATCAATTGACCCCACATTATTTCGAAAGAAAGTTAGGAATTATCTAATACTTGTTCAAATTTATTCCGATGATATTATTTTTGGCTCTACTAACCCTGCATTGTCTAGTGAATTCAAATATTTGATGAAAAGCCAATTCGAAATGAGCATGATGGGAAAAATCAATAATTTTCTTGGTTTAAACATTCATCAAAGAAGAGAAGGAATTTTCCTCAATCAAGAAAAATGTACCCGAAATTTGCTCGAAAAATTTGGAATGACAAATAGCACGAAGTTAAGAGTACCAATGGCGGTTGGAACAAGGCTAACACCTTCGTTAGACACACCTTATGTTGATCTTACTTTATATAGGAGTATGATAGGTTCATTGCTTTATCTTACAACAATTCGAACTGATATCATGTTTTTTGTATGTAATTGTTCTAGGTATCAAGCAAATCCAAGAGAGCCACATTTGACTGCAGTGAAAAATATTTTTCGTTATCTCAAGGGAACAATTTCATTAGGATTGTGGTATCCTTCAAAATCTGGATTTTTCATTCAAGCATTTTTAGATGCAAATTTGGGAGGATGTACTCTTGAAAGAAAAGTACAAGTGGAGGATGTCAATTATTGGATGGGAAGCTTGTAAGTTGGCAATCGAAAAAGCAAACATGTGTTGCAATTTCAACTGTTGAAGCTGAGTATGTTGCACTGCCGCTTGCACTTCGCATATCATATGGATCCAGAGTCAATTACATGAATATGCAATTAATATGAAAAAGATTCCATTGTATTGTGATTCACAAAGTGGTATACGCATTTGTCATAATCCAGTACAACATTCGAAAACTAAACATATTGCACTTCGTTATCATTTCATAAAAGATCATGTTGAAGATGGCAATATTGAAGTTCGTTTTCTAAAAACAACTGATCAGCTTGCTGATATTTTAACGAAAGCATTGGACGAAAAATCATTTGTAAGAATTTTGACAGTATTGGGAATGATCAAAGGGGGTTCTGTTCGTAAGAATGATTCGAAAGAATAGAGAAAATGGACAGTTGTCAAAGTAAGAGGTTATTGTTCATAGTCAATGCTTCGATACACTTTGTTGTTGACATTTGGGAAAGAAAAGATTCGATAGTTTGCTACATTTCTAAGTTTTTGTTTATTCCTTAATTTCGAAAATTTTGAAAAACCAAAAATATTTTTTGTTTGTCTGTATACTTTTCAAAAAATTAAAAATAACAAAAGGATTTTCTTTTGTTATTTGTTTTAATTTTCGACAAACTCAAAAATAAAAAAATATTTTCTTTCTTTTCAAAAATATAAAATACCAAAAAGATTTTTTTTTTGGATTTTTGTTATATGTATTTTGTTTTTCGTTCAAATGTGCAGAAATCAAAAATATCTTACAAGGATCATGCTAGCATTTCTAGGGCTAGGTATACCTTCAAAACTTTATACTAGTTAGGATGTCCCTAGAAGCATGTTGTAGCATGCTGAATCAGGCCTCCATTGACTCAATGTGTGATTTCAAAAGCCTTAATGATATCTTTCGATATTAAAATGTCTTCCCAATCAGGCTTGTACTCACATTAGTCTACTGAGCTACCTAACTCTTCTCAAATGAGTTAAGAGTTTTCTGTTTGGTCCAATCATAACAGAGGTACAAGTGACTTCTTGAAATAATCTTTTTCATATGAAACTTCTAACATAGTTCACACACAATGAAGTATGTCCAAGAGGTCATTGATCAAATCAATCATGACTTAGACATATCAAAACTCTATGTCTATGATCTTGATTCATGAGGCCGTGATGAAAGTGAAACCCAATTTTATAAACTTTTAAGGAATTGACGGGGAACTATGTTCCATATTTTCACAAAACATTTGTTTCAGTACCAAATTTTCGATGCTCCAAATCATATTCTTTCGTTATAAGTGGTCTTGATGAAATGTTCGAAGCCCAAGACATTTGTCACTGACTACACTGGTCACACAAGTAATTTCTGTTACAATTACTCACCTTATGTTTAGTGTAACATCCAAAACTTTTCAACCAATTTCAACTTTTGAAAAACAACCCATATTCATTAATTCATTAGAAAAAAGTTTTCAACTCATTTATTATCAAAGTATTTCCCAGAACCACATCATAAATTCATAAAACATGAGGAGTAGTACGATCACGCCTTAGCCTTGCCACGATCTCCTAAAGTACCTGAAACAATACACTGAAAACTTGTGAGCCCGAAAGCTTAGTGAGTTACCCCCAAAATACCAACCACATATACCATACTCATAACATATCATATCATAAACAGAACAACCATGCACTTCGGGTCTACTGTGTGACTGGTCCGCAACACCGGGCCTTTAATTCACCTGGTCCACCCTCCGAGTCTAGCCATATACATCGAGTCTGCAGTGTGGTTGGTCCGCCCGCACCGGGCCTTTAACCCACCTGGTCCACTCTCTGAGTCTACAGTATGACTGGTCCGCCCGCACCGGGCCTTCAGTCGGCCTGGTTCACTCTCCGAGCCTTGGCACGTCTGGTCCGCCCTCGTGGGGCCTACAGCCTATCCGAACCGCTCGCTGGGCCTTCAGGATATCTGGTCCGCCCTTGGTATGTTGGCCTACAGCACAATGCAGGACCCCCTCATCCCAACCCCAATCAACCAACCATGTGCACATAAACATATAATCATATAGTAATTCATCACTAATCAACCTATCTAGCAGATCACATACATAGCACACTCTAACCAGGATCCCGACCTAATCAGTCACCAACATAACATCATCCTATATACCAGGATTCCGACCTTAACCAGGTCTTTAACATATACCATCCTAACTACCAGGATGAAACATATAGCAAAGCAATAACATAACAACTACAAGGATTTCCATCCGATAAGGGGCCGACCTTGGTGCCTTAGACCCTGTCGATATAGTGAGAATAACTCACCTCGCAAAGCCGATCTATAGAAATAAGATCACGCTGCTCCAACCTCCAACACAAACTCCACCACTGATCAATACCAAAAGATTGAACTCAATAAAAACCAATAATTACCAAAATACCCTTGGAAGTCAAATGGTCAACTCTTGGTCAAAGTCAAAGTCCTCAATCAAAGTGCACTTTTCTGTGTGACCCTACTCACCGAGTCGCCCCGACGACTCACCGAGTCCCATAATTCTGGTTCCCTTCTCGCTCAACTCACCGAGTCCTCCCTCGACTCACCGATTCACCATTCAACCAAAAAAGGTTAGGACTCCACGACCAGACTTGCCGAGTCCAAGGAAATCTACAATAGATTCAAAGAGTTGTTCTTCCAACTCGTCAAGTTCCTGTCTATCTTCATGCAACTCGTTGAGTACACCTATGTGACTCGGCTAGTTACTACGCGGCTCATGCCAAATCTCTAGTCCAACTCACCAAATCCAACCGTGAAGTTCCATAATCTCGAGTCACATAGCCACTCCCTTACTCCAAACACGAGATTAGGTTCCCTATGGTTCATTAGCAACATAAAGTTGCTACCTTTACGTGCTTCCATGACCCATTCATCAAAAACCAAGTTAAAATGGAACTTAACTCATTAGGGTTGGCTTTTGCAAGGGTAATCAAAGGGCTTTCTTCACATAGAATCCATATGGAACTTAGATCTGGAGTTTCAACTCCAGATCTAACTCATGCATCAAGATCTCAACATAAATTCTTCCCAACAAACCCTAAAGCTCCAAAAATGTGGATCTAGAAGGAATAAAGCCAAGATGATGAATCCTTACCTCAAAACAACCCCCAACTGAAGAGTAAACCAAATATCCTCAAGCCTCCTTGATCCAAGCTCCTTAGTCTTGAAGATATCCTTCTTAAATCACTTATCCATGCTCCAAAATTCTCCTAAGGCTCTTCTCTTATGATTTTAGGGCTTCTAGTCCTCAGAGGGGTGATAAGGGGCCGAAATGGGGGCTTAAGGCTCCTTAAATAGGGTGCAAACACTAGGAATTAGGGTTTCTCATTCTAGCATTCAGCCTGCCGATTCGCCGAGTTGGTCACTAAACACGTGACCACAATCGCAACTCAACTCGTCGAGTCTATCCATTGACTCGTCGAGTCGATCCTTCTTAATTACAAAAAGCACCCTGAACTTGCACTTCTAAATCGGGGTGTTACAATTTTCCCCCACTTAAATTAGGCTTCATCCTCGAAGCCTGCAGCTACACATCCCAGATGACACTCCCTCAATACAGCTCCTGGTCTTAACCGACCCAGGTTCCTCTGAACACTGCTATCGGACCTCTATAAAGTCCAACTCTTCCCTCCTAGAGTTACGACAACTGATTCAAGCCGACCGTCGGCTTCTTTCTCTGATAATAACCCATATTAATCAATGGTCAACCAATGATACTCTGATCACTCCAATTCACAACAATCACTTGACCCTTACCAAGCTAGATATCACCCTGAACCACTGGATCCTGACCCGGTACCAAGCTGCTACCCCTTTGCTCGACTGACATATCCTTTATCGAATTCACTTTTGGGACTAATCCCGCTTTCCGTTCCGAAACAAACTCGTTTCTTTCCGAGCTGACAGAATGTCACATCCTTCAGCTCCTGAGCAACTCTCATGAGCTCTCCCCTACAGTCACATACGCATGATGAACCTACTCTAACATCCTCGGGCTGGAAAACCCGACACACTGATGATACCTTCAAACATCTGCAGGATGAATTACCACTACATACATAACTTCCTAATCACAACCATACTGGAAAATCCAAGGTTCCCTCCGTGCATCCCCTCTGAACTCCTCTGGTTCTACACTACCGGAAATCCTTCCGTAACCTCAACAGACACCCAACCCGGATGTGTTTCCATACCTCTGGCACAATCCCAATGCTTACTACCCATAGCTGAAGCATTGTCGATAATCCACTTACTCCACTTCCTCCTCTTTTAGAGTACCCACGCTCCTTCCGGAGCTACATGCCTTTCCTTTCCAGAAAATCCACTCAACAACCCTTACTACACCAGCACGTTCCACTGAGCTACACTCCACTCTACATTATCCATGTAGAGAAACTGCTATTCTTGAACTTTCATATACCCTTAATCTGCTCGCCAGGACTCTTGGGGTCCATGCACTGCTTTCCAATAACATGATCAATACTTGGGGCTAGACCATATCAATTATCATCCCCTGGTGATGCTTTTCCTCATTCTCCTCATACCGGTCGACTTACACATAAAGAGTCTTCAACATGAATGGACCACCTTACCAGGCCTTCAGCCTATCTAGACCACTCTTGGAACCTTCAGCATATCTTGATCGCCCTCTTGGGCCTTCAGCCTGTCTGGACTATTCCCTGAGCCTTCGGTCTGACTAGTACGCCCACATGCCTTCAGTTTGTCCAGACCGCTCAAACTGTCGTACGTCACCCTAAACCGTTCCTTTCAGGAATCTCTCCCGTACATACTGTTCTAGCCCTCTTGGGGTTCCAAACTCTAACTCCATTCTTTATACTCCAATCCCAGCCTAACCCTAGGCCCAACCCTGGTTTGTATCCCGCCCCACTCGTCTACCACTTACTCATACCATCCCACGCTCTTGGCTGACTGAAACACTGCTGAAACCCACACAACTAATTGACCTCTCATGCTGTCGATCCTCTTGAGAATTTTCCAATTCTCCCCACTTAGAGCACTGACTACAAACCACCGGCGACTGAACCAGAATAATAAATCATTCCTACTCAACATACTCCTCTTAGCCATGAAGTGATCCTGAAACAAGCAACTTCCACAAAATCACGTTCCGACATTGCACATCTCGAACTCTAAGGGGGTTCGACCCTCAGCTGAGTATTCCTCAAATTGCAAATGTCATACATGACACTCGGACCAAAAAGCCAAATTCCCCACCAACAATTCCCATGGATGATAACCAACTAAGACTCCTAATACCAAAACCCTCGATCATACGATAAACCTGATGAAAAGACGAATGAATACGGTACCATGAATCATGCAAACGAGACTTGCAGATATAAAATATTTAATAACAACCATAAGATAACAAGATATCAAGAAGGAAACATACCCGTAGCTGTATCTGGCTCTGCCCTAACCTCCTCTTCGATAAGCTGAAAAGCACATCCCTGAGCCCTCGGGGGCTCTGCTCCACCTTGACCTCCACCTGTAATCCTCAAAGTGGCCGGTGCTGGAGCCTGCACCAGTCCGGCAGTAAGCTGTGGGCAGTTGGCCCTCATGTGACCAACCTAATGACACTGATAACAAATCCTCATATCCTGAACTGGGGTTGACGGATGGCAATCCCTTGCATAACGCCCTTCTATCCCGCACTTGCGGCACACACCACCGGACCTACAGACTCTGGTATGACTCTTCCCACGTCTCCCACAAGTGCGCTGGGGCCTGCCTCTTCTCTCTCAATTGTAACTCAATCTCCAACTCACGCCGCCTGGCGGCCTTTTGCAACTCTAACAAGGTATCACATCTCTGTGTGGACACAAACTGCCTGATGTCCCCCTTAAGCATACTCAGATATCGGGACATCTGATCCTGCTCCGAAGCAAACTCAAGGCAAAACTTCGCCCCTTCAGTAAAAATCCTAGTGATCTCCGTCACTGACTCTGCATCCTGTTTCAGCTCCAGGAACTCCTGGGCTAACCTCTCCGTCTCAACCTGGGGAACATAATGAGTGCTGAACATCTCCCAAAACTAATCCCATGTAACCGCAACCCACTTCTCATCATAATAAGACCCCGTAGCCACCCTCCACTAATCCTTTTCCCCGAGACTCAACAGGTTCAGAGCACACCTCACCCTCTGATCAGCAGGGCATGAACATGTGAAGAAACACCCCTCCACATCCGATAGCCATCGCATCGCAATGATCGGATCCTAAACTCCATCGAAAGTAAGGGGCTTCTTATTGTCGAAGTCCCGATACTGAAAACCTCTACCGGCTACTCCTCCTGCCACTGCTACAGCCGCTATAGCCACCACGGTAGCCATCTCAGTAAGAGCTGCATAACGCTCATCAAAGTACTCAACTATGATGGTCTTGATCGAACCAAACAGTTCCGACAACTCAGCCCGGAACATAGCAGCAACCTCATCATGCAGGATCCCACGAATCCTGACATCCAACTCGTCCGTACTCATCTGGCCAACAACCTCGGGTGGTGCTGACCCCTCCTGACCACCCTCTCCTACTCCTGCCTCGAAGCGTCTCGTAATCGCCATTCTGCAATACACCATGAGATCCTCAGAAACCTCTCATAACCACCCATAATGACTTTCAAATCAACCACCCAGGGGTTGTAACTTCCTTCATACGTGTATGGGTCTTGTGCTTTCAGTAGTACGGACACATACTACCTTCCACACATACCCATATTTGTCTCAAGTTACATCACAACGTCCCAAGCACTAACGAACATAGCAAGCACTATGTCCTCACTCCTAGAGGAACACTAAAACTCTCATAAAAGGAGACCCTAGGCTAGTAGGCATCATAATTAGGCAACTGTATCATGCACTTCCTGAAGATCAGTAGCCTAACACTAGCATGTTGTTTTAACATATCACATTAACACATCACTTGTATCGTAATTTTGGGGTAACTTACTGGCTCCGGCATATCGTACCCTCTGCGTCCTCTTTTACTTATTTTTTAACACCATTTTTAATTTCTCGTTGAAAAATCTCCTTGATTTGAGACTAGGTTCACACGAATGTTCCTCCAATTCACTCAAACCAAGGCTCTGATACCAACTTGTAACATCCAAAAATTTTCAACCAATTTAAATTTTGAAAAACAGCCCATATTCATTAAATCATTACAAAAAGGTTTTCAATTCATTTATTATCAGAGTATTTCCTAGAACCACATCATAAATACATAAAACATGAGGAGCGGTACGATCGCCGCTTCACCTTGCCACGATCTCCTGAAATACCTGAAACAATACACTGAAAACTGTAAGCCCAAAATCTTAGTGAGTTACCCCCAAAATACCAACCACATATACCATACTCATAACATATTATATCATAAACAGAGCAGTCATGCATTTCAGGTCTACTGTATAACTGGTCTGCCACATCGGGCCTTCAGTCCACCTAGTCCACCCTACGAGTCTAGCCATATACATCAAGTCTGCAGTGTGGTTGCTCCGCCCGCACCGGGCCTTCAGTCGGCATGGTCTACTCTCCGAACCTTGGCATGTCTGGTTCGGCCTCGTGGGACCTACAGCCTATCCGGACCGCTCGTTGGGCCTTCGGGATATCCGGTCCGCCCTAGGTATGTTGGCCTACATCACAAAGCAAGACCCGCCTCAACCCAACCCAGTCAACCAACCATGTGCACATAAGCATATAATCATATAGCAATTCAACAGTAATCAACCAATCTAGCAGATCACATACATAGCACACTCTAACCAGGATACCGACCTAACCAGTCACTAACATAGCATCATCCTATATACCAGGATTCCGACCTAAACCAGGTCTCTAACATATACCATCCTAACTACCAGGAAGTAAACATAAAGCAAAGCAATAACATAATAACTACCCTGATTTCCATCTGATAAAGCGTCGGCCTTGGTGCCTTAGACCCTGTCGATATAGTAAAGATAACTCACCTCACAAAGCCGATCTACATAAATAAGATCACGCTACTCCAACCTCCGACACGAACACCACCACTGATCAATACCAAAATACTGAACTCAATAAATACCAATAATTAACAAAATACCCTTGGAAGTCAAATGGTCAACTCTTGGTCAAATTCAAAGTCCTCAGCCAAAGTCCACCTTTCTGTGTGATCCTACTTGCCGAGTCGCCCTGTCGACTCGCCGGGTCCCACAATTCCAGGTCCCTTCTTGCTCAACTCACCAAGTCCTCCCTTGACTTAACGATTCACCGTTCAACCAGAAAAGGTTAGGAATCCACGACCAGACTCGCTGAGTCCAAGAACAGACTCGCCGAGTCCAAGGCAATCTTCAACAGACTCGCCGATTTTTTCTTCTAACTCGTTGAGTTCCTGCCTATCTTCATGCAACTCGTCGAGTACACCTATGTGACTCGTCGAGTTACTAGGAGACTCATGCCAAATCTCTAGTCCGACTTGCCGAGTCACCTCCCAGACTCGCCGATTCTAACCGCGAAGTTCCATAATCTCGAGTCACAGAGCCACTCCGTTACTCCAAACACTATATCAGGGTCCCTATAGTTCATTAGCAACATAAAGTTGCTACCTTTACGTGCTTCCATGACCCATTCATCAAAAACCAAGTTAAAATGTAACTTAACTCATTAGGGCTGGACTTTGCATGACTAATCAAAGGGATTTCTTCACATAGAATCCATATGGAACTCAGATCTAGAGTTTCAACTCCAGATCTAACTCATGCATCGATATCTCAACATAAAATCTTCCCAACAAACCCTAAAGCTCCAAAAGGTGGATGTAGAAGGAATAAATCCAGGATGATGAAACCTTACCTCAAAACAACCCCCAACTGAAGAGTAAACCAAATCTCCTCAAGCCTCCTTGATCCAAGCTCCTTAGTCTTGAAGATTTCCTTCTTAAATCACTTATGATTTTAGGCCTTCTGGTCCTCAGAGGGGTGATAAGGGGCCAAAATAGGGGCTTAAGGCTCCTTAAATAGGGTGCAAACCCTAGGAATTAGGGTTTCTCATTCTTCCACGGACTTGCCGAGTCCAGCCTGCCGACTCGCCGAGTTGTTCACTAAACAGGTGACCACAATCACGACTCAACTCGTCGAGTCTATCCATTGACTCGCCAATTCGATCCTTCTTAAGTACACCAAGCACCCTGAACTCGCACTTCTGAACTCGAGGATTAACGGATTTTTTGATACTTATTTATAAGCATTTGATTGTAATTGACGGGAAACCACACAAGCAGTTGGTCATCTCTCTTGATGATTAATGAAACAACCTTTTAACCAGGGATTAACGGATTTTTTCTTGAAATTATATTTTTCAACATCACAGATCCCAACTTTTCATTAGTTTGCTTCTTATCTTATTCTATTGGCATACTGCACTCATGAAATCCTTGAGGTTCTGAGTAATACCAAATCAGGCTGATGATTTCGAAAGTCTGGAATATGACTTCGCTTTTCATCCAAAAAGTGAAAGAGCCCTACTTCCATACCAAAGGCTAGTGACGGTTACTATTCTATTGAGGGTACAAAACAGGATGTTTCACACGACGTTTTGTATTCCTTCCAAGTTTCAAGGAGATGTGATGGTCGCTTTTTCACGCGTGGCTAGTTTATCGGCTATAGGGTGCGAGTTTCAAGGAGCCACGTCGGATCTCATTTAATGCTAATACCATTTCAAAATCATATTCAAGAGATACATATAAAAGAATACTCTTATATCCTTTTATAATTATGCATTAAAAAAACTTAAAAGATCAAAAGTCCCTAATTCCCTGTTCTTCAAAATTATTTTCAAATTTTCAACAATGGCTGCTTCTCAAAATACCACTACTGAATAAGTTTTATCACAACCGATTATGAAGATTCAAAGCACGAATTATTAGGTTGAAGAAGATGTCTCACTGTATCCTAAAGAACTCAAGATACTGGTTGTTGCTCTTCAACATTCAGGTCTTGCTACCGCGATGCTCAATGCATTTAAAATTCGAATGTCCTGGTTATCAATGGCGGGTTTCGCTACTTCTTACATCAAAGCCACTAATGTAATCACATTCAATCTAGTGAATGAAAAGAGAATTCGACTCACGAAGAATATGTTTACTCAAATCTTGGCTATTCCAAATTCTTCTCCATTCTTTCAACCTACAAGTTCTCAAGTCATGTTTATATTTAATGAAATGGGCCATCAGCCACCACTTGTCAAGATCAGTACCTTTAAGAAATCTGGACTTCCTTGTTTATGGAATTTTTTATTCGGAATTTACATTTGTTGCTTAACTGGGCGAAGTCTAGGGCTTGACAAGGGGAGGATGGAAGTTTATGCTATGGTAGCAGGTTTGTATTATGATCTTAGCGTTGATTATGCTACTCAGATTTGGAAAGAGTTTATCAAGAGTGTCGAAAACACGAATGTGGTTAAAGGAATTTTGTGTGCACGCTACTGGATTTTGATTATTAAGTCTGCCTATTAGGAAGAAGGTATTCTAATTCTTGAAGATGAAGAAAAGGTAGATTTCATGAAGTATCATTTTCTGAATAAAGTTGAGGATGATTCTAAAATTCTCCCAATTATTGCTTGAATTCCTGATGGGATGTTGAAGAAGGTTGATCGAAAAAATTCCATATTATTAGACTATTGGAAACATGTTAATCCTTCAGTAGAAACTGGGATTTTATTGAAAACAAGTGGTGAAGGATCATCCAAGTAGGTGAAGAAATTGAAGAAGGAAGCTGATGATGTTTCTTAAGAAAGCCCCAAGAAACTAGTTAAGACAAAGTCTCCTAAGAAGCTTACAATTGAAACAGAGAAGCCTGAGGAAAAGGTTGTTGTTGAAACTTCGATAGAAGTCATTTCTTCGAAATTTGGTTTATTAAAGAGGTTGAGGAAATTATCTCATCAGAAATGAACTTCATCCAGCGATCAATCTCCTTCTGTTCATTAAGCTCACAAAGTGAAAGTTCGTGAACATCTTGCACCAATTTCTCCATCCTCAAAGAAATGCATAGATGAGGATATGGAAAAACATATTACAAAGAAGCGTAAGACTCGAAAGTTGGTGGTTCGTGCACAATCATCAAACAGTCAGATAATTCCAGAAACACTATTGGGTTTGAATTCCCCAAAACCCTCATAACCACTCATCCTTACACCAGTCTCATTACCAAACACAACAGTTCCACTTGAAATAGTTGTAACCAAGTTAGTTTCTGAAGAGGTTCCAATTTCTAACATTGTTGCAAACATATCTGATACGGGTGCACATGTTTCGGTAAGTGTTGTTCAAACTTCTCAAGGTACTCATACTCCAGCTTATTTTGAACCTATCACAAGCACTTTTGTTTCACTTCCACGTTTTCTTCAACACATTTTGACTGCCACTACTTCACCTACTTTTAATCAAATCTTACAACAACCCATCACTACACTTTTGCAATCACAATCCACCGATCCACCAAAAACCAATTTTGATGATGAAACAGTTAGAGGAGGTTTCAGAGGAACATATGATGAACTTCAGTTTGATATGGATGAAGAAGATATTCCTGATCACATGTTGATGTCACGACAACAATTTAAGATTTTAAATAAAAAGCTCAACTCGATTATTCAATCCATGCATATGCAGGGGGTAACAATTCTTTGTCCAGTATTGAAGTGGATGTCATGTTAAAAGCCCAAGAAGCTCGGTTGTTAAATACGTTTTCTACTTTGCTTGGTGCTTCTGAATCTCGAACCCTTCAGAAGGTGGATTGTAATGACAAGAACAATGAGCTTAGAATAAAATCTATATCTTCAGTTTTTAATGAAGAAGTCAGAGATTTACGGAGGGTTGCTAAAGAAAGACAGGTTTTGTTTGTGCTAGATGTGAAAAAGGTGAGGGAGGATGTTAACTTGAAAATCCAAGAATTTTGTGATGACATGTAAAAAGAGATTGCTACTGCACAGCAGGATTATGCATCTCTAAACCAAAAGATGGATATTATTATTGATGGCGTAACGAAATTTGTCAAATTAAACGAAGCATTGAGTCCACAAATTAGTCAACTATCTGCTGATGAAAGTAAAAACTTCATGGAGATAACAATGTTGTTAAATGAGTTAAATGTTATAATCTCCAAGGCTGGTTCATCTCCTGGTTCAACTTTGATCATACTAGAATTTTTATCACAAAAATTTCTGTTATTTGAATCGGTTCTACACAAGCAATTAGCACCTTTGTCTCGAATTCTCAATCTTTTACCTTCAAATGCCCCTCTTGCTGTCACTGGGGTGCAAAGGGGGAGAAAAGAAACTTCAAGGCGTTGAAAAGACGAAGAATGATGAGATTTATAAACTCTTTGATCGATTAGATCTTTGTAATAGGTAGATAATGAACGTAAAACAATGAAATAAAGCACAAGTATGGATTTGAATGAGTCGAATGATTAGAATACTCAACCCTCAGCAGAGCTCGATTAAGAACTTCCGTTGTAGTGGATTTTAGGGTTACAAAAGTTGTCTTCGAAAATCAAACGTAAAAACAATATTCAAGCTTATTGAAAAGATGCATGCAAGCATCTATTAATACACAAACCCTAACAAACAAATCACGGATGGACAGGCCCATACCGGATACAAAATAGGGCTAAGAGACGAGCCTAAGACGCAACACCATATACCCAAAAATCTCCCCCTTTGCGTCAATAGGGGCGAGACCTCACTTCGGCTTGCTTGCACCTGCGGCACCGGCTTTCTTCACATTTTTGAATAGGCAAGGAATAATAGCAAGAAGTGTTTGTCGGAAGTGAATGTACCAATTGATCATATCGTTAAAGTATTTCTTATCATTCTCCGAGTTCTGTTTGCACCGATTGATGATTCCCATAACATGCTCCAAGCAAGAAGTGGTGTAAAGATGTTTGTCAACCAAAGCAAATAAGCATTTCTGACCTTCTGCCCTGGTGAACATGACTGAGTTTCATTTTGGATCAATCTTTCCCATCTACATTCTGTTTAAATCACTTGCAGAACCGACTGGAGTGATAGTAGGCTTCTTTCTAAGAACATTAGCAACTTCTTGATGCAGCTTGGCAACCTCCAAAATATAGCACACCAACATTCTATTGAAATGATCTATGATCGGACCATATTCCACTTCATTAATGAGAAGAATGTTGTGCAGGATTATCCAGTCATGAGGATTTAAGTTGGGAAGATCGGCTAGAGAGATGGAATGCTCGGTTTTGTCGGATCCCCTTAAGACCTTGAATCTGATATTGGTGAAGTTACCCTCCCGAACAGGTTTGAGGACCCGAACGTTGATGATCTTCTGTGCGCTCCACGTCTGATACTGAGGTTGAGCTGTCCTCAGATAGAAGTCTACAAGTTCCTTATCAACCTTTGGGTGAGGATGAGGGACTTCAGCTATGTGGGTGAATGCATGGAAGATAAAAGCTTTTCTGGTCAAGGGCATGTCAAATTGGGAATCCACCGAATTAACCCGGTCCAAGGAGATCACTGGTTTAAGACAAAGAGTGCAGGGGGACTCGATAGCTTCTTTAACAAGCTCTTTAAGAGTCCAAGGAGGAAAAAGAGTTTTTTTGCTTTCAAGGAGATCATGAGCCTCCTTTTTCTTCCTCTCTTTGGCTTCAGCCTCTCTGGCAATACGAGCATTTTCATCAAGCTCCTTCTCCCTGGCCTGTTTCTTCAGAATGCTGGAAATTGGTTCTTGGTCCTCACTTTCATCACTGTCATTGATAATTTGTTTTTCTTTGCTTTGAGCACTCAAACATGATGAAGGAACAGTTGTTGGTTTAGGTGCTCTCGGAGGAACTAGTGAAGAAACTGGGAGTGATTGAGCTTTAGAAATCAGAGGGGGATTTAATTGAGCTTTAGAAATCAGCGGGAGCAAGCTTCTCTGCAAGAGTGCGCCTCACCGAGTAGTTAAGAATCGGATCATGGGCTTCGATGATGTTGGATAAAGCCCTATGAACATCCGAAACACAACTCCTAACAATAGCTTTCTCAGACCGAAGAGAATCGATCTCCTTCTCGGCTTGGGAGAGCTGATGAGTTGCAAGATGAAGCTCGGAAGAGTTACGAGCAAGCTCATCCTTTGCAGTAGATTCGACGGCAAGAGTTGCTTGAAAGTTGAGAAGACGATCCGCAACCGAAGACTGAAAAGACTGATTGTCTTCTTTGAGGGTCTGACGGAAGCTGGCAAAGTGGTCTTTTTTTGTTTCTAGTGAATGGACCAGCTTCTCCACAACCGTGCGAATCTTCTTGGTATTGGTTTCGGATGCCACCTACAAAGGCTCCAGCCAATTCTGAGCGTCTTGAAATAGTTTTTCAACTTTTTCGGCCGCCGCAGCACTAGCCTTTGTAGATTTGTCAATAGCAGCAGCAGCTGAGCTAATGGAGGCTTCATGTGCTTTGGTGAGAGTTTCTACCATCCCTGAATGGCGGCCTCCGAAATGTGAGATTTTGAGGTAGAGGAAGAAGCCACAAGATTATCAATCTTCTCGTGGAGTTCCTTGATGTGCTTTTTGGTAACAGGAGCATCATCATCATCATCATCAAAGTTTGGACTTGGTAGGGGCTATAGTAGATGGAGTCAAAGGTCATATCCTCCCCTCCCAGAAAGGTTTCGGTTTCAGCAGAGTGAGTGGGAGATAAGGGTGTAGCGGATGGTTCGGTAGGAGAAGTGCGTTCGGGTACCGAAGTAGTTTCGGGTTGTGAAGCTCGAACCCCCGTATCAGATACGTTGGTTGGAATCTCACTGGTGATGGTTTTGGTGGCTGCAGTGAAAATAGGTGGTGGTATAGGAGTAGTTGTGGGTGGAATGGTAGTAGAGGTAGTTATGGGGGGAATAGAAATATAGGAGGTTATGGTGGGAATGGAGGGTATGGTGTTAGGAGAAGGAGAAGGAGGTTTTGATGAAACTGGTACCTCATGTGCAGGCGAGTGAGGAGGAGTATCGCCTCTAGCTGACTCGTATGAGTCAGATTGATTATCATCTGAATCGCTTGATGAAGAAGAGAGAATAAGTTTCCTCTTCGGCTGACTTTTCTTCTTCTTCACTGGGGGTGAATGATCTGTCTTTGAGGGTTTTCGCTTCTTAGGAGAAGTACCCTTTGCTCCCTTTGCTTCTTTCTTAATCTTCCTTTTCTCGGGTTTCTTCCCTCTATCAGCTGGTTTATCTGCGTCATTGATGGACTGAACCATTTCTACAGAAAGTTCTTGTGGACCCGAAGGACGAAACTCCTTATAGGCCTTCATGATAACACTCTCCTTGGATACACCAGCGGACATGGATTCTGGAATCGAGCTGACGAAGGAGAACTTGGTCGGATCAGTGATGATGATCTTGGTGGTGTGGAAGACACTGATAGAGGAGAGGAGGGAATCGGCAACGGTAGGAACATGAAGTTTATCCATTGCCCACTTGGTGATCAGTGTCCAAAATCTGGCATAGGACACTTCAGTATGGCGAGAGGAGGAGGCAAGGATCTGAATGAGTTGTTGCCAGAGAACCGAGCTGTAGTCGAGGTTTATGCCATTATATAGACCATAGAGAATAGTCATGAACAATTTACTGGCCCCATCACAACCAGAACATCGCTCAGATAGCCCCTTGAACAGAATGGTGAAGAAGTCGTGCCATGGAGGAGGAAGACATGACTTTTTAAACTTGGTAACAGTCATGAGAATTTCTGTGTAGCCCATGTTGTAGAGCATCGAGAATAACTATCCTACAGTTGTGGAATCAGGATTAAACCTAGATTCATCATGTTCACACCCTAGAAGCCAGCAGAATCGTTGCTTGGAGATGGAGGTCTTGTGAGAAAGGAGGTCGAAGTAGATTCGATCCACTGATTTTTCATAATGAGCAGTGGAGAAGACCTGGGAAAGACATACCATGGGCACAATGTCAACCTTTGAAAGGGCTAGAACCAGTGGAGAGTATTTGAGACATTACACAATGGGATACATATAGTTCTCGTAGACGATAGGGTTTAGATCGATCACCAGGCTTTGTTGAGAGTGAATGGGGAGAATGTTGGTGTGAGAAGAGGTTTCCTGAACTGAGGAAGAGTCCGCCATTATTGAATGCAATGTTGAAGAAGATGAACAGTAGAGAATGAATCGCCTGATTTTGCTCGTTTAATTTATGATTGTTGTAAATGTGGAAGGAATCAGGAATGTTGCTTTTATACTGTGGGTAGAGGAGAGAGAAGAATCATCCCCCAAATCTTCATGAAACACAAAACAGTTCCGGATGTGACTGAATCGTGATGGTTGGCAACCCCGATGATTACGCATGAGAGAGAAAAACTGTTCCTTATTGCACGCATGCCCATCAACTCACTATTGAAGCCGTTACTCTGTCGGCTGAGTCAGCACCTTATCTGTTAAATAATTGTCATCCAAACAAGAGGTAATGATGGAACCAAAACAGACTTTTGAAAAATCAATGATTTTCGTGCATAGAGTGTCAAAGATAAGGAAATAAAGCGATGTTTATGTGGGAATTTGTGATGCCAATATAGACACGAAACAATTGATCCTGGGCACGAATCACTTTCTTCAAAGTCAAGAGAGACTTTAAAGTGTCTGTATGGATTCCCGTTGAATTACGATCAATCACTTGTTAAGAAGTATTGAAAGGCATCTTTTATTAGGTTAAAAAGGGTGGCTTCCGCTTCAGTTTAGAATCCCGAACCTTGACATAAGATCGAGACTAAATGAAGTACCTGTGAGATCGATGTGGTCTTTTAAACAAGTAGGTCGGAATATATATATATATATATATATATATATATATATATATATATATATATATATATATATATATATATATAGTGACTCATTGAAGATGTTTGTTTGTGAAATCTCAAAAGAATAAAACTGGATTCTAAGGGGAGAAATGTTATAGTAACTAACAATTTCATAAGAATCTAACAACTGAAAGAGATTTCATGATACAAATACAAATGTAAATGTTTTCCGTCAATTCATGTTAGGTATTGAATTTAGGGTTTCACCCAGCACGTAGTGACACGAGGCTAAGATCATGAACACAAAGATTGTGTAACCATAAACCTCAATGGTTATTTCTGAGAGTCTCAAGGGTTACTATATGGAACCGAAATATGATGGAGAAAAATGTTGAGGTGGTGAAAAGAAGCTAAAGTACCTCTGCTGAAAATGGTGACCAAGCAGTAAACTCTTAACCCATATGAGAAAAGAGTAAGGTAGCTCATGATTAGAATAAATGTAGCAGCCTTATTGGGAAGACAAGGTTTGTATATACCTAGTCATTAAGGCTTTATTCAAAATCAGTTGAGGCTTTGGACTACATGCAGCAACATGCTTCTAGGGACGCTTAACTAGTATAAAGTGTGAGAATGATACCTGTCCCATCGAAATTTAAACAAGAATGGAAGAAAAAGTAAGAAAATATTTTTGGAGATTTTAAGTTTTTGAAAAGAGAGAAAAGAAAAAAATTTGAACCGAACCCTAAATAGACCGAACCCGAAATAGACCAAACGCTCGGTTCATTTCGGTTCCAAAAAAAATATTTTTGGATTTTTGGAAAATAACTGTACAAAAGTATACAACCATAAACAACATCTTTTTGAGATTGAGCGAAAATATGTGCAATGGGACCGAACCCGAAATAGGCCGAGCGTTCGGTTCATTTCGGTTCCCATGTGAACCGAACCTGAAATAGACCGAGCGTTCAGTTCATTTCGCTTCCAACTTTTAACTTTGAGATGGTGTTTTAGGTACCGACTCTGATTCCATCATTCCTAGACCTTGAAGGATTTTATTGAAACTAGCTTCAGGTAGGGCTTTGGTGAAAATATCGGCCAGTTGATCAGTGGTTCGAACAAAGTGAATTTCGACATTTCCATCCTCCACATGATCCTTAATGAAGTGATACCTCAGTACTATATTCTTGGTCTTAGAGTGTTGCACTGGTTTATGACAGATCCTAATTGCACTTTCTGAATCGCAATATAGTGGGATCTTTTTCATGTTGAGTCCATAATCACGGAGCTGGCTTTGGATCCAAATGAGTTGAGATGTACAAGAGGCAGTTGCGATGTACTCTGCTTCGGCTATAGAAAGAGAAACACATGTTTGTTTCTTTGACTGCCAGCTAACCAACTTCCCATCAAGGAATTGGCAACCTCCTGTGGTGCTTTTCTTATCTAAACCACATCCTCCAAGGTCTGCATCCGAGAAGGCTTGAACGAAGAAGCCTGAGTTTGATGGATACCATAGACCGAGAGAGGTGGTTCGTTTCAGATACCGGAGTATATTTTTCACTGCAAGCATATGTGGTTCACGAGGATTCGCCTGAAACCTAGCACAATAATATACAGAAAACATTATATCAGGCCTGCTAGCAGTAAGATACATTAAGGACCCAATCATCTGGCGGTATAGCGTAACGTCAACTGCCGGTTTTTCCAGGGAAGGTGTGAGTTTGGTGCCGAATGCCATTGGAACTTTGACCTTATAGTCTCCCATCATACCAAATTTGCCAAGAAGAGTGTTGGTGTATGCTTCCTAGTTGATAAAGATGCCTTCGGGTCCTTGTCTAATATTTAAACCAAGGAAAAATTTAATCGGACCCATTGAGCTCATTTCAAATTTAGTCTCCATCGGCTTTCTGAATTCAGTTGTTAAGCTGGGATTCGTTGAGCCAAAGATGATATCATCGACATAGATTTGTACAATCATAAGGCGGTTACCTTCCTTCTTACGAAAGAAGGTTGGGTCAACTGAACCTTGTTTGAATTTGGACATCTTTAAAAACTTAGTTAGCGTTTCATACCAGGCCCTAGGTGCTTGTTTCAGGCCGTAAACTGCCTTGTCCAGAATATAACAATGATTTGGGTACTTCTCATTGACAAAACCAGGAGGTTGCTCCACGTAGACCGTTTCTTCAAGTTCTCCATTCAGAAAAGCGCATTTTACGTCCATTTGGTAGACCTCAAAGTTTTTGTGTGCAACACAGGCATGAAATATTCAAACAGATTCCAGCCTTGCAACTGGAGCAAAAGTCTCTTCGTAATCAATTCCTTCTTCCTAGCAGTATCCTTTCACCACTAGACGAGCTTTGTTTCTTATTACATTTCCTTCCTTGTCCATTTTATTTCTAAAGACCCATTTGAGACCAACAACCGAGGCATCTTGAGGAGTTGGAATGAGACGCTAAACTTTATTTCTTCCGAACTCATTAAGTTCATCTTGCATAGCTTGAACCCAATCAGAGTGATCAAGAGCGGTATTTACTGTCTTTGGTTCAACTTTTGAGATGAAAGAGTTAAACATACAGAACTCTACTTTGGAAAATAAAGAAGTTTGTTTTGCCTTCAGTTGAGATCGGGTCAACACTTTTTCAGAGACATTACCCACAACATGTGAAACAGGATGATCTCTAGTCCATTTGGCAAGAGGAGGGTAATTTGGATCATAGGAAGGATCCAATGCAACATTCACCATCTCTTCCAATTCAGATTGACTGTCTTCATCATAAAACATATCGGCATTCTCCCCCTCGAGTGATGAGATTTCCGGTGTGGCTGGTGTTTGTGGTGCAACAGGACTTTTGGGTGTGGTTGTGCTCTCGGACGGTGTAAAGCTCTTTGATAGTGTTGAGCTTTCGGGTGCTACAGTACCTTCGGGTGCAGTGGAGCGTTCAGGTGCAGTGGAGCGTTCGGGTGCTACAATACCTTCGGGTGCAGTGGAGCATTCGGGTGCTACAGTACCTTCGAGTGCAGTGGAGCGTTCGGGTGCTACAGGAATAGAGTACTCCCCCTCAACTGGTAAGCTTGACTGTTTTGAAGAAGATGGACCCTCCCCCTCAACTGATGCATTGTGCTGAGAAGTTTTATTTGGTGCTGATTCTCCGTCACCCAGTCGTTTGGCAGCTTCATCGACGATTTGCTTCAGATGGTTGATTTTGTTGTCTGCCGCCTTGGCTTCCAAGAGAGTAGCTTTCTCAGGTTCATTGAATAACTCCACAAATTGCTCAAAGAAATTAGCAATTGGGGCCGTGACATGACCTGTTTGAGTGAAAATTTCTCCAATTGCTTCTTCAGTAGCCTTTATCCTTTTGACGAAGCTGTCATCGAAAGTCACATAATATGTCTCTTCGATCTTCCTTGAACGCTTATTTAAGACCCGATACGCTTTTGAAAAGAGAGAGTATCCCAGAAAAATCCCTTCATCGGCTTTTACATCGAACTTGTTACGATGTTCTTTAGAATTGAAGATAAAGCATCGTGAGCCGAACACGTGGAAGAATTTGACATTTGGTTTTCTGTTGTTGATGATCTCATAAGGGGTGAGAGTGAAACGCTTATTGAGATAGGACTGTTCTGCGTAAAACATGTTGCAGAAATAGCATCAGCCCAAAAATATAATGGTAAAGAAGTGAAACTTAACATGGTTCTGGCCGCCTCACACAAAGATCGGTTTTGTCTTTCGTCTTTCGACAATTCGGTCTTTCGACAAAGATCGGTTTCGTCATTTTTTTTAATTAATATTGGTCAATAATCAATTAAGAATTAATTATGTGATCAAAAGTAATTAAACTAGAGGGGCTGAATTGTAATAATGTGATAGTTGCAAATTAGGGCAATGGATGCCCTATGGATAGGGTGGACGCATTCGAGGGGATAAGGTCCTAGAATTCGTATAAGGATAAGGCTTCTAGACTTATCTTATGGGTTGCTTAGTGGGCAAGCAACCAGATAAGGATAAGAACTAAAACACTAATCTCTACCCTATTTAAGGACCCCTTGGCTAAGGGAAATCGGCCACTTGATCCCTAGAAGACCTAGAGCTGATTTTCTGCCTCTCCCCCCCCCCCCTCTTCCTTTCGCTTTTGCCTCTCCATTTGATTTTGGTGTTTGTGAGCCATTAGAGGTATTACACTTGTGGTACTTGCTTTTGAGTTGTTATTAAAATATAACAACAAGAGATATGTAATCCCTTTTACTATATAGATTTCGAAATACCTAGGAGCATGCTAGGGTTCTTCTTGCGTTCATAATGATGTGTATCTAATAGTGAAAACAAAGATCCAAATCTAGGGTTGCATGCACACATAGGATTGTTTGTATAAAACCCATCAGTGGTATCAGAGTGTATGGTTACTTGTTTTCAATTAGAATTATACAATTGTATGAATTTGAGAATTTAGATTTATGGCCAATAAACCCTAGGAGGCAAGGATTTCGAAATTAGGGTTATTGAACCATGTTTTTCGAAAATTTTGAAAAGGGTTTCCAAACCCTTTCCTTTGTGCCCAAGATTTCGAATTCTAGGGTTTGCCAAACATTGAATTTCGAAATTAGTCTCCTCCCCAAGATAAGATCCTAAATTTTAGGGATTTGGATAATCCCATAATTGTAATTATCTTTTAGTGTTTAAATATGGTAATTAAAAATTTTGAATTATCCCATCCCATGTTTTTCGAAATCTAGAGGGATTTAAGGGATTAGAATAAATTAATAGTTTAATTTAAGGTAATCCTTTATGATTTAATAGTTCAAATTAACTGTTTAATCTAACATAATTATTAAATCAAGAGTTTTAATATTTAAAATTCTAATTTAAAAGGTCTTATATTTCAAAAAAATTTAAAAATTGAAATTGAAACCCAAGTATTAGGAGATGTTAAAAATACACCCTATACTATTATATTATTACAAGATTTATATATATATATATATATATATATATATATATATATATATATATATATATATATATATAATGCTAGTCTTACCGTTAGTAGGTCTCATTCACGAAGCCAATCTATAACATAGGTATAAGGTTGTGGCCTATAAAATGGCCATTTAATGGGTGTCCACTCTCACTCACCGCTTCCTTGATTGGTGGAGGGTCGTTAGCTGAACGGGTATGATAGGGAAATCCTCTCCTCATTAATGAGTATAATGAACCTATATAAAGTAACTAAACGTTTTACAAAAATTCCCATTCTTAGTTACTTTAGGAAAAGTGAATTGATGCAATCCCATGAAATTACACTTTGCACCCTTGCTAAGAAGTTAGTGGAGCGTGTGTGGTTAACCGGAACACTAATTGGTTCTAAGAAAAGGTGGCCAAGGGTGACTCATTGTTAGTCATAGTTCGATGAAGCGTGTGTGGTTAACCGACACATCGAATAGGTGACTATAATAATGAGGGCACCATATACATTTTCATGGTTTTTCACACGTGCTTTGTGATCCTCGGCATCGCAGTCACAAACTACAGGGGCATATCGAGATTTAAACATGCCATTGAAAAGTTCAATGAATCTCAAAGGAATCTAGGAATTTTCAATACATTTAAACTTAAGCCTTTTCTGTTTTTCATGGTGGAGAATTAGTGAATTGTCATTCACTTAGCTCCAAATTATTTGCATGTTGGATTACGGCATCCCTTTTCTAATGTGTAAATAATGTTGGATCCTATCCCTAATTTCTCATTTTTGGTGTTTAATTAGGGATTCAATTCTAATCAAACTTTGTTCCTTTCTATTAGAGATGTCTAACACAAATGCAAACAATAATGCTCCTGGCTCATTCTCCCTAATGAGCCTATGTCAAAAAGTGACGTTTGATGGATCAAATTTCAACGAATGGATTAGATACATTCGCATGATTGCTCGTTACGAGGACAAAAAATATGTCCTCGATGAGAAGCTTGAAAAGATCAATCCAGAAGTCGCTACTCCCGAACAAATGGCCGTCTTTGGGGCCCACCAGCGTGATGCAACGAAAGTTCATTGCATTATGCTGGCCACTATGAATCTTGAACTCCAAAAGTCCTATGAGGACATGTATCCATACGAAATGAACCAAGATTTGCTGGAGAGGTACCAACAAAGCGCAAGGCAATAGCGCTATGAGATCGTCACCAACATGATCACCTCTAAGATAGGGAGTGGAGAGTCCCTAACCTCGCATTTGCAAAAGATGCAGAGGTATTTTGATCATCTTCGCAAGTTAAATGTTAACTTTGGGGAAGATCTGGCTATCGACATCGTTCTCCACTCCTTGCTCTCATGCTACAACCAATTTAGGATGACCTACCATATGAACAAAGAAGAGGTCACTTTAAGCAAACTCCAAGGGCTCCTAAGAACTGCTGAAAGAAACCTCAAGGACAAGTCTGTTGCATCAACTCCCACCCCATCCGCTACTCCTGTTTTGGCCATTAGGCAAGGGAGGGGAAAGAAGAGGAAGGCTTATTCAAAGAGCTACCACAAGGGAAAGCCCCAAGACGGTACCTCTTCTAGTGGAACCAAAGTTGGTTTTTCTAAGCCCAACTCAAACCCAAAAGAGGCAGAGTGCCGCCACTGCCACAAAATAAGGCATTGGAAGCGAAGCTACCAAGAATATCTGCAAGCCATCATTGATGGGAAGATCAAGCTGTCTTTCGCAGGTATTTACACAATTAAATATAATGATTCATCACATGCTATTTCTTGGGTTCTTGATACAGGATGTCGTTTTCACATATGTTCTGATTTGCATGGACTAAGAAGAGATAGGGATGTGGAGCGTGGAAGAATAAATCTAATCATGGGGAACAGAAGATCGTCGCTTGACACCAAGATTGGAGTGTATGTTTTAGCGCTTAGTAATCGATTAGGTTTAGATTTAAATAATCGTTTCTATTCACTAGATATGGCAAGAAACATCATTTCATTTCATGTTTTGTTTAGACAAGGATTTAGATATTCGTTTGATAATGAGAAAGGTTTGATTTATGCTTATCTAAATGGTGTTTTATATTTTGAAGCATTGACTTGTAATGGAATTTATGAAACTGTTATGGTTGTAGATAACCTATGAAATGATGTGTTGTGTGTGGATTCTTCCAATAGTATGGATAAAGCATGCTAGTGGCTTTGTCATCTTGGACATGTTAACAAGAAACGCATAGTCCAATTCCAAAAGGATGGAGTGTTGGAGTCATTCGACATTAGGAACGCTGATGTGTGCGAGTCTTGTTTACTTGGAAAGATGACCAAGTCACCCTTCACTGGAACTTGTGAAATGGGTGAGGGTCTATTAGATCTCATACACACCGATGTGTGTGGGCCCTTTAGATCCAACACAAGGGACGCGAACCACTTCTATGTGACTTTCACCGATGATTATAGTAGATATGGGTATATTTATTTAATCAATCACAAGTTAGAAACCTTTGAAAAGTTCAAGGAGTTTAAGAAAGAAGTGGAGAATCAATTGGGCAGGAAAATCAAGATGCTTCGATCCGATCGAGGAGGAGAGTACCTAAGTCTTGAATTCCACGAATACCTCAAGGAATGCAAAATAATTTCGCAATTAACGCCGCCTAGGACACCGCCATTCAATGGTGTGGCTAAGAGGCGTACTCAAACCCTGTTGGACATGGTTTGTTGCTTGATGATTCGTGATTCACTACCTATCTTATTCTGAGGGTATGCCTTAGAGACTGCCGCCCATATCATTAACTTAGTCCCTAAAAATAAGGTTGCCAAAACACCTCACGAGTTGTGGACATGGAAAACTCCCTCGTTGCCACATATCAAGGTTTAGGGTTGCGTGGCCTTCGTAAGACGTCAGACTCACAAAAAGCTCAAACTTCGTAGTGAGTGGTGTATTGTCATTGGCTACCCGCAAAAATCCTTTGGTTATCTCTTCTATAGACCGAGTGAAAATGTTGTCTTCGTTGCGAGGAGAGGGGTTTTCCGAAAGCGACAACTTATAAGCCAAGGGGAAAGTGGGAGGCAAATCGATCTTGAAGAGATTCAAGAGTTGAGCGATGAAGGAACCTCTAACGTTGGTGCTCAACCTGAGGAGGAAACTCCGGTTGAACCGATTCACGAATCCTTACCTCTTAGATGTTCTGAAAGAGTTAGAGTTCAACCCCAGTTATATGTTTTTCATATTACTATAGAAGGGGACACATATATTAGTGATAGTACACTAATAAATCTAAATGAACCTAACGGCTATAAGGAAGCCATGGCAGGCCTGGAGTCTGCGAAATGGAAAGAGCCAATGGATAGTAAGATTCAGTCTATGTACGACAACCAAGCTTGGAATTTGGTTGAACATGTGCCCGGACGTAAGACGGTTGGGTGCAAGTGGATCTTCAAGAAGAAGACCGACATGGATGGGAATGTGCACATGTATAAGGTGTGATTGGTTCCGAAGGGCTTTACTCAAACTCCCAGAGTTGACTATGATGAGAACTTCTCACCAATTGTCAAAATAAAGTCTATTAGGGTGATGCTAGCCATTACTGGATTTCATGATTATGAAATATGTCAAATGGATGTCAAAACCGCTTTCCTTAATGGGAAGTTGGCTGAGGATGTTTACATGGCTTAGACAGAGGGTTTTGTCAATGCGAAGCATCCCAATAGAGTGTGCAAGCTTGAGAATTCCATTTATGGACTTAAGCAAGCATCTCGCAGATGGAATCTTTGCTTCGATGAGAAAGTGAAAGAGTTTGGGTTTGTACAAAGCAGATATGAATCATGTGTATATGTCAAACCTAGTGGGAGTATAGTTAGCTTCCTCGTATTGTATGTCGATGACATACTACTCATAGGAAATGACATCCCAACACTGCAAGAAGTTAAGTCCTAATTCAGGAAGTGCTTCGCTATGAAGCACCTCGGAGAGGCTTCCTATATTTTGGGAATAAGGATAGTGAGAGACCGAAGTAAGAGACTAATAGGACTTAGTCAGAATACTTACTTGGACAAGGTACTAAAACATTTTAATATGGAAAACTCAAAGAATGGATAATTACCAATCCAAAGTAATGCCAACTTGAGTAAGACTCAAAGTCCGAGTACCGAAGCCGAGATAGCAGAGATGAGCCGAGTACCTTACACTTCCGCAGTTGGCTTGATCATGTATGCTATGAATTGTACTCGCCCTAGTGTGGCCTTCACTTTGAGCATGGTAGGTAGATATCAAGGGAACCTTGGCAAAGCACATTGGACCGCAGTCAAGAATATTCTTAAGTACCATCGGAGGACAAAGGAATAGTTTCTAGTCGTCGGAGGGAGTGATGACTTAAAGGTGAGAGGGTATCGTGATGCCAGTTTCTAGACCGACAGGGACAACTACTGTTCACAGTCGGGCTGGGTCTTTACCCTTAACAGAGGAATAGTAACTTGGAAAAGTTCCAAGCAAGAAACCGTAGCTAATTCAACGTGCTAATCAGAGTACACTACAGCGAGCGAAGCGTCGAAGGAGGCGATATGGTTGAAGAACTTCATTAGAGACCTTGGGGTTGTACCTGCCATAAAATAGCCTATGGAAAATTTCTGTGATAATGAAGGAGCGGTTGCCTTGACCAAGGAACCGAGGGATCATGGTAGATCTCGACATATCGACAGATATATGGTCTTAAAACCACGTTAATATCATATGGTCTTAAAACCAAGATATATGGTTTATTGTTTGCTAATTGATTGTGCATTGATAATGCGAAAACGCATCAGTAACTTGATGTCATAAAACGCATTGTTGTGTATAATTTGATTAGTGAATAGTAAATGCATATAAGTCCAAGTTTATCTGTTCCTTTTATCCTAAGAGGGTAAAAGCGATAGCAGGGCCCCTCGATGATTTGATTTGACTTATATGCCGATCCCGGTCAGGACTGAATAGATGTGTTCAATTAAGCTCTATGTCAAATGAATCTGAGATCGAGAAACAAACTACTGGACAATAAGTATGACTATGTTCCATGTGATTGTCTGCACGATATCTAAAACAGAGGACTGTATGACCCCTTATGTAAAGGATAGGTTGCTGATATGATCAGAGTTCGACAACGTTTTTGAGAGCTACGATTGCTAATCGAGTTATACTTGCATTTATAGTTACTACACTTATCCAAGTGGGAGACTGTTGGGTTAGTGTCTAATCCCGTAACCATATTTGGTAAGTACTTGACCCGATTGTGCAGGGTACTTTTGGGTTGCCTTCACCAATGCAACTTGACTGGAGAAATAATGGAGAAAGAGGTTATGATGATTTACTAATATATTATAAGAATAATATATTAAAAGAGAAATCATATTTGTTTAATTAATATTGGTCAATAATTAATTAATAATTAATTATGTGATCAAAAGTAATTAATTAAACTAGAGGGGCTGAGTTGTAATTATGTGATGGTTGCAAATTATGGCAATGGATTCCCTATGGATACGGTGGACGAATTCAAGGGGATAAGGCCCTAGAATTTGTCCAAGGATAAGGCTTCTAGACTTATTTTATGGGCTACTTAGTGGGCAAGCAACCAGATAAGGATAAGGACTGAGACCCTAATCTATACCCTATTTAAGGACCCCTTGGCTAAGGGAAATCAGCCACGTGATCCCTAGAAGACTTAGAGCCGATTTTCCGCCTCTCTCCCCTCTCTCTCTCTCTCTCTCTCACTCTTGGCTCTCCATTTGCTGGTGTTGTTTGTCATCCATTAGAGGTGCTACACTTGTGGTACTTGCTTTCAAAGACAAGAAGATTGAAAATTTGAGTTGTTATTACAATATAACAACAAGAGGTACGTAATTCCTTCTACTATCTAGATTTCGAAATACCTAGGAGCATGCTAGGGTTCTTCTTGTGTTCATAATGTTGTGTATCTAATAGTGAAAACATAGATCCAAATCTAGGGTTGCATGCACACATAAGATTGTTTGTATAAAACCCATTAGTATCGTCATGCAGGGGCTTGTTGGGTCTGCACCAATTGTGGAAGAGAAGGGTCACCTTGCAAACAGTTGTAGAGCTCCAACAAATCAAGGAACCGTAACAACAACTGAATAAGGTAGAACATGTTTTGAGTGAGAGGACAGGGAGGGAATGCTAAATGTAGAGCATTTATGATCGGATCTCAGGAGGCTATCCGGGATCTGATAGTAGTTACCGGTACGTTCCTAATCAATAAAGTTTTTACAAATGTACTTTTCAACACCAGTGCTGATAAAAACTATATTACTCCTGAGTTTATGAAAGTATTAAACCACCCATCTAGTAAACTTAGGTGTCCTATTGGGTAAAAATGGATAACGATCAATTTGGTAGTACCCAAGACTTACTAAAAAAATTGTACATTCACATTAAATAATCATACTTTCCTTGTTAACCTCATACCTAAGGTCATCAAGAGCTTTGACGTCATCATGGACATGGATTGGTTATCCCCTAACCACGTCGAAGTCTTATGCTTTGAAAAGAATTGCATATACCCTTATCAAGCAAAAAACCCTTAATCTTCTATGGAGACAAACCTAGTAAAAACTTAGGATCATTTCCTGTATGAAGGCTAGCAAATACTTGCAGAAAAAGTATTATGCCTCTCTAGCTCATATTTTTAACATGAAGGATGACAAGAGGTAGATCGAAGAGGAAGACCGAAGTGGTACCTCAGGTACATAATTACCCTGATGTATTCCCTGATTACCTACTCAGATTACCCTCAGCATGTCAAGTTGAGTTTCAGATTGATATAGTTAAAGGAGTTGCTCCAGTAGAAACGTCTCCTTATAGATTCGTTACTTGTAACATCCTTAAATTTCTAGATAAAAAAATTCCATTTCAAACATCCAATAGTCATGTCAAAACAACCAAAAGTGTATCATAATGAAAATAATAACAGAGTACAAATCCCAAATCACATTATCCGGAAAAAGACGGGCGGATGCGTTGCAATCAAGTCAGTCCCTTCCCTTTCCATCTAGAAGTAGCTGAAACACAAACTGAAAACCGTAAGCACAAAGCATAGTAAACTCCCCAAAATACACCATACCATATATACATAATAGTCAAAGAATAATTGGGTCTATTTCAACCCATTCGGTCTCTTTCAAACGATATTGGGTATATTTCAACCTCTTCAACCGATACTGGGAATATTTCAACCCCTTTTGTCTCTTTCAACCGATATTGGGTATATTTCAACCCATTCGGCCTCTTTGAACTGGTATCGGGTTTTTTTCACCCCTACAACTAACACATAATCGTAATAGTATGAGTCATAGAGACAACAAGCATATAAAGGCAATACATGAAATTGTCATGAATATAATTATCATCCTACCAACATAGTCTAGTGGGCCAACATTGGTGCCTTCGAATTACGAATAAAGGGACGAAATCTCACCTCTGTCTGAACATATCAAATCACACTCGGGATGTCGAATCATGAAGTCCTCCCACTAAAGAACAAAGAATATAACCCTAATTAGAAATTTGGTCATTAACCCTACCTGAGATTCTAAATCGCAAACCCTAACTTCCACGATAAAAGGTTCCTTAACCCTTCCCTTATTGGTCCTAACATACCAAGGCCGAACTCTGACCTAGCCAAAAGTCTAAAATACGTTCTATGCCCAAAATGGGCCTTAAGTCAAAAAAGCCACAACATATTAAGGCTTGATGCCCAATAAGGGTCCAAATCCCTAAGCCCAAAAGTGGCCTGAAGCTAAAAGCTCGAAACCTCTCTATTGAGTACACTCAGCGTACCATCAGTATTCCCAGTATACATGCGTTCTTCGTAAGGTCGGGACTCCAGGTGTGTACGCTCAACGTACACCCACGTATGCCCCAATTAGTCATAGATTACTTTTAAGGTTTTAATTCCTTAAGACCTAAAGTCCAACTTTAGATCTAAATTTATAAAAATATATTAAGCCATAAAGTTGCAAACTATATGCTTTTGCATGGCTTAAAAATGTCATATCTTGGATTTCAACATACTAACTTCATGAAACAACCCTCCACCCTTGCATGGTTGAGCTTAAACTAACAAGACACCATTTTTATGCACAAGGGACATCAGAATCACAAAGATATATCATCATAACCCTTTAGAGTAGTTAATACTCTCAAGAAATACTTTAAGGCACCAAAATAAACCAAAAAACCCTAACTATCTAGAACTAAGAGATAAATCATCAAGGTAGGAACTTTATACCTTCAATAAACTAGAAATGGTGAATAAACTCTAGATCTACAAGCTCTCTCTTGTCCAATGTTTCTCCACTAGTCTTCTTCTTCTTCAAAATACACTACACACATAAAATACACACACAAGGTCAATATCTTTGGAAAATGGGTTAGAGGTTCAACGTATACCTCAAGAGGCAATTGAAGTTGATAAGATGAAGGACTTGGGGGACATAATGTGCTTAAATAGGGTGCAAACCCTAAAAATTAGGGTTTTCCCCTGACAGTGTACCAGGGGAACACCTCGCCTCATGCATGGATTGGAGTATGCTCGACATACGATATGTATGCCCAGCGTACTCGGGTCCAAGTCAACAAATAAATGAGATAGTTTTTCTAAAAGTTTACTAGAGAAATCAGGTGTTACACACCTTCAAAGATGCAACACCTCTCCAGCCAACTGTATGAACTCCTTGACAAGGGTTTCATTAGACCAAGTTTCTCGCCTTGAGGAGTACCCATCTTTTTTGTCAAGAAGAAGGATGGATCCTTCCGGATGTGCATCGAATCTAGGGAATTAAAAAGGTTTACCATTAAGAATCGATATCCACTCCCTCGAATCGAAGAGCTCTTTGATCAACTATAAGGATTTAGTAATTACTCTATGATCGATCTGAGATCTGGATATCACCAACTCAAAGTAATGGAAGAAGACATTCTGAAGACTGTATTTAGAACCCAATATGGTCATTATGAGCTTGTAGTTTTGCCTTTTGGACCGAGCAATGCCCCAATTGTTTTTTCGGATCTCATGAATCGAGTGTGCAAGCCCTACTTGCACAAATTGATGATAGTATTCAATGATGGTATTTTGATATGTTCACGAACCCAAGGAAATGAATTGGAAATATCTTTGATTGATCATAGAGCTATTAAGGAAGGAAATTTTGTACGCGAAATACTCCTAGTGCGAATTGTGTATTAGAGAAATACACATTCTAGGTAACATATTAAGCAATAAAAGAATTCACATTAATCCTTCTAAGATTGAAGTTGTGAAGAATAAGGAAATGCTAAAGGCACCAATCGAAGTGCATCAGTTCTTAGTCTTAGTGTGATATTACCAAAGACTCATAAATAATTTCTCTAAGATAGCTAAACCCCTCACAACTTAACCGAAAAGAGAACAATATATTTTTTGGGAGACAAACAAGAAGCAACTTTTTAAAAGCTGAAACAAATGTTATCAATGCCCCAATACTATCCCTTCCAAAGGCTACTGATAATTTCATTGTGTATTGTGACACTTCGCATCATGAATTGGGATGTGTACTGATGCAAAGGTAAAAATTCATAGCATGAGCCTCACGAAAACTCAAGATGCATGAGAACAACTACACCACCCATGACCTGGAGTTGGGTGCTTTAGTTTTTGCATTAAAAATCCAGCATCATTACCTTTATAGGATGAAGTGTATAATCTACATGGATTAAAAGAGTATCCAGCACAACATTGACCAAAAAGAATTCAATATGAGACAACGAAGATGGTTGGAATTGCTTAATGACTACAAATGTAACATTTGTTATCATCCTGGAAAGGCTAATGTTGTAGTCGATGTAACAGCCCGGATTTCCAGGTATCTTTTATTCATATATTTTTTTGGTGTTTTCTGAGGGGACTCGGCGAGTTGAAGCTCAAACTCGCCGAGTAGGATCGCGGTTCTGGACGCGGGTTCACGTCTGGACTCGGCGAGTCCAAGGAATGGACTCGGCGAGTCCGCTTTTTTATAATGAAACCCTAATTTCCCGGTCCTAAGCCCTATTTAAAGGACCTTATGGCCCTTCATTGCGGCTACCTTGACCTTGAGAGCACCAAAGCAGCTAAGGGTTCCTCTAAGTGATATAAGAGGCCATTGTTCACCAAATTTGTGTGTATTTGCAAGAAAGGAAGGGGAAAGTCAAGCTAGAAGAGTTGGGGAGCTTGGATCTACTTCCATTTCGCCAAGGGAAGCTTCTTGAGGTATCATTCAGTGCTTATTTCCGTATTTTTATTGGTATGGTCAAATCTAGGGTTTCTTCTTTCCTTGTTTGCTTTGTAATTGAAGTGTGAGAGGTCCCATGGGGATATGGTACCTAGATCTGGACCTTAGCAGGTCCAGAAAGTCCCTAATGCTATGCTTTATGTCCTTCCTTTTGGGTTGGAGACTAGGGTTGCCAACTTAGAGGTCATTTCTCCAAAAAGAGCCTTGTAAGTGTTGCATGGTAGCCAAGATTGTGACTTTACGTGATGAATGAGCTTAGGAGGGCCAGCTCTATGAGTGGATGGAGCGAATCTGACCTCAGAAGCGAGATTTAGTTGATGCATGGCATGGACTCACCGAGTCTGAAGAACATAATCAACGAGTAGCATGAAGATTGTCCTTAACCACTCAGTGAGTGGTCTTGCCGAGTTATGGTTGACTCAGTGAGTCATGGAGAGTTAGAGAGGGTTGACAGGTGGACTGAGTCGAGCTGGAACTCGCCGACTTGTTCTTGTGACTCGGCGAGTTGAGTCGTGGTGGCTCCGCGATTCATGCCAGGTGGAACTCGTCGATTCAGGGGAGTACTCGACGTGTCAAAGGAGAATTCTAGAGAGTTGTTGAAAACATTTAGACTCGCCGAGTCGTTCTAGTTCACTCGCCGAGTCCGGTCAAGTTGACCGTTGACCGTTGACCAGGGTTGACCAGTGTTGACTTGATAGGGGTAGTCAACCTTAGTGGTAAAAGTATTAATTAGAGATATATATGATGTTATAGGAGGATTATAGCTCGGGGGATCGAGCATGAGTGATTTCCAGGATTCGCGAGTTATCGAGATATACGAGGTGAGTCTTCTCACTATACTATACCCGGAAGGGTTTGACTGTGTGACCGGAAGGTCGAATATGATATGAGACATATGCATTATGTGTGATAAGTTAATAGTTATATGAGTCATGTATAATATGTTTGATATGGGCCAGAAGGAATTATGTTATGGGCCAGAAGGTGAATATGTTATGGGCCGGAAGGCGTTGCAATGTGGACCGTAAGGTCAATATGGGTAGGACCGAAAGGTTTACCCAGTCGGGACGGAAGTCCCCTAATACACATGGACCGGAAGGTCAGGGCCTGGAAAGGCGTATGTGCGTAGGTTGTATTTTGGGGAACTCACTAAACAATTATGCTTACAGTTGTTGTGTTATGTGTTTCAGGTACTAGCGAGGACCGTGGGAAGGCGCCGGCGTGATCGTACACATTATCGGGGAAAACTATTTATATGATCTGTATGATGTATTCGGTTGTGACAATATTGTTACGTTTGAATTTAAAATGTTAATCGAGGTTTTGATGTTTGCAAAAATGAAAAATTGGTTTTAAAATTTACGTCGTTACAAGTTGGTATCAGCGCCTTGGTTTGAGAGATTCGGGTACACCTTCGGGCGTAACTGAACTCAAACCGGGGATTTGAGAAAATTTTTATTAATAAATCAATAAAATTTGATAAGTGATTTTTGAAACAACCAAAGAAGAAGAAGTGTGTACGGTCAGCCAACGCCTGAACGGTAAAATCCCCAAAATACTCTTACAATATGAGTTATGAGATATGATATGATATGATACGTATGCTAGTAGACTAGGTATTCATATTAGGAATAGAGTGGCCTAATTTGTGATGCCTTAGTCTAGGGAAACCTGCTTCTATGAGGTGCTTTGAGAGCGAGTGGGTAGCTAGTGCATAGCAAGAATAGAGTACTCAGGATCCGGAGTTTGGGGAGGAGGACTTTGGGTGAATGCTGATGCGGTGTAGTTGGTAGTATTGGGCCCGTACTACTGAAGACACCGGGTCAGTGGGCAACCCAAGTAAGAATCCATGGGTATCGGAGACTAAGTAGGGCTATGTTGTCGAGTGCGATTATGCTTGATAGAGTCTCTGATATTTTTATGTTGTATTTCAGAGACATCATGGTTGGACCACGCCACAGACCTGGTACGAGTAGTGTGACTGACGAGGAGCTTCGTCAGATGATTCACGAGGAGGTGGCTACAGTGATCCGGGATGAGATTCCAGAGATGTTTGGGTCTATTAAGACCACACTGATGGAGACATTTGATGAGCGGTACGCCGTGTTAACTGAGGCCGTAGCCGCTGCAGTTACCGCAGCTGTGGCCGCTGACCACAGGGAGGTGACTCGTTGCTGTTTCGGGAGTTCAGCAACACGAAGCCACCTGAGTTTGATGGGACGCAGGATCCGATCGTTGCGATGAGATGGATTGCTGATATCGAGGGATGCTTCTACACTTGTTCATGTACGGATCATCTGAGGGTACGGTTCGCCTTGAACCAGCTCCGCCTAGGAGCAAAGGATTGGTGGAAGTTCGTGACGGTGAACTTCACTCTGGCAGAGGTTTCAGCTGTGACTTGGGAGAGGTTTACTACTATGTTCAGAGATGAGTACGTTTTCCTGGTAGACAGGGAACAGTTGGTTCAGGAGTTCTTGACCCTCAAGCAGGGTAATGATTCTGTCACAGTGATCGCGCGAAGGTTTCATGAGAGGGCGATGTTATGCCCCGAGCAGGTGTCCACGGAGCAGGCTCGGATGAGTCGGTATTTGGGTGTGCTGAGGAGGGATATCCGAGAGTTCGTATCGAACTCATCATACCAGACTTTTGTTGAGCTTCAGGCGAATGCCAAGAAGCGTGAGATCGAGTTGGAGACCCAGACCAGGGAGGAGGCCGAGTCTCAACAGGTGGATCGGCGGTCGGCTCAGTCTCAGCCGACAGCCAAGCGGACCAAGTCCGCCGATTCGAGATCGGGAGGTCAGAAGGGCCGCACTTGCGGAAAGTGCGGCAAGGGGCACGAGGGGGCATGTCGATCGGGTGCTTGCTACAAGTGTGGCAAGGAGGGGAACATTGCTAGGGATTGCCCCAAGGGATTCATGGTTTGCTTTCATTGCAACCAGATCAGCCATCGGAAGGCCGAGTGCCCCCAGCTTCGCCAGGGATCTACGCCTGCTGCCAGGGTTACCAAGACTCGGCTAGTGAAGGCCGAGGCTTCGAAAGCTCGTGAAGAGCTTTCCAGTTGACTGCGGAAGAGGTTCGTGCGACGCCTGATGTCGTAGCTGGTATATATTATTTCATGTATTTACTTTTATGCTAAGATATTGTGCTTATATTATGATATGCGTAGGTACTTTTCTTGTGAATTATGTACCCGCTTTGGTGTTATTTGACTCGGGTGCGAGTCGGTCTTTTGTATCATTGGCTTTTAGCCAGCACATCAGTATTGATCGGGAGGTGATGAGTCGACCCCTGCGAGTTTCTATAGCAGATGAGAAAGCGGTATACGCCAATGATGTGATTCGAGGATGTGTGCTTAAGATTTTTGGGGTCGAGTTCCCTATAGACTTGGTTCCTATAGCTATGGGGGATGTCTGCATCATTGTGGGCATGGACTGGTTGAGTAAGTTTGGGGAAGTCATTTACTGCGAGAGACAACTAGTAACGATTCGAGACCCTAGTGGGGGAGTGCTTACGGTTTATGGCAAGGGGATCCGGTGTGGGTCGACGTTTTGTTCGGCTGCCAGGGCAAGGCAGAGTGTGCAGCAAGGCTGTAATGGATTCATAGCCTATGTGATGGATACTCGAGTGGCCGCGGGGAGGCCCAATTCGGTTGATGACGTTCCTGTTGTATGTGAGTTTTTGGATGTGTTCCCCGAAGAGTTACCAGGTGTGCCTCCGGAAAGGCAAGTGGAGTTCCGTATCGATTTGGTTCCGGGAGCGGCGCCCATCGCCAAGGCGCCTTATCGTCTCCCTCCACCGGAAATGCATGAGTTATCCTCGCAGCTTCAGGAGCTGTTGGGAAAGGGTTTATTCGACCGAGTAGCTCACCTTGGGGAGCGTCGATTTTGTTCTTCAAGAAAAAGGATGGTTCACACCAGATGTGTATCAATTACCAGGAGTTGAACAAGTTGACGGTTAAGAATCGGTATCCGTTACCTAGGATCGACGATCTGTTCGATCAGTTGTAGGGGGCATCTTGGTTCTCCAAGATAGACTTGAGGTCGGGTTATCATCAGATGAGGGTTCGGGATGAAGATATCCAGAAGACTGCTTTCAGAACTCGTTATGGACATTATGAGTTTGTGGTGATGCCTTTTGGGCTCACCAATGCCCCGGCTGCGTTCATGGATCTTATGAACCGGGCATGTCGACCGATGCTGGATCGATCGGTGATCGCATTCATTGATGATATTTTGGTGTATTAGAGGTCTAGGGAGCAGCATGAGGAACATTTGAGGGAAATTCTTGGGGTATTGAGATCGGAGAGGCTGTATGCCAAGTTCTCCAAGTGTGATTTCTGGTTACGAGAGGTCTAGTTCTTCGGGCATCTTGTTAACCAGAAAGGGATATTGGTCGACCCGGCTAAGATTGAGGCGGTGTTGAGGTGGGAGGTGCCGAGATCGCCCACTGAGATCAAGAGTTTTCTGGGTTTGGCTGGATATTATCGCAGGTTTATCAAGGATTTCTCCAAGATTGTCGTGCCACTTACTAGGATGACCCGGAAGGGTGCTGCGTTTTCATGGGGACCGGAGCAGCAGTCATCATTCGTGACGCTTCGTCAGAAATTGTGCGAGGCTCTGGTGCTTGCACTCCTGGAAGGGATGGAGGATTTTGTGGTGTACTGTGATGCATCTATATCGGGTTTGGGGGCAGTGCTTATGCAGAGGGGACATGTGATAGCGTATGCTTCGAGGTAGTTGAAGCCTCATGAGTCGAGATATCCCACCCACGACCTGGAATTGGGGGCTGTGGTGTTTGCCCTCAAGATCTGGCGGCATTATCTTTATGGGGTTCGGTGTACCATCTACACGGACCACAAGAGCCTGAAGTACTTGATGGATCAGCCAAATCTAAATATGCGACAGAGGAGATGGTTGGATGTGGTGAAGGATTACGATTGTGAGATCCTGTACCACCCGGGGAAGGAAAATGTGGTGGCCGATGCGTTGAGCCGTAGGGCAGAAAGCGCCCCGATCCGAGATATTTGTATGAGGTTGACGGTGATGACCCCGATTTTGGATACCATTCGAGGAGCTCGGGCTGAGGCTGCGAAACCAGACAACTAGAAAAGGGAGCGGGTTGTAGGTCAGGTATCAGGATTCGTTACGGATGGTCGAGGGCTTGTGACTTTTCAGGGTCGGATTTTGGTACCGTTTGTGGCGGTGCGCGTGCTATTTTGATGGAGGAAGCGCATCGATCGAAATTCTCGATTCATCCAGGGGCTACGAAAATGTATTTGGATCTAAGGAAGGAGTATTGGTGGCCCTGTATGAAAAGGGATGTTGCATGGTTTGTTGAGAGATACTTGACTTGTTGGCAGGTTAAGGCCGAGCACCAGCGACCGCACGGTAAATTGCAGCCGCTAGATATTCCCGAATGGAAGTGGGAACAGATTACCATGGATTTTATCACCAAATTGCCGCGGACTGAGAGGGGAGTCGATGTGATTTGGGTGATCGTGGATAGATTGACGAAGAGCGCTCATTTTCTAGCCATCAGCGAGAGCTCTTCTGTGTAGAAGTTGGCGGAATTATACGTGAGGGAGGTGGTATCGCGACATGGGGTTCCAATGTCGATTGTTTCAGACCGCGATGTGCATTTTACTTCCAGGTTTTGGAAGAAGTTCCATGAGGAGTTAGGTACGAGACTGCATTTCAGTACCGCATACCACCCGTAGACGGACGGATAAAGCGAGCGAACGATTCAGACGCTTGAGGATATGCTCCAAGAATGTGTTTTGGATTTCGGAGGGAGCTGGGACACCTATCTACCTTTAGCAGAGTTTTCGTATAACAACAGCCGTCATTCGAGCATTGGTATGCCACCCTTTGAGCTGTTGTATGGGCGGAGGTGTCTCACCCCCATCTCCTGGGGAGAGGTGGGGCAGCGGGTGATGGGTAGCACGGAGATCGTACTCCAGACGACCGAGCAGATTCAGCAGGTCAGGCAGAGGTTGTTGACCACACAGAGTTGCCAGAAGAGTTATGCGGACAGGCGGCAGTCCGAGCTCGAGTTTCAAGTGGGTGACCTTGTGCTCCTAAAGGTCTCTCCTTGGAAGGGAGTGATTCGGTTCAGGAAGAGGGGCAAGTTGGGGCCGCGGTATATTTGACCCTTCAGGGTAATTGCTAGGGTAGGCCGGGTAGCCTACTGGTTGGATCTACCTGCTAAGTTGGGGCAGATCCATGATACCTTTCATGTCTCGCAGTTGAGGAAATGTATTGCCGACGAGTCGGCAGTGGTGCCATTGGATGATATTCAGGTGGATGCAAACCTGAACTATGTGGAGAGACCGATAGCGATCAGGGATCGGAAAGTTAAGGTTTTGAGGAACAGGGAAGTACCCCTGGTACAAGTGCAGTGGCAACATCAGAAAGGGTCCGAGCTGACATGGGAATCCAAGTCTGAGATGCGTGAGCAGCATCCGGAGCTATTTGCAGAGCAAGACTTCGAGGGCGAAGTCTAGTTCTAGTGGGGGAGAATTGTAACAGCCTGGATTTCCAGGTATCTTTTATTCATATATTTTTTTGGTGTTTTGTGAGGGGACTCGGCGAGTTAAAGCTCAAACTCACCGAGTAGGATCCGGTTCTGGACGCGGGTTCGCGCCTGGACTCGGTGAGTCCGCTCTTTTTAATGAAACCCTAGTTTCCCGGTCCTCAGCCCTATTTAAAGGACCTTATGGCCCTTCATTGCGGCTACCTTGACCTTGAGAGCACAAAAGCAGCTAAGGGTTCCTGTGAGTGAGATAAGAGGCCATTGTTCACCAAATTTGTGTGTATTTGCAAGAAAGGAAGGGGAAAGTCAAGCTAGAAGACTTAGGGAGCTTGGATCTAGTTCCATTTCGCCAGGGGAAGCTTCTTGAGGTATCATTCAGAGATTATTTCCATATTTTTGTTGATATGGTCAAATCTAGGGTTTCTTCTTACCTTGTTTGCTTTGTAATTGAAGTGTGAGAGGTCCCATGGGGATATGGTACCTAGATCTGGACCTTAGCTGATCCAGAAAGTCCCTAATGCTATGCTTTATGTCCTTCCTTTTGGGTTGGAGACTAGGGTTGCCATCTTAGAGGTCATTTCTCCAAAAAGAGCCTTGTAAGTGTTGCATGGTAGCCAAGACTGTGACTTTACGTAATGAATGAGCTTAGGAGGGCCAGCTCTATGAGTGGATGGAGCGGATCTGACCTCAGAAGCGAGATTTAGTTGATGCATGGCATGGACTCGCTGAGTCTGGAGAACAAACTCGGCGAGTAGCATGAATATTGTCCTTAACCACTCAGTGAGTGGTCCTGCTGAGTTATGGTTGACTCAGTGAGTCATGGAGAGTTAGAGAGGGTTGACAGGTGGACTGAGTCGAGCTGGAACTCGCCGAGTTGTTCTTGTGACTCGGCGAGTTGAGTCATGGTGGCCCCGCAATTCATGACAGGTGGAACTCGTCGAGTCAGGGGAGTACTCGACATGTCAAAGGATAATTCTAGAGAGTTGGTGAAAACGTTTAGACTCGCCGAGTCGCTCTAGTGCACTCGCTGAGTCCGGTCAAGTTGACCATTGATCGTTGACCAGTGTTGACTTGATAGGGGTAGTCAACCTTAGTGGTAAAAGTATTAATTAGAGATATATGATGTTATAGGAGGATTATAGCTCGGGGGATCGAGCACGAGTGATTTCCAGGATTCGCGAGTTATATAGATATACGAGGTGAGTCTTCTCACTATACTATACCCGGAAGGGTTTGACTGTGTGACCGGAAGGTCGAATATGATATGAGACATATGCATTATGTGTGATAAGTTAATAGTTATATGAGTCATGTATGATATGTTAGATATGGGCCGGAAGGCATTATGTTATGGGCCAGAAGGCGAATATGTTATGGGCCGGAAGGCGTTGCAATGTGGACCGTAAGGTCAATATGGGTAGGACCGAAAGGTTTACCCAGTCGGGACGGAAGTCCCCTAATACACATGGACCGGAAGGTCAGGGCCTGGAAAGGCGTATGTGCGTAGGTTGTATTTTGGGGAACTCACTAAACAATTATGCTTACAGTTGTTGTGTTATGTGTTTCAGGTACTAGCGAGGACCGTGGGAAGGCGCCGGCGTGATCGTACACATTATCGGGGAAAACTATTTATATGATCTGTATGATGTATTCGGTTGTGACAATATTGTTACGTTTGAATTTAAAATGTTAATCGAGGTTTTGATGTTTGCAAAAATGAAAATTTGGTTTTAAAATTTACGTCGTTACAGTCGATGCCTTGACTCGTAAAGAACGAGTTAAGCCAACGTAGAGTAAAAACACTTTCAGTGATTATCCAGTCTAGTCTAACCTCGTACATTATAAATTCTCAACTGGATGCTCTGGCAGAAGAAAACATCAAGGCAAAAGGCCTCAGGGGAATGGAAGGCTACTGGAGATAAGGAGTGATGGAGCAAGATACTTCATGGACCGATTATGGGTTCCAAAGTTTGGAAATGTTAAAAGACGTGTCTTAGATGAGGCCCATAGGAACAGTTACTCCATCCATTTCGGATCAAACAAGTTGTATATAGTTTTAAAAACTCTTTATTGATAGCCGAACATCAAGGTTGAAGTTGCGACCTACGTAAGTAAATTACTAACATGTTCCAAGGTCAAGGAAGAACATCAACGACCCTTGGGATTGTTTCAACAACCAGAAATAACTAATTGGAAGTAGGAGTAGATCGTAATGGATTTTGTGACCAAGTTTCGTAAGACTGGTAGTGGTTACAACACTAAATAGGTCGTTGTCGATAGATTAACCAAGTCTGTTCACTTCCTACCAATAAAAGAGATATATAACATAGAGAAGTTGACCAGGATGTTCCTTAAAGAGATTGTCAGAATTCATGAAGTACCTCTATCTATTATCTTTGGCAGAGATAGTAGATTTACCTCCTGATTCAGGCAAAGTTTACAAAAATCCCTTGGTACTCATTTAGATATGAGTATGACCTATCATACTTAAAGCAACGGTCAAAATGAAAGGAAAATACAAACTCTTGAAGACATGCTCAAAGCATGTGTGATAGATTTTGGAAATGCATGGGCCACTCATCCTCTAGTGATTGAGATCTCATATTATACTAGCTATCACATGAGCATCAATGATGCACCATTTGAAGCTTTATACAGTCGGAAGTCTTGATCTCCTCTTTGTTGAGCAGAAGTTGGTGATACCTAACTAGTCTAGAAATTTGTTGACTTAGGCTACCCGAAAAGCTCAATAACGTGCACGACTTCTTCCATGTGTCGAATCTTAAAAGCATCTCTCCAACGACACACTTTTAATTCCTCTCGAAGAAATCCAAATCAATCTTGAGTTAAACTTCATCGAGGAACCAGTCGAAATTATGGACAGAGAGGTCAAACGACTCAAGCAGAGTCAAATTCCCATAGTCAAGGTACGATGAAACACTAAGTGAGGACCAGAGTATATCTGGGAACGAGAGGACCAAATGAAGAACAATTACCCTCACTTGTTCGAAGGAATCACACCGATAAGATAAAATATCGGGACATAATTTATGTAACTGGGTGAGAATGTGACAATCAAGAAAATTTCCGTTACCAACCATCGTTAGGAAAAAGTAGGATTAGATAAATGTAATAGCTTAGTATTGTAATGTTTCATTTTATGAATAGATATAATCAAATATGTTGTTACCTTTAGAAGTAATTCGACGTTTAGACTAAAAAATAAGCGTCCAAAACGTTGTACCTTCATTTAAAACAATTAGTATATTCAGAAAATTCTCGTCGACGTGATTCCAAGGACATAAAATTTTTAAAAATCCGACTATGATTGGAGGAGTTATGATTTTTGTAAAAAGAAAAATTAGTCGTGTACATAATTGTTACGATGTCGAAATGTACGTAGAGATTGTTTAAGTTTTCACTAAAGTTATAAATAGGAGAATCATAGTACTCCTCGAAATAAGAACTTTAGGAAAAATAATATCGAAAATAGGGTCTACATGAGAGAGATATATGTTTTTTTGTAAAAATCATTTATTTTTACCCCCGTTAGGTAAAAAGATGAAAGTAAAAACTAGTCAAAACAACCTAAAGGAAAGTTAAAGTAGTAGTCGAGATCATCAAATAGATATAGAGAGTGTGAAGATCGAAGCTCGTATGCTTAAGATAAAGATTGTTCAAAATATTTTCTATGCATGCGAGGTGCGCATCTTTGGTTGACGCACATCTAACACCGGATTTAACCGGATTACAAGTGACATGGCCCTTGGGGAGAGTGACACGTGGCGACTCTATAACAGAACCACGATAATCAGACGCGATGTGCGTAGATATTTGTATCGCGTGCACGTCAAAGTATCAAATATAAATAGAGAAGTCAATAGTCTCATAATGCACCCCACAACATTCTCTCTCACTCACTCTTGGAGCTACTACAATCCCAAGGTGCCACAGAGACCCTATCTCTAATCAACCCTACACCAACAGTATCACTCATCGAGGGCGAGTTCATGGCCGCACTTTTACGGTTTTAAAAATTTTATTGGGGGGGGGGGGTGACACATGCTTATTAAACAAATTTGTCAAAATATATTTTGTAAATATATTAGTAGTTTGTATAAATAAACATGAAACGATAGGGTAATATGATGGCATAAACTCTGCCTAGAACTAAGCAATGATATTATGCCTAGCCGTTATGCTACCCTATATAATAGGAAAAGATTATACATATATGTTATGCTGGCCGATTTCCTAGGATAACTTACTACTTAGAGGTAATGTTGGCCAAAATTTAGGATAGCTGTTGTGCTTCGTTGTTACTCCGATATATATATATATATATATATATATATATATATATATATATATATATATATATATATATATATATATATATATATATATATATATATATATATAGGGTCAAAAATATAGTTTATACTTTGCTTTTCTGGGCAATTATATTTTTCTGTAATATTTATGGAGTCTACGGTCATGTTTACGGTTGAGTTTACTGTAACCTCCCGGAATCGCAAGAGTAAAGTTGAAGGGCTAAAAGTGTAAGTTTTAGAGGGTGACTCGGCGAGTCCATGGATAAACTCGGCGAGTCAGGTCGCGGCTATGGTCGCGTGTCTAGTGGCCTACTCGGCGAGTCCAAAGATGGACTCGGCGAGTAGGTGTTGTATGGAGAAAACCCTAATTTTCGGCGTTGAGCCCTATATAAAGAGCATTATACCCCTCCACAGCCTCCCTTATTCCCTCCTTGAGTTCCAGAAACCCTAAATTCGTGGAGAGTTCATTTGTGGAGCAAATTAGAGCTTGGAGCGGTGTTGTTTGAAGAGATCATGAAGGAGAAGTGGCTTAGATCAAAGGGCTTTTCTTGGATTCGAGTTTGGTTGCTATTGAGGCACCTTTTGGAGGTAACACTTTCGTTCTTGGGCTGTATCTTCCTAGTTTCATCATTTTGGGGTTTGTGGGGAGTATATCTTGGAATGTTTTGGAGTTTGGAGGTTAGATCTGAGGTTGCTACCTCAGATCTGGTATATTGAAGGCCTAGAGTGCATTAAAGTTCCTGTGTTTGAGTGCTTAGTGACGCCACCATGTCCCAAACCTTGGTTCTAAGGTGAATTAGGCTTAGATCTCCTTACATTCACATATAGTTTTCCACTTTACGTGATGGATGGATTGTAGGAGGTTGGATCTATGATTTGGATCAATTGCATGGCCTGAGATGCTTCTGTATGGTTTCAGACCGGTGGTACTCGACGAGTCACATGGGTGGACTCGACGAGTTGCTTGAAGATGGCCTTGAACTCGACGAGTTGGAAGAACAACTCGGCGAGTAGGTTGAAGATAGCCTTGGACTCGACGAGTCTATTTGGACTTGGCGAGTCTTGTCGAGGAAGTCCCAATATTTCTGGTTGAGTCGAGGAATCGGCGAGTCTTGGGGTGACTCAGCGAGTTGGGTCGCTAATTGAAGGAAGTTCTGAGCGTATGGACTCGGCGAGTCATCGGGTTGACTCGGCGAGTAGGGTCAGTCAGGGGTTGACTTTGACTTGTCCAAGGTTGACCAGTTGTCTTCCGGGGGTATTTTGGTAATTAAGGGTATTTATTGAGTTGTATGTTTTGATGTTTAGTGGAGGAGTTTGTGTCAGAGTTCGGAGCAGCAGGATCTTATCTTTTCAGCCGACAATTTCGAGGTGAGTTATCCTCACTATATCAACAGGGTCTAAGGCACCAAGGCCGGCCCTTTATTGTATTGAGATTCGGATATGGTTATTATGTTATTGTTTGATGTGTCTGCATCCTGGTAGCTAGGATGGTACATGCTAGGAGGCCTTGCTAAGGTTAGTTTCCCGATATACAGAGTGATGCTATGCTAGTGACTGGTTAGGTCGGTAACCCGGTTAGAGTAATGATATGCTATGTGACCTGCTTGCTCGGTTTGCTATCTATGACTGTTATATGAATGTATGTTTTGTGCACATGGTTGTTTGGACTGGAGATGGGTTGAGGCGGGTCCTGCTTTGTGCTGTAGGCCAAGATACCCAGGGCGGACCGGTTGTTCCAAAGACCCAGCGAGCGGTCCGGATAGGCTGTAGGCCCCACGAGGGCGGACCAGACGTGCCGAGGCTCGGAGAGTGGACCAAGCCGACTGAAGGCCCGATGCGGGCGGACCAGTCACACTGTAGACTCAGAGAGTGGACCAGGTGGGTTGAAGGCCCGATGCAGGCGGACCAACCCCACTATAGACTCGAAGGACATGACTAGACCTGGAGGATGGATCCAATGGACTGAAGGCCCGATACGGCGGACCAGTCACACAGTTGACCCGATATGTATGGCTGTTCTATGTTCTGGTATGTTTTGTATGTTTTGGACCGGAAGGTCACAGCCTGGAAGGGCGTATGCGTGGTTGGTATCTTGGGGGTATCTCACTAAGCTTTCGGGCTTACAGTTGTGGTTTTATGTTTTCAGGTTCCTCAGGAGACCGTGGCAAGGCGAAGGCGCGATCGTACCGTTCCTCATGATTTTGTAGCAATGTGATTCTGGGAATACTCTAATAATTTGTATTGAAAACCTTTTTGTGAACATTTTAATGAAAATCGGGTTGTTTTGAAAAATTTAAATTTGGTTGTATTTTTCGGATGTTACAAGTTGGTATCAGAGCCTTGGTTTGAGTGAATTGGAGGAACACTTGTGTGACTCCAGTCTCAAATCGAGGAGGGTTTTCAAAAGAGAATTTAAAATGGTTTTCAAAATAAGTAAAGGAGGACGCGGAGGTACGATCAGCCGGAGCCAGTAAGTAACCCCAAAATACCATACATGACAATTGTTTATTGATCTTTGATAGAACAACATGCTAGAGTTAGGCTAGGGATCTTCAGGATTTCTTGATGAGTTGCCTGATTTATGATGCCTGCTAGCCTAGGGTTCCTTGTGAGAGATTTCTAGTGTTCCTCTAGTTGTGAGGAGAGAGCGTTGTTATGTATGTCGCTAGGGTTTTGTGGGAGTACTTCATACAAATATGGGTAGGTGTGGAAGGTAGTATGGGCCCGTACTACTGAAAGCACGGACTCATACGCGTATCAGGGAAACCATGACCTCTAGGGTTGGGATGAGAGCTGGTTCCCGGGATAGTGGAATATGTCTGAGATTTGGTGTTTTATTTTCAGTATGGAGATTTCAAGGCACGCTGGGAGTGGATCCGGGTCAGGATCAGGAGCAGGAGAGGGAGTTACGGGTGGGTCTGTACAGCCAGAGGTTGTTAGTCAGATGAGTACGCACGAGTTGGATGCGAGAATTCGTGAGATCTTGCATGATGAGGTTGTTGCATTGTTTCGGGCTGATCTACCAGAGTTGTTTGGGTCGATCAAGACCGCCATGGTGGAGTATTTTGATGAGCGCTATGCGGCTCTCACGGAGACGGCTGCCGCGGCGGCTACCGCAGCAGTAGCAGCGTCAGGGGGAGGAGCCAGTAGAGGTTTCCAGTATCGGGACTTCGATAATACGAAGCCTCCCACTTTTGATGGAGTTCAGGATCCGATCGTTGCTATGAGGTGGTTATCAGATGTGGAGGGATGTTTCTTCACGTGTTCATGCCCTGCTGATCAGAGGGTGAGGTGTGCTCTGAACCTGTTGAGGCTCGGAGCAAAGGATTGGTGGAGATTGACCACGGGGTCGTACTCGGATGCGCAGAGGGCTGCGATTTCATGGGATCGGTTCAGAGAGATGTTCAACACTCGTTATGTTCCGCAGGTCGAGAGGGAGAGGTTGGCTCAGGAGTTCTTGGAGCTGAAACAGGATTCGGAATCGGTGATGGAAATCACTATGATGTTTACTGAGAGGGCGATGTTTTGCCCTGAGTTCACTTCAGAACAGGCTCAGATGTCCCGATATCTGAGTATGCTAAAGAGAGACATCAGACAGTTTGTGTCTGTGCAGAGGTGCGAGACTTTGCTAGAGTTGCAGGAGCCCGCCAGGCGGCGTGAGTTAGAGATTGAGTTACAGATGCGTGAGCTGAGGCAAGCTTCGGTTCAGTCGCAGCCGGCGACGAAACGGTCTAAGACCGTTGATTCCAGGATGGGAGATCAGGGTAGCCACGTCTGTGGAAAGTGTGGAAGGGGTCACGCCGGGGTTTGTCGGTCCGGTGGAGCATGCCGCAAGTGCGGAAAGGAGGGGCACTATGCGAGGGATTGTCGGCAGTCAGTGCCGGTTCGGGATTTGAGGATATGCTATCATTGTCATTAGGTTGGACATTTGAAGGTCAACTGTCCATGGCTTGCTGCAGGACCAGTGCAGGCTCCAGCACCGGCTACGTTGAGGATCACAAGTGGAGGTCAGGGTGGAGCGGAGCCCCCAAGGGGTTAGGGTTGTGTTTTTCAGCTTGCTGCTGCGGGTATGTTTCTCTCTGTTGTTTTGATTATTTATGATTATTGTGGAGTATTGTTATCTGCTAGTTTCGTTGGTTGGTTATGGAATTGCGTTTCAGGTTTTCGTGTGGTATCCGTTGTTCCCGGAGGGTTTGGCGAGTTGCGATCGAGATTTCGTTTTGGCATCCTTTGTTCCCTGACGGATCGATATGGTTATGGATTAGTACGTCGAGCTATCGTTGATTATCTTTGTGAGGATTGGTGGCGGATGCGGCATTGGTTTGAAGGCCGGGTAGATTCTGCAGTCTGAGGAATGGATATTTGGAGATTGGGTTCCTTGCGAGCGGGTTGTTCAGTGTGGAAACATGATTTTCTATGAAAGGTGTTAGCACTGGTGAGAAACATTTTGCGTGTAAGTGTTGATTTTCTGCAAGGTTGCTTTGGGAGATCGGTGATGGCGACCGGTGATTAATTGTCAGTGTCTTAAGTGGGGGAGAATTGGAAATTCTCCGGATGATCGTTGGGCCTGAGAGGTTGTTTAGCTGCTTGGGGAATTCAACGGTACTTCTATCAGTCGAGAGCAGGCTCGTATGGGTGACTAACAGATGTACGGGGCGGAATACAGACCTAGAGCAGTTGATTGTGGAAGGTATGGGAGCGGGCTGGGATCGAGTATGTATGATGGAGATAGAGTTCGGAACCCCTAGAGGGCTAGAACGGTATGCACGGGAGGATTTCCCGAGGGGATAGTTCGGAATGATGAATGTTAGTTGAGCGGTCCAGATAGACTGATGGCCGGTAGGCGTACCAGTCAGACCGAAGGCTCGGAGGACGGTCCAGTCAGATTGGCTGAAGGTTCTGAGAGTGGTCCAGATTGGCTGAAGGCCTGGGGAGGCGGTCTAGTCATGCTGAAGACTCTGTGAGTATTGTTGGATCGGTTCGAGGTTATGGGTTGCGTATGTTGCAGTGTGATTACATTGGGAGGTCTGGCCCCGGGTAACAATTTTGAACAGTGAAGGTAGTGCATGGCCTTGAAGTCCCTGCGATGAGAATCAGAGTAGTGGTGATGCATGGATGTCGGGAACGCTTTAAAGAGGTAATGTAGCATGGGATGAGCACCATAGTGCCTGTCATGGTGACTGGGCGGATGAGTGGTTTCCTTGGTAAGGAAAGAGGGAAGAATGAAATTCCGAAAAGGGAGTGCGAATTCACGGAAGTGAAAGCGGTAGTGTAGAGTTATGATTGGAGTGGTCCGTCGTTGGTCTTTGAGTAGTGTGTTGCGGCGGTAGAATAAAAGCTCATTCGACTTGATATGTTGCTTACGGCGCGGAGGGAATACCGCAGGCGTAGAGCCAGGGAGAGGGGTTCGGAAGGGATACAGAGAAAGAGTCTTGTACTCTCAGTGTGATTTTGATCAGGGTTTTGGGTATGTATCAGCGGTTCATCCTGGAAGGATGTTTGGAGGATATCATCAGTGTATCAGGTTATCCAAACCTGAGGGTACTAGAACGAGATCAACATGTGTGTGTGACTGCGAGAGGAGAACTCGGGGGAGTTGCTCCAGAATGGAAGAATGGGTATTTCGGTTGTCTTGGGATGGGTAGAGTGGAATTCGGATCAGGGATCCGATGGTTCGTGGCTTTAAAGCCATGTGAGTCAAGTGGAAGATGAAAATTGGAGCAGTAAGGCATCTTGGGTAATTCTCGGTTGTTGAGTATGGATTATTGGAGGGTACAGCTGGTGCCCGGTTTGAGTAGGTGGAGGGGACACCGTATGGAAGGAGAAAGTGAGCTTCTGGTTTCTATGGTTGTACCTTGAGGGACTTGGTTCAGTCAAGGTCAAGTGGCGTGTCGTGGGAAGTAATTTGAAGATGAGATGCCGTAGGCTTCGAGGACGAAGCCTAATTTAAGTGGGGGAGAATTGTAACATCCTGGAATCACAAGAGTAGAGTTGAAGGGCTAAAAGTGTAAGTTTTAGAGGGTGACTCGGCGAGTCCATGGATAGACTCGGCGAGTCAGGTCGCGGCTATTGTCGCATGTCTAGTGGCCTACTCGGCGAGTCCAAAGATGGACTCGGCGAGTAGGTGCTGTATGGAGAAAACCCTAATTTTCGGGGTTGAGCCCTATATAAAGAGCATTATACCCCTCCACAGCCTCCCTTATTCCCCCCTTGAGTTCCAAAAACCCTAAATTCGTGGAGAGTTCATTTGTGGAGCAAATTAGAGCTTGGAGCGGTGTTGTTTGAAGAGATCTTGAAGGAGAAGTGGCTTGGATCAAAGGGCTTTGCTTGGATTCGAGTTTGGTTGCTATTGAGGCACCTTTTGGAGGTAACACTTTCGTTCTTGGGCTGTATCTTCCTAGTTTCATCATTTTGGGGTTTGTGGGGAGTATATCTTGTAATGTTTTGGAGTTTGGAGGTTAGATCTGAGGTTGCTACCTCAGATCTGGTATATTGAAGGCCTAGAGTGCATTAAAGTTCCTTTGTTTGAGTGCTTAGTGAAGCCACCATGTCCCAAACCTTGGTTCTAAGGTGAATAAGGCTTAGATCTCCTTAGATTCACGTAAAGTTTGCCACTTTACATGATGGATGGATTGTAGGAGGTTGGATCTATGATTTGGATCAATTGCATGGCCTGAGATGCTTTTGTATGGTTTCAGACCCGTGGTGCTCGACGAGTCACATGGGTGGACTCGACGAGTTGCTTGAAGATGGCCTTGAACTCGACGAGTTGGAAGAACAACTCGGCAAGTAGGTTGAAGATAGCCTTGGACTCGACGAGTCCATTTGGACTCGGCGAGTCTTGTCGAGGAAGTCCCAATATTTCTGGTTGAGTCGAGGAATCGGCGAGTCTTGGGGTGACTCGGCGAGTTGGGTCGCTGATTGAAGGAAGTTCTGAGCGTATGGACTCGGCGAGTCATCGGGTTGACTCGGCGAGTAGGGTCAGTCAGGGGTTGACTTTGACTTGTCCAAGGTTGACCAGTTGACGACTCGAAGTTCGTGGTCCGAGCTTGCGGATCAGAGTTTACGGCGTCGGCTTGCGGTCCTCGGTGGTTTACGGCTCACACAAGTTCAGACCTCGTCTTTCCAGCACATTGGATCCTCGCATCGCCTCGTCCTCGCATCAAAAATCGAAATGGAATTAGGGGGTGCTGGGATTCGTACCCGGGTCTCCTCCATAGAAGACCAACACCTTACCAATTGATCTACATTACTGGATGCATCTTCCCTCTTATTTTTTTTTTTTTTTCATAAACACTCCCTGTCGCGCCACTTTTCCTATTTTGACACTTTTAACCCAAAACTCAAATCCTTTTAATTCTATTTTTTTTTTCATCCAAAATAAAAATTAATAATAATAATAAATAAATAAAATTAAAATTAATAAATAAAATTATATTCTAATTTTTTTTACTTTTATTTTTCTACTTTTGACCTTAAATTTTGACTTTGACTTCCAAGTTTGACCTTTAACTTTAAACTTTGACTTTCTTGTTTGACTTTTAAAATTTCAAATTTAGCTTTTCGGTTTGACTTTTAAGTTTGACTTTTTCAAGTTTGACTTTTGAGTTTAATTTTTTTTAAATTTGACTTTTAAGGTTGACTTTTGAGGTTTATAATCAAAGGGTTTGACTTTTAAGTTTTATTTTAACTTCTAGTTGTGCTTTACGAGGGAATTGAAAAACATGAAAGAGAATCGTCAGGAGATTTTAAGACAAAATTTCAACATGTTCGATTATATCCCTGGAAGCTCAGCTGCAACGATTTACCACACTTATTACTGAGATGAATATAGTTGGGATCTTCTTGACCAAATCTGAGATAAACAAAAAGCTGCTGAATGCACTTCCGAAATCGTGGGATATGGATGTGGTTGACATCAAGAAGACAAAAGATCTCAATCGTCTTAGTTTGGCTGATATAATTGAAGAAATTAATGCCTTGAATTGTAGAAAAAAAATGTGTTCTGCAAACCTTCCGGTCAATGAAGTGTCGTGTTTTCATTCATGTGAAGTGTCATGTCCTCAATCATGTGAAGATACGATTAAATTTCTTCAGGAACAAATTGATTTATTGAAAAGGGAAGTTGAGGACCTGAGATATAAAGGATATCAACTCAGGAAAGGACAGAAACCCCTGAAGGCTGAATTAGAAGCAAAAACCAAGGACTTTAGGAAGCTTCAGGAAGAGTATAGTAGCAAGTGTGAAAATTATGATTATATTAAGAGACAACTTGCTGCTATAACTGAAGAAGTTGACGCTTTAAAAATTAAGTGTGGAAAAACAGACGTTAGTTTCAAAAATTATACTGCGTCAAGTCAGACAGTCGAGTCCTTATATGAAACCCAATTAAAATTCAAAGAAAATCAAAACAAGGGTCTAGGGTATGATAGTGTACCTCCTCCTTATAATCATGACTACACATCCATCCCTATGACACAGGACGAAATTGACAGGGAGGCACATCTTCGATATGGCAAACGAGTTGGATTTGTGTAGGGAGGAGTTATTCAGGTTGAAAATACTGATGTTTCTGTTTCATGTGCAGGTAAAGTAGAAGAAGATGAGAACAAGGAGAGCACCATTAAACAAACCAACATCTCCTTGAACTCTGAATCTGTTGCTTCGAACTCAACTGCTTCTGATCAACCTGCCATTAAGAAATACAGGCCACCAATTCCAACGCAACAGAGTTATTGTGGCAAGTGTGCATGTGGGAACAACAAGAGACAAGGCAAATATACGCCACCAGGGGCAGGAAAAAACAACTTCACAGTGAAGAAAAAGACATGTTTTCACTGTGGAACACCTGGACACATTGCCAGAAATTGTCCAAATCGTGCATATGTTCCTTACTATGCACAAGGCTGGAAGAACGCGCCAAGAGGGAGATACTTCAAAAGAAACCCCTCGAGATCACCATCAGACGTTGACAACTGGAACACCAAGAAAGCCAAAAATTCAACTCCCAAGGCCAAGAGTCAAACTCCAAAGGACAAGAATCAAAATCCCAAGGGCAAGAAGGGAATGTCGGCCAAGAAGTCCAATCCAAGAGATGCTCCCGTGAAGCCAAAATCAAAGTCATCTCAACGGTCGACATCAAGTTCCAAAGAAAGTACTGAGTCACCCATCAGATCGAAAAAGAAATGGGTTAAACCCAACTACAAATGGTTTCCAAAGGCTCACTCTCCCAAATCAACTAATGACTCTAATATTTCTTCATCTTCTATTTGTGATAAATAGGATATGTATTGGGAGAAAGTACCGTGCAAGGATGACAATGGTCGACCCAGTTTCAAAATGGACTGGGTTCCAAAGACCAACTGATCCCGCTCTGTGTCGGAGAAGCTATGGAGGCATATCATCACACTTCAGTTTGTTGGTAGTGGTTATTCCAGGCACATGATAGGAGGCATCTCTCAACTGTACAACACTCAGAACATTGTTTGGGAGAATGTGTCCTTTGCGGGAAGGGAAGAAAGGAAGAGATCACAAACGGGGTTTGTGCTTAATGACATGAAGAATTTTTGGATCTGTTATGAGATTACGCGTGCTGTTCTCAGACCTTCTGGATGCAAATTCAATCGGTGACTTACAGTTTGCGTTTTCTTCTCTATACTCCTGAGTTTTTCTTAAGCTGATTCGCTTCAAAGACTAATTTTTGTTTTAGGATAGTTTAAATTTGCGCATTAATTTTCGTTTCTCTCCTATGCACAAATTTACGGGGAGAAATAAAACCAAAACAAAAACAAAAATCCAAAAACATTAGAAAAACATAAAATCCAAAAACATAAAAAATTCAAAAAAATACAAAAATATGATCTGTGTTTGAGGGAACTGGTTTGGGAAGTGATATTATCAAGTGATAACATGCAACCTGAGTCTGTGTAACGTACCCGAAGTTGAAGGGTCTATGCTCTGGTTTGATGCGTCGGTAGGCACGAAAAATTTTAAATGGACTTGACTAGGTAGAGTTGAACTTAGGAAATTTATAGACTTGACAATGTTTGACCTAGTTAGATCTGTTCAGCCTGACAATACGACGCTCAGATAGGTTGAGCAGGGAGATATATATGGGAATCTACTCGTCACATTAATTGAATACGTACTTGGAACCGTGGTTTAACTTTTCTTCGATGTGCGGATTTTGTCCTTAATTCCGGTTGGATGGGGCGACTGGTAAATTCCGATAAATTCGGTCTGTAGAAAATTGTTTTCTTTCTTTCTATCTGTCAGTCATATGTTGTCTCCTTTGCGTAACTTCAAATCCGACCTGGTACACAACATATGCACCTCTATTTCTCTGCAAGTTATATATATGAAAAACTTCTTATCTGTTAGCCATATGCTGTCTCCTTTGCGTGACTAACAATCCGACCTGGTACACAGCATATGCAACCTTCTACTTCTCAACCCCTCTGCAGTAATAAGTAATAGAATTCTGAATCTATTCTCTCTTTGAACGGTTATCTGCTCACCCGATGTAAGGAGTACTCTGGAAGTTCTTGATGGCTGGGGCATATCAGGAAGCAGGAAACACGTTCTAGTACACTTAAAATTGAATACATTTAGATTGTCTATAGATCTTGCTGCTCAATTTAGGTGGACAACAATATCCCTGGTCGTCGTCAGATGAATGGTCCTTAAGATATAGTATCTAAGAAATTAGGATCATATATAATTTTTAGGAACTTAAGTTCACCTTGTCTTGTAAAAAATAATATGTCCTAAATAAGTAAAAATTTTTCGTGTTTAAGTGGACAACAATACCGACGATCGACCAGACAAAGACGTGAAGACAGAAGGTACCGACAAGTGGATAAAGGTTGTCTAAAAACTTTGATCCCAAATCTCTCTTAAAGTTAGATATCATTTTTATTTTTGTTAAATTTGTCATTGTTTCTTCTAATTTAAATATTAGGGGAGAACTAAAAAATTAAAATAAATAAATACATAAATAAATATATAAATAAATAAATAAATAAAATAAAAAAAATTCAAAAAATCAAAGAAAAATCAGAAAATTTTAAAAATCCAAAAATAATGTTATTTCTGTTTTATTTCTTGTTCAGAAAAATCAAAAATCCAAAAAAAATATTTTTTTTATGTTTTAATTTGTGTGCTAAGTTTTCTTTTAGTTTTGTTTTGTCTGGAATTTCAGGTATAGATAAGACTCGTGGAGTTTGTGTTGAAGATTTCTGAGCCAAAGCCTCGTCCGTGAGCATCGAAGAATTTGCATTCGAAGAAGCAAGAAATGCATATTATTCTTTCAACATTCAATCCTTCAACCCCAGAAGCAAGGTGAAGCTGCAATTGAAGAATATGTGACGGATTGCATTGAAGCCTCCTCAATCAGTCTGCTGCTATCTTAAACCTGCTGAAGTGATCTAGAAGATTTGTTCTCTCTTATGTTCTCTCTGAAGATTCTCAAGCTAAAAGCATCATCTTTCAAGAATCAGGACATCAAGCATCCTCACCTAATGTGCGTTCAATTCCAAATCTTGAAGAATTGCCCAAGTGCTCAAGATGAATTCATTCATTAAAGATAAATGTTGAAGCCAAGCTCTCATTGAAGATTGATAAGAAGAGCCAACTACTTTTTAGGGGGAGTTTTTTAGGTCAATTAAGAAAAGAAACCTATAAACCAAGGGGGAGATTGTTAGGTCAAAAATATGGTTTATACTTTGCTTTTCTGGGCAATTATATTTTTCTGTCATATTTATGGAGTTTACGGTCATGTTTACGGTTGAGTTTACGGCTGTAGACACCTTACGGCCATAAACCCATTTACGGCCCATGTCCACCAAGCCCATATTCTCCAAGTATAAATATAGGTGTTAGGGTGAGGAGTACAGATTGATTAACCCTAGAGAGTTGACGGCTAGAGAGAGAGAAAGGAACGTTTGTGTGTGTGAATCTTGTGTAAGGAACTTAATTCATATTATCAATACATTCAAGATTCATATTATTCTTCTTCTCCTTCTCTTCTATTTGATCTGACATCATCCGTTTGATTGGGATTCCGCACCATCAAACGGATCTGATTGATACACAGGCAGATCAGGGATTTACATATATATATATATATATATATATATATATATATATATATATATATATATATATATATATATATATATATGACAGAGTAACAACGAAGCACAACAGCTATCCTAAATTTTGGCCAACATTACCTCTAGGTACTAAGTTATCCTAGGAAATCGGCCAGCATTACATCTATGTATAATCTTTTCCTATTATATAGGGTAGCATAACGGCTAGGCATAATATCATTGCTTAATTCTAGGCAGAGTTTCTGCCATCATATTGATGATTATGGAAGAAAACATAAGGATAGGCAATGTGCTTAATTGTACAATAACCTATCCACGAATATTTATAAAAGATAATTATGACATGTATGGTTAATCTATATGAATAATATGTAAAAGAAATTAGTATCAAAGATAGACTAAGTAAGGAAAATATAAAATGATAATCATATTTAAGATTAATAAATACTTGTTAGTTAGCTGTTATTATTTGTACTATAACCTGATTAAATTTGGCTAAACCCCGAACCTGTAATCGTTAATCTTGCGAGAGCCAAAAAGATATGTATAGATCTATATGAGGCTAACACCCCCACTTACGATTGCTAGTTACAATCCCGGCAGGATAACTTTCTTAAGTATAAAAATAATATTATTCAACATCCGATGAAGGGTCGTGTCGGGTATATACGATCCACATCATCGATTATATGGGCTCATGGTAATATTGTTTGAAAAATCTTAATCTATCCTAAAAGAAAGAAAGACTTCTAAAACTGAAGTAGTTTTCAATAAAATAAAATAATAAAAACAAAAAACTAAAAAACCTCTAAACTCTCCAACTTTATGTTGAGATTCTCAAAATACATGTATTCTCAGGAAGATGAGTGCGGAGAGTAGTCGTGGAAGGAAGGAATTCATCAAACAAGTTGTTGGAAGTCGTTTTTGTTTGTTTTATGCTAGTTATGGGTAGGAAGTGTGTTTGAACTCCAATGATGTAACCCTAAAATAATTTATAATAAATACAAAAAACTTTGTGCTATATTTTTGTATTGTTGAATATACCAGTCATCGTGATCAAATGTCCCTACGCCACGCAACTTGACATTTCCACTGCCAGCCGAGGGTGTGACAGGGACTGTTACCATCATTCTAATCAAGATCCTATCCAAATACATAATACGCGAATCGATGTTGATTACTCCTAACGCCTTATGAATGCTAATCCCAAAATAAGTTGTACCCTTTATAGAAAATCAAACTTACGAAATTTTTGAACACAAATAGACCACCAAGATCACCATTCCCAAACTGAATCTTCCATCTTTAACGGTTTTCTACTTTTTCTTCTCCCTATGTGTCACATGACATGAGTGGAAATTATAGAAGTCTACAACATCTATGTCAAAGTCTTCTAAACGATGCCAATATTTATGTAGTTCCTTATACTCTTGCTCTGGATGAATAACTCTCCCTATCTTAGAATCTGTCGAACCTATGTTATTTCTGCTTGGTAAATTCACACTGTGTTATCTTAACAAACTATACGATTTCATATTCTTAGTAACTGTGTAGAATATAAAACTAAATGGACCTTTTTCTTCATGAAATCATCAGAGTTTCACAAGGCAAATAACTAGGCAGAATAATTCCTTATCAAGGAGTTCCTCCAACTACATATACAACTCATTCATCTCTGATGATATGGGAAGGTAAGATACTTTAGCCACCGCACAACACCTTGAACCAAATTAATATAAATCTTCATCTATCACTCGGGTGGCTCCCTTGACAGTTCACTAGGAAGCACATTCGCAAACTCTTGAATGACCAGTCCATACTCATCTGTATTCTTCATTTGTCATCGTATGTATCCATCCCAATTGCCAAATATTCGACACCATTATGATGCATGCACCATTGTTGTGTATTAATAGTTCTCCTCTGCTTGGGGTTTAAACTCGTACCTATTTTTAACAGAAAACAATATTTGCATCAACCGTGTCCATCCAATCCATCCCAACTATGACACATCATTCATGCATCGCTATCAGATTCAAATTGATCAGTTACCTCTAACTTATAGAAGTGGACCAAATTTCCCCCAATAACATTATCGTCTTTCTAACAACAAACTATATAAAGAGAAACTCGTTCCCAAGTCTAAATTGTTTTAAGCACCCATACACAACGCATAATCAAATGGGCAGTCAAGTAATAATTTCTAAGGTCATTCAAACCTAAGCATGCAACTTCCTAAACATAGTCACACTATAAATGATGCAAATTCGGTTGTACGTGCCCAAACATATACAACAAGAATATAATTACAAAGTCATAGAGCATAAAGAATACATACAAGCTATGTCTTAAGGTCCTACATCCGCCTCTTAAGAAATCACAAGTGTTGGGGTCTGTGTCGCCCCTCCACTAAATCAGTGCAGTTGGACCTAATGTGGCCATCCGCAATTATCGTATTTGAATGTGTGGTGTGCAGATTCTGATGGGTTTAGAGTATTGTGACACTCATATGGTGTACATTCAACCCTAGATGCTTTGGATCTATGTTTTCTCTATTATACATGCAAAATTTCTTTTTTCCAAAGCATCATCCTAACTAGCATATTTTGGATTATATACAATACAAAAAAACTAGTTGAATGACATAACTTTTGTTGTAGCTTGAAACCTTAAACCTTTAAGAACCTAGAACCCCAAATGTGATGCCTCAAATTCTTCGCACAATACCACCAACAATGGAGAACTTGAGTGAGGATTACTTGCTTCACAAATTCAGCTAGCACTCTTCTAAGCTCACTTAAGTGCCGATTTTGTTAGCCAAGGGGCTTCTTATATAGTGTGCCAAAACTAGGGTTACATTCATGTAAACCCTAATGCACATGACCTTCCATATTCCTTAGGCTCCATGGGTTTAAACCTCCATAGTCAATCCATGGGTTATTACATTGGTTAATCCCAACCTAAAGAACTATGGGTCATTGGCCCACTCTACAAGAATCATTAATTTACCAAATCAATTCCCATATATTTAATTAGTTTCTTTTGATCACTAAATTAATTCCAAATTAATTCTTGATCAATACTAATTAAAAAATATGATTTCATATTAATATAATTAGAACTTATATTATATTAATAAATCATAAATAACCTCTTCTCAAAAGTCCATCCTTCAGATTGTTCCAATACCATGCAACCCAAATTGACCATGCTACTCTCGGGTAAAGTACATACCAAATATAGTTACAGATTTCGACACCTTATCCAACAGCCTCACAATTGGATAAGTATAATAACTATAGATGTAAGTATAACTTCAGGATCCGACTATCAATCGTAGCTCTTAAATGCCTTTGTCGAACTTACACGTACCATTTTATATAAGTGATCATATAATCCTCTTTTCTCAAGATATCAACCAAAAAAAAAATACCTGGAACACAGTCAATCTTATTGTCCAACAGTTTGTTTACTGATTTCCTATTTGTTTGACATAGAACTTAATTGAACATATTAATTTAGTTCTGACCAGGCTCGACACATAAGTCAAAACAAAATCATTGAGGGGCCCAATATATCGCTTTTAATCCTCCAAGGACTAAAAGAAACATATAACCTTCGACTCATATTCTTGTACTAACTACTCGTTAAATTGTACACAACAACATGTTTTATGGCATCAAGTTACTGATGCGGTTTCGTACTATCAATGTACAACCAACTCATAGTCTACAACTCATATTTCTTGGATTGAAGACTTATATGATATTATCATCTCACAATCACTCGAGATAAATTCCATGAAGTGATACAAGTGAGCATGGGTTTAATCCAATACTCAGACCTTATGAGCACTCATGAATGCTGCAACAATCCTTTAATATGTCTAAACCATTCAGACATCTACAAGCCAGATTCATGACAGTCTTGCCTCAATACCTACTTCCAAAGTATGATCGACTGTGGATAGTTTGAATAATATTAATTATTCTGGAATTCAAAACATGCAAAGTGAAACAATAGTAAATGATTGACACAAGACAGTAACATTACTTGTAAATAAAAACAGCTTTTATTTAATCATCAAATGTCAATTGCATTTCAACTATTACAACTTTCAAAACTATCTAATCATTAAAACTAATATCATCCTTCAGCCCGATCCACCTCATATGCTGTAAATGCTTAATCTTACTCAGTCCTTTCATGAGGGGATCTTTTGGGTTCTCCTCTGATGATACCCTCTTTGCTACGAGGAGTCCTTCTTCTATTCAGTGTCTTATGAAGTGATATTTTCTATCACTGTGTCTAGATCTACCATGATCCCATGGTTCCTTGGATAAGGCAACTGCACTTTCGCTATCACAGAAAATCTCCATAGGCTCCATTATAGATGGCACAACTCAAAGGTCTCCAATGAAGTCCTTCAGCCATATCGCATCCTTCGCTACCTCGCTCGCTGCTATGTACTCTAATTCGCTTGCGAAAATTATCTCTGATTGTAAGAAAGTTGGCGTCACTATACCCCACCAGTCTTAAGTCATCACTCCCACCCAGGGTAAGGACAGAGTCCTTGGTCCTCCACATGTACTTGAGAATGGTCTTTACAGCGATCCAGTAAACATCCTTAGCCAACTTTCCATTAAGGAAAGCGGTTTTGACATCTATTTTCCATATTTCATAATCATGAAATGCAACTAGGTTAGCAGAACTCTAATTCACTTAATCTCTGCTACTAGTGAGAAGGTCTCATCATAGTCAACTCCCGGAGTTTGAGTAAAGCCATCGCAACTAGTCACGCCTTATTTGTGTGCACTTTCCCATACATGTTGATCTTCTTCTTGAAGATCCATTTGAACCCGACTATCTTACGATCCGACACATTGTCAACTAAGTTCTAAACTTTATTGGCATATATAGACTGAATCTCGTTGTCCATAGCCTCTTTCCATTTAGCAGACTCAGGGCCTTCCATGGCTTCCTTGTAGCTGCTAGGTTCATCCAAATTTACTAGTGTGCTATCACTGATAAATGTGTCACCCTCAGATGTTATTTGGAAACCATATAACACAGGTGGAACACTAACTCTACTGGAACGCCTCAAAGGTGAATACTCGTCAATCGGCTCAACATGAGTTTCCTCCTCAAGTTGATCGCTAGTGTTTAAGGTTCCTTCACCACTGAACTCTTGAAGCTCATCAATATCAATTTTCCTCCCACTGTCCCCTTGGCCTATGAGCTCTCTCTTGCAAAAGACTCCTCTCCTCACAACAAAGACAAGATCGTCACTTAGTTTGTAGAAGAGATAACCAAAGGATTTATGTGGGTAGCCGATGAAAATACACCGCTCACTACGAGGTTTGAGCCTGTTGTGAGTCTCGTGTCTTACGAAAGCCTCGCAACCCCAAACGTTGATGTGTGATAATAAGGGAACTTTCCATGTCCACGTCTCATGAGGTGTTTTGGAAACCTTCTTATTTAGGACTAGCTTAAGGATATGGGCGGTAGTCTCTAAGGCATACCCCCAAAATGAGATTGGTAACGAAGCTCGACTCATCATGGAACGAACCATGTCCAACAAGGTTCGGTTGCACCTCTCAGTCACACCATCAAGTTGTGGTGTCCTAGGTGGCATCAACTATGAAACAATTCCACACACCTTAGAGTCTAGGAACTCGATACTAAGATATTCACCACCCCGATCGGACCGGAGGATCTTTATCTTCCTGACGAATTGATTCTTCACTTCTTGCTTAAACTCTTCGAATCTTTCAAAGGTTTCTAACTTATGTTTGATTAAGTAGACATAGCCATATCTACTTTAAGCATTAGTAAAAGTCACATAGAAGTGGTTAGCATCCCTTTTGGTGGTTCTATAGGGTCCACATACATCGGTGTGTATGAGATCAAACAAACCCTCACTCCTTTCACAAGTACCATTGAAGGGTGACTTGGTCATCTTTCCAAGTAAGCAAGATTCGCAAGTGTCATCCGACCTTAAGTCGAATGACTCCAAAACTCCAGTCTCTTGGAGTTGGCCTATGCGTTTCTTGCTATCATGTCCAAGATGAAAATGCCACAAGCATGCCTTATCCAATTCACTGGAAGAATCAATGTGCAACACATTATTTCCTAAGTTGTCTACAACCATCACAGTTTCATATACTCCATTACAAGGTAATGCTTTAAAATAAAAAACACCATTATAAAAAGCATTAATAGGACCAATTTCATTATCAAATGAAAAGCTAAAGCCTTGTTTGTATAAACCATGAAAGGAGATAATATTTCTTGCCATTTCATACGAGTAGCAACAATTATTCAAATCTAACTCTAACCCACTGCTAAGAAATAAAGAGTAAACTCCAATCTTGGTGACAGGTGAAACCTTCCGATTCCCGATGATCAAGTTTATTTTCCTATACTCCACATCCTTACTTCCTTTTAGGCACTGCACATCAAAACAAATGTGAAATCCACAACCTGTGTCAAGAACCTAAGAGTTAGCATGTGACAAGTTTTTAGATAGAATAGTATAAATACCTGCATAGGTAGGTTTAACCTTCCCATCCTTGACATCCTGTAAGTATTTGGGGCAGCTTCGCTTCAAGTGCCCTTTTTCATGGCAATAGAAACACTATGATTCCTTAGGAATAGTAGATGGAGCAGTAGAATCACCTTTGGATCCACTTGAAGAGGATCCATCAAGAGACTTTCCCTTACGGATCTTGGAAGAAGCCTTCCTCATCCCCCCCCCCTTCCCATGTCCTATTGCCAGAATAGGGGAATTAGCAGTAGGTGTAGATACAACATTTTTATCTTTGATACCACTTTCAGCAGTCCTCAAAAGGCGTTGAAGTTTGTTCAGAGTGACCTCCACTTTGTTCATATGATAATTCATACAAAACTGATCATAACATGGAGGTAAAGAGTGTAGAATGATATTTATTGCCAAATTTTCATCGAACTTAACATTCAATTTGAGCAAACGCTACACAAACATTTGCATTTTCTACAAGTGGGCCGTGATGGGTTCGCCATCCTTCATCTTTGTTGTAATCATGGAGCAGATGATTTCCTGCCTCTCTTGACGAGCACTTTGATAATATATTTCCAACAGGTATTGGTGCATCTCAAAAGGGTAGAAGTCCTCATAGGGCTTTTGGAGTTCAGCTGACATAGTGGCAAGCATGATACAAGCTACCTTGGAGGCATCCTTTATTGGATTAGATGTCTAAGCCCAAACTATTATTGGTATGTATTCGACCCAATTTGGCATGATCCATTTGGGTTGCATGGCATCGGAACAATTGGATAGACAAAATGAGAAAAAGGATACTAGTGATTTATATTAATATATTATAAGTTCTAATATATTAATATGAAATCATATTATTTAATTAGTATTGATCATGAATTAATTTAGAATTAATCTAGTGATCAAAAGGAACTAATTAAATATGGACTCTTATATATACGTGGTGGACCAAATTGTGGTGGACCAAGTTCATTTAGGTTGGGCTAAGCTTTCATGGATAGTCCATGGAGTGTTTAACCCATGGATCTTATGAAAATGAAAGGTTATGGGTATTAGGGTTTACATGAATGTAACTCTAATCCTCCACACTATATAAATAGGTCCCTAGTTCATGAAATGACACTAGTGTGTATACATAAGAGGGTAAAACCAATTTGGTGCAAGTATCCTTATTCTCTAGTTATTCCAAGGGTTCTTGGTGTTGTGTGAACCATTTGAGGTGTCACACTTGAGGCACTAGGATCTTAAGCTCTAAGACTTCAAGCTACAACATCAAAAGGTATGTCATTCTACTAGATTCTTGTAGTATAGTTAGTTCTTTTTATGCTAGTTAGGATGAAACCTTGGAATGTCATATATTTGCATGTATACTAGAGAAAACATAGATCCAAAGTTTATAGGGTTGCATGTACACCATAGGGGTGCTAGAATGCTCAAAACCCTTCAGTGGTATCAGAGCCTGGGCTTGTTTTCATTTATACTTGATGAAAACTTATTTTTCAAAGCTGAGAATCTACCCAAATTGAAAACTCGACGAGTCCTGGCTATAAACTCGACGAGTTCAGGTGTTAAGGCATGAACTCGATGAGTTCTTGCAAGGAACTCGATGAGTTTGGCTTCCAGTTGGAAGATTGTTGTGTTTTAATGTTGGAATTGGTCTAAAATCATTACCTTAAACTGTTTTGGACTCATAAAACCTGTTTTTGATGTGGTAATGATTATGTTCAACCAATTTCAAAGTTATTATCAAAATTTCAAGTTTTATGTGTGTTTATGTAATTCTTGAAGTTGTTGGTAGGATTGTTCATACACTTATGAGTTTTAGTAGATCATAGGAATTATTTGCAAAGTGGTTGTTAGTTAATTCTTGATCTAAATGTATTCTAATGGAGTCCATAATTTTTCCTCAAGTTATGGATTACCAAAAGTCTTTTCTTTTAAAGATCCATTAAAATGCATAGGTTACAAAAAATTGAAGAGTCTTTTTGTTTTATGAACTCCATAACTTGTCCTCAAGTTATGGATGTTCAAGAGTCTCTTCATTAAAGTTTTTAAACCTTAATTAAACTTATAAGTTATGAAAATCCAAAAGGTTTTGAATAGTTCAATACTAGCCCTCAAGTTTTGGAATTTGTAAAGTTTCCCGTATGAATACTTTAGTTCTATGTTAAGCCCTTAGAATTTTAAAAGTTAAAATTCAACTCTTATACTTTATAGTATTATAAATTAATATATATATATATATATATATATATATATATATATATATATATATATATATAAAGAGCAAAGTCAGTCTTAGCGTTAGTAGGGCTCATTCACGAAGCCAGTCTATAAAGGGGTATAAGATTACCACCTATAAAATGGCAGTTTAATGGGTGTCCACTCTCACCCACCGCTTCCTTGACTGGTGGAGGGTCGTTAGCCGAACAGGTAGGACAAGCAATAGAATTCTCTCTTCATTAAGAGTATTAATGACTAATATGAAGTAATTAAACTATTATAAATTCCTAATCTTAGTTACGTAGGAAAATGAGAATTTGGTGCTAACCCGTAAAATTATACTTTGCACTTTGCTTTAGTCGGTTAGTGGAGCGCTTGTGGTTAACCGGGACACTTACTTAATTTAATAAGGTAAGAAAAGGGTAACTTAATGTTTATCATAGTATCGATGGAGCACGTGTGATGAACCGACACATCGATTGAGTGATAAATATTAATGGTACCAAGTATATTTGCATTGTTATTGACACCTAGTTTTGTGATCCTCGGCATCCCAGTCACAAAACTTGAGAGGGCATAATTGAGATTGAAACATGCCATTGAAAAGTTCAATGAATCTCAAAAGATCTAGGATTTTCAAATAAAATTAAAAGCTAATAAAGTATTTCATTTATCATGGTGGAAATTGGTGAATCATCATTCGCCTACCTTTAAATATTTTATTGCTTGGATTACGGCATCCCTCTTCCAAGTTGTAAAATATTGTGTTGGGTCCTAGCCTTAATATTTCATATTGGGTGTTATATTAAGGACTAAAATGATCTAACTCAGATATCTCCCATTGTAGATGTCTGGTTCAAACAACTATAATCTTCCCAAATCACATGGAACAGGCTTTCCTAATGAAGATGATGTTCCATGGATGGATAACGAAAATCATATTACTCTTCCTCCACCTCCTCCAATTATTCTCCCTAACCCAAAAATTCTTGAATAGTTCAAAATCACTCAAGCCCTATTGGCAAGCAAGGTCTATGTGTGATCACATCTTGGAGATGAAGTCACATATTGACAAGCCGAGAGAGTTAGGTGTCAAAGTTTTGAGAAATTTGGATGTTCAATCACTTTCTAAGTCACATAGTGAGTTCCTTTGGGATACTATGAAACAGACTATGACATGACCCTTAATGATCTTATCTATCTGCTAGGTGCTGCAGAATCAACAATGATTTGGAGGACTAGTAAACCAAATTTGATTAGAAGATCAACTTCCTAAACCTTCAATGGACATTGACAATGGTAACATTGGATATCCAGAAAAATATTTCTCTTCCCAATGGAAAGGGACCGTCCATAGTTAACTTGGTTAACCAAATGGTAAAGAGAAAGGCTAAGTATGAGATAGTCCCATGTACCATTACCAAAGGGTCCATATGTTTTTGTTGCCAAAGGAAGGGGCATTGGTTGCGAAGCTGCCCTAACTACCTGAAAGATCTGAGAAAAGGTCAAGTCAAAAAGTTTGACTCTGCTTCAGGTAAGTCCACTATATAACTCCAGTAAGTTCCTTATTGATGATTCTCAATACAAAATGTGACTCGGTTACATTTTGATGTTTGGCAAGATCAAGCAAACGGAAGGAAACTTAAAGAAAGAATATGTTGAATCTGATCGCGAAGATGGATTTCAATCGCATGGTTCGAAGATTGGATTCTTGAGCTACTACATAAGAGTTATGATAGATTTATAGGAAATATATAATGGCATAGTTTTCATTTAAAGCTGCATTGTAAGGAAACTTTTTTTCCGCATTTTATAAATAAATAAAATTTTGATTTTATTTTAGTTTATATCTCCTTGCAATGGCTTTTATTGATAATTGATATTTATATGTTTCTAGTAATAATGGAAATATGAATTTGATTCTTTCATTTGTGGTAGTGTCTAAATTTACCAAATAAGGAAGATTCTCATCACCCAAGATTCAATTGGACCGAAATATGGAATCATGCAAGTTGTATAGTATGATGAATGAAAATTTTTATCTTTGGAAAATTAAGACTAATCCCTTGTTCACAGGTATATGTGAGTCGAGTGAAGGACTAAGGGATCAAGTACACATTCTTATGCACTGGTGAAGTTTACCAAAAAAGATCGATACGACTATTCGACTTGATTTACTAAAGTTTTGTAGATTTGGTTAACTTACAAGTTTAAGTATAATTCTGAAACATTGTAAAAGTTTCGATGTATTGCAGAACGAATGAGAAGAAACAAATAAGGCAGAAAGATAAAAGTTTCTCAAATCTAAAAAGATGGGAGAGTACTTTAGTATCATGTTTTGTGATCATCTTAATGATTAAGAAACCATATCACAATTGGTCCTCTAAGGACATCGTAGTGCATTCCTATGGCTAAGAAGTGGAATCATGAATTGTTGAAATGGTTAAATCAAGAAGATGAGTCAGACTTCGTTCTAAAACAAGTCTTAAAGTCATACTCCAAGACTATAATTAGAGTGACACATCTTAAAGAAGGTTTATAACACTTTTCAAGTATAAGAGTAAAATGTTTTCTACTCTTGTACATTTGAAATTGGCAAGTTGTGATGTTTTGGATAAAACAAAGACCAACTAAGGCCAATTGTGTGAAGTGTTTGTCTTAATAAGAATCTGCACTATCTCTTGAATATTTGTTTATAAAGAAATGGGTCTTACCAAGAGTGTCTTATATGTCAAGAGGATAGTGGGAGTCTAAAAGATCCTGGAAGAGTTTTCAAGATCTAATCAAGAATAAAAACCTATAACTTATCACTAGCTCACGACTTGAGGTTTATAACCTATCGTGTTGACATATTCCTATTTCTATGCCCATTCCAGTTAAAGTTGGCTTTGCATATGAGTTCTGAGAGTTCTCAGTTGGTTGCATAACAACTTGGAAGTAGTGGTAGGCCCTTGTGCTGCCATGTGGCAAGAAGTAAAGATTGCACAAGCTCAATCCATACGAGTTTGGAATTATCACTAACCTTGTCTTGAGATTATGGTTTTGACAAATTCACATCGATAGGAACTCATACACCATAAAAGCTAAGTGTCATAAGGTTTCTCTCCGATTATTTAAAATGATGGCGAGGAAACGCTTTCACTAAGTAGATTTTAAGTAGATAACAATTGTGATATTTGCATTCTCAAAATCGTTAATGGAGCGTGTGTGGTTAACCGACACACTAACATGGACTTGTGAGGAATGGAAAAGGACTAAAAAGTTGAGACTATGATTACGACATCCGTTTTCATAGTTCTAAAATTGTTTAGACACACATGTGTGCTATCTAAGGAAAGATTTACGATTTTGATAAAGTTTTATCAAAGCATCTCATATCAGAAATCTGAAATTTGATAAGAAAGTCAATAAAGTATTGATTTCTAGAAGTCCAACTGATTTCTGAGTACATGTCAATGCTAGTGGGAGCATAAGTGTTATGCTAATCATGATCATGTTAGTGGAAGCATGATAATTATAATAAGTGTTGCAAGTTAGCAATGTTAAGGGAGAGGAAATAATACTTCATTTCAAATCTAAAAGCTTAGATCGTGAGATTTTAATCAAATTTAGTCAAGTGTATATATATATATATATATATATATATATATATATATATATATGAATGTTATGTTGGAATGACTCAAAATAAGGAAATTCTATATATAGGTCCATTATTTTCGTTCTAAAGATCGATGAATGATTACGGCATCCCTTTTCATAATCTGAATTTTGAGAACATGGGAAATAGAAATAGAAATATTATAGCAAAAGAGTGGTCTAGTATCATGTATTTATGTGAGACATCATGAATCGTGTCTCATATGCTTCGGATATAGGATTGATTGCATGTGCTATGATATTCATCTATTCTAAAAAATTTCAAATGCCTAGAGCATTAAGAGGGAAAAGTACTAGAACTGGATATGACTAATTTGATTAAGCAATTGTCGAGGACAATCTAAGGTTTACCAAAAAGATTGGTTGCTCAGGGACAGTTGGAAGTATAGTGTAATTTTTTGGAGAGGACCATATTAACATATTCTGAAAAGAGGAAACTCTTGTTCAGAAGTGATAGTCAAAACGAGAATATGGAAATATTCTCATATGTGGAAGTTATTCAATCTGTGTAAGATTATAAAACTTAATACAAGAAGGATGCTCAAAGCAATATACTTAAAATATGAGACTTCATTTCCATGTAGTTGATCTCCATTGGAATACTCTATAATACTGTTGACAAGTATTTGTGACTTTGTGCATAATCATTACAAGAGGGTCAATTCATATAAGTTTAAAATCTAACAAATTTTGGTAAATGGCAGGAATTTGGAATTCCTACATTTGCGGTAAGGACTTGGTGCTATGAAATTAGAATCATTGGAATTATGTCTATTTCACAAAGTAAAGATCATAGACAAACTTAGTGTGCATACTTGGTGTATGGCATAACTAATATTTAGACAAACATAGTGTGCATACTTGGTGTATGACATGATCAGTGTTTAGAAAAACATAGTGTACATGCTTGGAGCATGGGACAACTATTGCTTTAATTCAAGTATAAAGTTGATAATTTGAAACAATATGTAATAAATAAAGTGTAATCAATATGGTGATAAATAAAAGTTGTTCTATTTATATTCATAAGTTATGTGACCATATTGGTAAGACTGTCGTGAAGTTGGTTGTAGGTGTCAGGTTATAAGACAACACTTCATGAGTGCTCATAAGTTCTGAGTATTGGAATCAACCCACGCTCACTTGAATCACTTCATGGAATTTTATCTCGAGTGATCGTGAGACGGTAATATCATATAAGTCTTCAAACCTAGAGATATGATTTATTGCCTATGAATTGATTATGCATTGATTGTACGAAAACACATTGGTAACTTGATGTTATAAAATGTGCTTTTGTGTATAATTCAACTAGTAGTAGAACAAACATATGATTCGAAGTTTATCTATTCCTTCTTGGATTAGAAGCTGATATTTGGGCCCCTCGATGATTTTGTTATGACCTATGTACTGGGCCCGGTCAAAAATAAGTTGATGTGTTCAATTAAGTTCTTTGTTAAACAAATCGGGAATCGGGAAACAAACTGTTGGACAATAAGTACGACATTGTTCCATGTAATTGTCCGGCTGATATCTAGAACAGAGGATTATATGATCACTTATCTTAAATGGCGTATCAACATCTTCTCAGTTCCGAGAGACCTTGAAAGAGTTATGATTGACGATCGGTTCCTGAAGTATTGTAGTGATAGTTATTAGACTTATCCAAGTGGGAGACTGTTGGATAAGGTGTCTAAGTCCATAACTATTTCTGGTAAATAGTTGACCCGACCCGGCATGGTCCATTTAGGTTGCATGGCATCATGCAATTGAATAAACTAAATGAGAGAAATAACACTTATGGTTATTAATATATTATAAGTTCTAATATATTAATAATATTATTTAATTAGTTTTGATCAAGAATTAATTTAGAATTAATTAAGTGATCAAAAGATAACTAATTAGATATATGGGTAGATAAAGTAAATCTTCAATATCTTATATAGTGGGTTAAGAGGCTCCATGGATTGTCAAGTTGGGTTCCACCCATAGGATGTTCCATGGAGTTAACCCATGGATCAAGAAATGAAGAGTCATGGAACATTAGGGTTTACCTAATGCAACACACTATATAAGCAATGTAACTCTCGCCAAAATCGGCTACACTAAGAAATAAGAGGGCTTGGCTGATTTTGCATGTGTTAGAGTATTCTCTCAAGTTTATTCTTTGCATTTGGTGTTATGTGAAGCATTTGAGGCATCACATTTGAGGTGTTAGGCTCAAAAGGTTTCAAGGAACACTTTATACATCAAGGTATGTAGTGCTATCTTTTATACAAAGAAATATGTACCCCGTGTATGCTAGATAGGTTCATAACCATGGAAAAAAACTTTGCATGATTTTAAGACAAACATAGATCCAAGGTTATTAGGCTTGCATGTACACTTAGGAAGTGTTATAATACTTAAAACCCTTCACTATAATACCAATGTTATTGACATGAATTTAATCCTCTTGCGAAACCTCTATCCAAATGCTCTCATCGTTCTAGTGATAGAACTCTATTGCAAATACTTTCTCATATTTTGTTGGACTATGGCAAATTAGTTTATGGATCAGTCTCATTATACTCACTAATGAATTCTTACAATTTTCTTCATCCTTGTAAACTTATAGTTGAAGGATGCCTCCTCGTAAATTAAACAGGCACAATCCGACAATAACTCAACCGCAACAACCACCTCTACCTCAATTCGATCATGTGGTGTTCCAAACTGCAATGGTCGCGGCTGTAATGGCAGCCTTAACTCAAATCAATGCTAGCGGTACTAGCGGGAGTAGAGTGGGTATTAACTCTACCCAAGGTGATAGTCATGGACACCCTAGGGAGTATTTATATAAGGACTTCACCAATTACAAATCTAGATCCTTTAATGGAACTGGAGGAATCATTGCTATGTTGCAATGGTTAGAGAAAACGGAGTCGATCTTTGAGATCTGCTCCTGCCCAAAAGGAAGCAAAGTAAAATTTGCTGCCTACACCTTCTCTGCTAGAGCCCTCACATGGTGGAATGGCCATGTAAAGTCACTTACTCTGGTAGTGACTAACGCGATGGGATAGGATACACTGAAGGATCTTATGTCAGGGGAGTACTACCCGAGGGGTGAAGTTCAGAAACTTTGGAGCCTTAAAATTAAACGTTCTGACATAGTAGCCTACATGACTAGGTTATGTGATTTGGTGGCCTAATGTCCAGGAATGGTCCCCACTGAGAGCAAAAAGATCGAAAGGTACATCTGGGGACTGGTACCTCTATTTCAGGGGAATATATTGTCTTCAAACCCCTCTACATTCGATGGTGCCAAGAGATTTGCACAGAGACTTATTGACCATGGAGTCCATCCACAAGCAACTACCCCTACTGTTCTAGAACCGGCCAAAACAAACGATAACAAGAGGAAGTTTGGGGGCAAGAGGAAGAACCAATTGGCGTAGAACCTTACAAAGAAACAACAGGTTGTAGTTGTTCATGCCGCAACAACCCCTACTGTCCCTACACCAACAAAGTAGTATGTTGGGAGTCTGCTGAAATGAAACAAGTGCAACTTCCATCATGTTGGACCTTGCTGAGAGATGCATTGTGCTAACTGAAATAGGAAGAGGCCACTACCCGTTTCTATAAGGCACCAGCAAGACCAATCTCCCAGGTCCCTAGTACTGGAGCGGGCCAGGCCTGCTACGGGTGCGGTGAAGTGGGACACTACAAATGGAATTGCCCTATGGCGGGGATCACTAATGGAGTAGGAAGAGTGCTCGCCACTTGTCATGAGAAGCCGTGGCAGACCCTACGGTGGTCACGGGTATGTTTCTCCTCATTAACTCATATGCATGCATACTATTTGATAGTCGAGCAGAGAGGAGTTTTGTAAATCGAAAATTTGCACACTTAATTAAACAGCAACCTCAAGCACTAAAAGAAACTTTAATTATAGAAATGGCTAATGGGAAAACTGAGACCTCTAACAATATATACATAGGATGTACCCTCTCTCTAAATAGCTATTCATATCAAATCGACCTCATGCCTATCTCAATTAAAAGTTTCGATGTCATTATCGGCATGGATTGGTTCAGTCTTCATTGTGATGACATCTTGTGTTTTGGGAAAGTTGTTCGTCTTAATCTACCAAATAGTGAAACCCTAGTTATCTATGGTGACAAACCAGGCAAGAACCTTCGAATCATCTCAAGTATTCAAGCCCAGAAGTACTTATGAAAGAAATATAGTGTGTTCCTTGCTAATGTGGTTGATGTGAACCAAATGGTGAACGATATTAAGGATATCCCTGAAGTCTGCGACTTTCCCGACATCTTTCCCGAATATCTACCAGGATTACCTCCACAACATCAATTCAAGTTCCGAATCGACTTAGTTCTAGGAGCGACCCTTGTAGCCAAATCGCCTTGCCGACTAGCACCAGATGAGATGTAGGAACTATCCAGTCAGCTAAATAAACTCCTTAGCAAAGGATTTATTACACCAAGCTTCTCACCATGGGGAGCATCGAGCTTTTTCGTGAAGAAGAAAGATGAATAATTCTGTATGTGCATCGACTAGCGCGAGGTAAACAAACTAACCGTTAAGAATCGATACCCTCCGTCGCGGATAGACGAATTGTTTGACCAACTTCAAGGAGCAAGCTACTTTTCAAAGATTGACTTAAGATCCAGGTATCACCAGCTATGAGTTTTAGAGGAAGATGTTCCCAAAACAGTTTTCCGAACTTGTTATGGTTACTACGAGTTCGTAGTGATGACCTTCAGATTAACCAATGCACCCACAGTGTTCATGGACTTGATGAACCGGGTGTGTCATCCTTACGTAGATATCTTCGTGATATTATTCATCAATGACATATTTATCTACTCACACAGTAAGCATGAGCATAGTCAACATTTACGATAGGTCTTGGAAACACTACATGTAGAGAAGCATTACACAAAGTTCTCTAAATGCGTATTTTGGATTCGAAGAGTCGAATTCTTCGGTTACCTGGTCAGCAAAGAGGGAATTCACATTGACCCTTCCAAAATCAAATCCATCAAGAACTGGTCAGCACTGAGGACGCCTATGGAAATCTGCCAATTCTTAGGCCTCACTGGATACTATCACATATTTATTCAAAACTTCTCGAGGATCGTAAAACCAGTTACCACTTTGACCCAGAAAGGTGTGACCTTTGACTGTGAAGAGAAATAAGAGAAGGCATTACAAACGCTGAAGCAAGCCTTATGCAACGCACCGATATTATCCCTCCTAGAAGGGATAAAGGATTTTGTGGTGTACTATGACACATCCAACCAAGGGCTCCGTTGTATCCTTATGCAATGGGGAAAGGTCATTGCCTATACCTCAAGACAACTTAAGACACACGAAGTCATTTACACTGCACATGACCTAGAGTTAGGAGTAGCTGTATTTGCTCTGAAGATCTTGAGACACTACCTATATGGTACGAAAAGCACTATCATTACAGATCACAAAAGCCTTCAACATATATTCGATTAGAAGGAGATTAACATGATACAACGACGGTGAGTCAAGCTACTAAATGACTACGAATGTGAAATTCATTAGTATCCCAGTAAAGTCAATGTGGTAGCTGATGCACTAAGTTGGAAAAAGAACTCGGGTCGTAGAGTCAAGTAATTGACTATGACAATCCATTTACATCTGTCCATAAAAATTAAGGAGGCTCAGTAGTAAGCCTTAAAACGTGATAATATAACGGGTGAATCCCTGAGAGGGATGGATAAGAACTTAGAAGCCAAGAGTGACTGAGCCTTATACCTCATGGATCAGATCTGGACACCAAAACATGATAGATTCAGAGACATGATCATGAACGAAGCACACAATACTCGATACACTGTTCACCCAGATTTAGATAAGATGTATCTGTATCTCAAAAAGCTATATTGGTAGCCTAACATGAAAGTAGGGATTGCTACCTTCGTGGGCAAGTGTCTTACTTGCACCAAAGTTAAGGTAGAATATCAAAAGCCCATAGGTTTATTACAACAACCAGAGATTCCTAAGTGGAAGTGGGAACGGATTACAATGGACTTCATAACAAAGCTACCTAAGGCAAAGGGTGGTCTCGATACCATTTGGGTGATCGTGGACCGGCAAACCAAGTCCGTGCACTTCCTACCAATTAAGGAAACCGAAAAAATGGAGAAACTGACCAGAACCTACCTTAAAGAGATAGTACAAGTGCATGGTATGCTTATATCTATTATCTCTGATTGATAAAGTAGATTCACCTCGAGGTTCTGGAAGTCACTACAAAAGGCACTAGGAACTAGGCTAGATATGAGTATAGCCTACCATCTACAAACTGACGGACAGAGTGAGAGGACTATTCAAACTCTAGAAGATATGTTGCGAGCCTGTGTGATAGACTTTGGAAAGGCATGGGATACTCATTTACTCCTTGTCGAGTTCTCTTACAATAATAGTTATCAGACTAGCATAAAGGCTGCTCCATACGAAGCCCTCTATGGCCGCAAGTGCAGATCACCTCTGTGCTGGGCTGAAGTGGGTGATACTTAGTTAGCAAAAGGGAAAATCCCTGACATCACTCTCACCGGTCCAGAAATCATCCGAGAGACTAGAGAAAATATTGTACAAATTAGAGCGACTGAAAGCCTCGCGAGACAGATAGAAAAGCTACGCAGATAAACAACAAAAACCCTTGGAATTCCAGGTTGGCGATCGTGTCTTATTGAAGGTCTCACCCTGGAAGGGTGTAATATGCTCCGGAAAGCATGGAAAACTAAATTTAAGGTACATTGTGCCTTTTTAAATTCTCGCACGAATCATCCCCATAGCTTACAAACTCAAACTACCTCAAGAACTTAACAACGTACACCCTACTTTCCACGTGTCGAATCTAAAGAAGTGTCTATCTGACGAGACTCTTCTTTTCCCACTCGAGGAAATCGAGATCAATGAGACCCTCAACTTTGTGGAATAACCCATAGAAATCATGGATAGGTAAGTCAAACAAACCAAGCAAATTCGTATTCCGATAGTGAAGGTTCGCTAGCATTCAAAGTAGGGACCCAAATTCACTTGGGAACAGGAGGATCAAATGAAATTTAAGTATCCTCATCTTTTCCATTAGTCCATGTGTTCTTTTATTAGTCTTAATTTTGAGACGAAATTCCCTTTAACGGGGGGATGATATGACAATCCATAATTTTTATCTTGTAAAAGTCAACTTATCAAATAAAGGTCAAGCTTATTTCTTTATTTATTTATCTTAAATAGAATTGGTTCAATGAGTAATAGGTATATAGAACTTGAATACAAGAGTATTTTAGTGTTGGAGGAAAATCATTTAGGACTGAGATCCTTGCCTGAACCGCAACCTCGCATAGACCCCAAACTAGGATCATGGCCGCAAACCCTCGCAGCAGCAAACGAGGTTCATAGCCATAAACCTCGACCGCAAACAACTTCGGGTCGTGCACTCGCTTCGGCCGTAAACTCCATTTAGACCATGAACCCTATATATATATATATATATATATATATATATATATATATATATATATATATATATATATATATGTTTGACTGATTTTATCCTCAATTCTACACCTCTGAACGAAAACCCAAGAAGTTTTCTCTCAAAATTAAGAATATGATTCATGTTCCTTGTTTGGTTGTGGGCTTAGGGTAGGATCACTAGTCCGACTGTCGGTTGAATCATAGTTATGCTTACTAAATATATAACTGAATATTAAAACTCGTTATTATCAAGGAATATACTTAACTCAGTTGCATATGTTGGAAAATTGAGTCTTTTCTGCAAATCAGTAACAGTCAAACAAACATACTAGTAAACTATAATAGGTATAGTTTAAAGGATCATTACATACTATTTCTAGAACAGAGAAACAATATGTGAGTCAATACATACATACTATTACTATTCATTACAAGGTATACAATTCATTTATATGAACAAAAAGGAACCTACATACTATAACAAGAACAGGATAACTAAAATGTGAGACACTATTTCATGGCATAGCAATACACTTGCTATGTCATGTTTTCTAACCAGAGTCTCTTGGAGGGAGAGCGTGAGTTTGTGCATAGATTTATATGCGATTTACCATCCCGCACCGTGCTACTAGCTACAGTGGGACCTGCAGGTCTACGGGTGACAAATATCATATCATTATCGACGCTTGAAGAACGTCATGTTTTATACTAGTCTATCAAGCATGTTTACAACCAAATAACATTTTTCTTAATTAACCATTGGTTTTCAAGGTAGTTAATGCATCAGTAGTGTATTTTATACAATTACTACTATGAATCTTCATTTTTCCATTACATTCATACAATGAAATTCTTACATGAGAAATGCACACTATTTTCGAGTAAAGATAGTTTTACAAATATGGAAAACATACATTTATACTATTTCAAGTACAAACATACATTTTACACTACTTTCAAAGAAAATAGGTAATACAAAAATTTGAGTCTTGGTAGAAGACTACTCTTCATTTAAAGGCAGAAAATATAGGATTTTCTAGGAAAGATACAAACATTTTTGCTTGTCAGATGTAAACATTTTTACTAAAGAAATACAAACATTTTTATGAAACAGATGCAAACACTCGACACTAAAATGCTTATGCATTCACCAACTTAAATGTTGATACTTTCTTTCAAAATAACTTGTATTCTCAGGAAACCAGTATATAGATACTCAATCCGGTTTTTGAGAAGATAGAGCAAGTTCAGACTCGTCTTTTATTTTGCTTTACATTTTTTGGTGTTATACTACTTTACAAAGAACACACTTGTATTAAATATTTTATTAATGTAATGGATGTTGTTGCTTGTTTAACTATTGTGCATTGTTATGAAACTGTACATGACGTCCTCGCGCCCCCGAATGTTTCTGCCATCTTGGTTTGGAGGTGTGACATTATGTTATCATTATTATATAGTGAAGAATCTTTATGTAATATGCCTTAAAATATTGTATAGTAAATAAGCATGATTACATAGTGATGAATGTTGTTTATGAATTTAATAATAAATTTAATGAAAATTAGGAATACACTTAGAAAGGCAATGTTAGTAACCTAAACTTAGGGACATATCATATGCGGATTTAATAATGACATAATAGGTTGAAGGAGTACCTATAGGAAAAACAACTTAATCCAAGGTATAGTCAAGTGGTTTTCCAGGTAACCATTTCGATACATGGTCTCTTGAGGAGGGGCTCGAGTGATGTTGGCATGGTGCTGACACCAGGCCAAACATCACATTTAAGTGGGGGTAACGACAATAGAAAATATCATTTATACCACTCTCGAACGAGAATGCAATGTACTTTTATATGTGATTCAGAGTAGTGAATGCAATGAATCGGGGACAATGTTACACATGAGTGTCGTGCATTACTTAGTGCATTGGGTTGATACGGTCATGTTAGTAGTGATTGGGATAATTTTCTTTGGATTTAGTGATGATATAGACCCATATTAGCAACAAATAATGTGATGAATTAAGTGAAGAACCAAGTGATAAAATAATGTGATGTACAAGAAATAAGAATCAAACATGAACATCAAGGAATCTCAATTTCTCAGTCTCATAACATTGAGAAAGTGCTTAGGAAGTTTAATTGTTCAGACTGTTCTCTTGTAACTACTCCTTTTGATCTAAATAGGAAACTTATGCCTAATACCAATGCAGCTATATCAGAACTTGAGTATTTTAAGGGTATTATTTGTTTAATGTATGCCATAATCAGCAAAAGACTTGACATAGAATTTTTTTTTGTAAGAAAACTGAATAGGTTTACTAGCAATCATAGTACTCATCACTACCAAGTAGTAAGGTGGGTGTTTATCAAAATTAATAAAACCATTGACTATGTTTTGAAATATGTAGGATTTCCTTATGTCATAGAAGGCTATTTAGATGCTAGTTGGATTACAAACATCGAAGATCACTCTTCTATAAGTATTTGAGTGTTTATTCTTGGTGGATGTGCATTTCTTGGGCCACTAAGAAGCAAAGATGCATCACAAATTTGATTATATAATATCAATTTATATTCCTTGAAGCTATTAGAAAAGAAGCATAATGGTTAAGGAATTTTTCTTTATGAAATTCCTTTGTGGCCAAAGCCTATATCACCCATTTCTATACATTATAATAGTGTTTCCGCCTTGGAAAAAGTCTATAATCAAGTGTATAATCGAAATTCATGAGATTTGGGTGTTAGTCATAGTATGGTGTGTATGTTTATAACCTATGGTGGTTATTCGAGCTCGGCAAAATTTAGTTGACCACTTGACAAAGGGGTTAGAGAGAGAGAGAGAGAAAGAGACCAAATTCCCTTCTTATACAATGTTAGAAGCTTACTACAATGTGAAAAGCTTGCTTATGGAGATTGAAGAAAATATCTGTAAACATCCCAAGGTATGTGCTTAAACTTGTAGAGGGAAAAGTAGGTTGAATAAGTTCTTAATAGTTCTATTGAAAAACTGCATTATAGGTGCATGATTTAGAAGAACTACCTATGTGAAGTGTTTCCACTTTAAAAAACTTGGGTAAGGCTTTTATGCACTCGTGAATGGATTGGTCACATGGTTGTATTAGTGCCAAGTATGAAACATTAATATTTGTGTAAAACTTTTGGGTATAATATTTCGAGTTACTCAAATGAGTCGAATGGTTCAATCCTTAGGACACATTGGCTCCAACTCTCGAGTATTTGAAAGGTGTATTATACTATAATGATATTTAATCTTCAAGACATTTTTATTTATTCAGGAGTTTGGTTTTGTGTTTTCTTTGGTAAGTTAAGGATAAAACTAAAATACGGGACGAATTTTGGGGATTTTAGTTTTATCAATATATTTAGGTGTAGTTAGTATTAATATCGAGAAACCTTGGTATTAGTTTACTATCTGATAGGGAAGGTATGGGGTGTTGATGAAGTGGTAATCGAGTAAAGATAATCAAATCAGAGTAAAAACGATATGAAATGATCATGAGATGTAAATATGATCTTGTTTCAGCTCTATTATACTTCCAAAGTTTTACAGAGAGTAAAAAGACAAGTTTTGTAAAGATTTTTATCTAACTCTAACTAAAGTCCCTATTTATAGGAAACATGAAAGTATACAAAAAATACTAAGTCCTGGCATTAAGCTTCGAATAAATGAACCTTAGTAAATACATTACAAAAAACACATGAAGGGTACATACTTCAACTCATTACAAACAATCTTTGACCCTTACAATCTCCCCCTTTGGAATGATGTCGAATTCTCTCAGGTTGTGAGAATTTGTATGGCATACATCATTACCATTCGAATTTCCATGTACCCAGATATGATATTCTTAAGCTCCTTCTTGTCCCCTTCATTATTTTTCTTGCAGTGATTCATACGAACTATAAAATTCGTATACTGAGACATTGTATATCTTTCAACTTCACAAGCTTGGAACAAATACCTTTTTGCCTTTCCAACTTTATCTTTCCCTGCGAAGACCATTCCAAATAGTTTTAAACAAATCTCCCCATCTGCATATTTTGTAACAACCCGATATTTCAACTGTTTGTAATGACCTAATAGGTCAAGTATTGTAAACATCTTTGACTTAATAAAATTAACTTTGATAATAAAATGTCCAAAAAGTTTCTATTTAAATTCTTCTATGTTTAAATGTCATTAAACCATGATCGTACGTAAAAAGAATGTCCAAATCCGACTTCGTATATTGAAGTTATGATTTTTCCAAGCTCGGCTTAGCAACAGACAACTAAAAACTCGAATCGGAGATCGAGCGACTTTTGGCTGGAATGACCTAAACGAGAATCGAAGGTCTCGACAATGGTATTTCAGCGGTAAAAAGTCTGGCAAAAACCGACGTCAGATAAAGAAGTTATGGATTTTTAAAGAAATTTCTTAATCACGTCATATTAATAAATAAATAATAAAAATAATTTCGGAATTTGCCAACGGAATCTAAATAAAAGTTGTAGATCGTAGTCTCACCTTCGCGGGGATATAAAGAACGTCGAAAACGGAGTTCGTATGAAGGAGATATGAATTTTTGAAGTTTGATAATTAATTTATATATAAATTTTATTAAAAAGTTGGTATTATCCGAAGGAGTCAGCCTAGGGCCGAAGTACATGCCGCGTACCCTCGTACGCCTCGCGTACTCAAGGCCACGGCCTCGGATCGTCCACGTCGCCCTATGCGAAGCTACCGACCCGTCCCATCCGACCCGCCCCATCCGACCCATCCCGTCCGAAGTGCGTAAGCGATGACGCACGGGTACGCGCTGCGTACGGAGGCGGTTCAGCACCCCTATAAAAGGGATGCGAGCCTTTCCGAAAATTTTGCTCATTTTCTCTCTTTCTCTCACGATCTTGCCTCGATTTCCGTGCTCGTTCAAACCCGAAGCCCTGGTCTTTTTACTCAAGTCCCGAGAGTCGATTTTACTCCCGAGATTCCCGAGAATCCCGAGAAAAATCTGTTTCCTGAGATGAAACTCTGCCCGGTTTTCCATCTTGCTATCTTCAAACTTTCAAGTGAGTTCATACCCTTTAACTAATGTTTTAAACTACTTTTAAATGTTTTATGGGGGGGAATACAAGTAGAATCATGCTAGGATTATATCAATCGCATGCGATTAATAAGTAGAATTACGCTAGTTATTACATTAATCACATGTGATTTATATACAGCATTCAAAAGATTTTGCTACTCATTAGCCGTCTTACCAAACAGTTTCCTTCAAATGATTTTTATAAACATTTTATATGTTTTAAACTACTTATTACACTGTACATTTTACTCGGTACATTACCTTTCAAACTTATTTACAACTGTGTTTCAATCAAATGTTTCCTTATACTCAAAACTGTTTTATCATACTTATGCCTTCAAATTGTTTTATAGATCGACATCAAGTCGATCTTTTCTTAAAATAATATTTATGTTTCAAATGTCTTACAAAATTCATTTATGCTTTTATATTATAAATTGCATGCCTCTATATGTATAGTTATATAAGAAATGTTTAAAAGACTTAGGAAGGCTATCCACCCTATTTCCTTTTCGCGCCTTGAGATGTGGTCTGGTGGGATATTGGGTATTCATCCGAAAGTCGTTTAAATATTAGTTATATATCATGTGTACATATATAGTCATAAAAAGTTCTTTCCAGTTCATCCCATGCCCTTAGTTAGTAAGGGTATACATCCATGACCATACGTACCAGTTAGACTGCTAGTAAACTACCATATGGGTAGTTTAGGAAGATACTAGAACCGTTACTAGAACGCGATATCATACAATGAGTCAGTTCATTCATGAGTCAATACTTTCTAGAACATTACATATACAACTATACTAGAACGAGAAACATTACCCATACATTAATACGTTAACAATTGTGATCCACTGTATCGGAGCATGCGTTAAATGTAATGGCCCGAGTTGTAGCCAGAATTCTCTTGGAGGGAGAGCGTTGAGTTTGCATATAGATCTATACTGGATTGACTATCCTACACCTTGCTGCTAGCTACAGCCAGACCTGCAGGTCTGCGGGCGCCAAACGTCATTCCGTTATTACGACCGTTCTTTATGTCGTTGTTATCAGTCGATAGTATGGTGCAATTATCACATTATACCTTAATATAAATCCGGTTTAAGGTAGTTAGTACAGCAGTAGTTCCTATAATACAAAACTACAGTACTACAATGATTTACCCATTACATTTTTAGTGATAACCTCACTTAAACTTTAATGTACAAACTATATTTTGTTAAAAGATAGTTACACTTGGGAAATTACACACTTTTACAACAAACGAGCATACAAAATATTTAAGCCCTGTAGAAGGCTACTTTAATAGAAAATATAGGTTTTTCTGAGAGATTCAAACTTTTACAAACATTTACATACAATTTACAACTTATACTTACGACAGGTTCACACGTTTTGATAACAAACATCGACACTAAAATACTTATGAACTCACCAGCTTAATGCTGACAAACTCTTTCAAAATAACTTGTATTCTCAGGTCATCAGTAGATAGGTACCGATCCCAGCTTTTGAGAAGATGAAGCGCATTCAAGACTCATCATATTATTTTGATTTACATTATATTTTTGGTGTCTAAAACTGTACAGAACACGCTTGTATTAAAATTTTATATTTAATGCAATGGATGATGTTGTTTGCTTATTTACATTTACTGTGTTGTGATACTTTACATGACATCCTCCGCCCCAGAACGTTTCCGCCATTCTTGGTTTTGGGGTGTGACATATTTCTTCAATTCTGCTTGAGACTTTGTTGGTTCCATAGTAGCTTTCACTTCTAAACCTTTCACCATTGCTAATTCCACTTTAGTAAGAGCTAAACTTTCTTAGTAATTTTCCAAAAATATCTTGATGTATGCAACTCCAAGTCAAAAAACATCAAGATCAGTTTCTCAAAGATATGGATAACTCCTGTCATTTAAGAGCAATGCAACTTGTATAAGATCATACAAGTTCATCAGTGGAAAGTCAGCCACAGAAAAATCACAAACTTGTGCATTTGCCCTTTTTACAAGAAATCGAACATTCTGCATCACATCCTCGAACAAAACATCCATCCTTATCTGATAACCTAAGGTACTTTGATCAGGGACCATACTTCTTCTGGATCCTTCCCAAGAACAGCATGGAATCGAAGCTTCATGTAGTTGTATTCATCTTCGCTCTTGAATTTATCCGAAATTTTGAATTATGGCATTAAAAACATCATTTTGTTAATTGGAAGTCAAGCTGGCTTGAATCTGTATTTGTAACCACATAACTTTGCTTCAGTTTCTTCTCAAATGCATACATGTGATTGTAAGCCACCTCCGCCTCTATGGTCTCGTAGTTTTAATGTTTAGCAGGCACTACTAGAAAAAAGGCCTTTTACGACGCGCAAAATACGACGCTCATTGATCTATGTTACACAAAGGAGAGTGACATTAGAAAAATGTCATCTCTTCAAAAAACTTAAGGATAGAAGACACGCATTATTGCACGCCCTTAAATTAGTGTCTAGAAAAACACGGAGGGCACCTATAATAAAATGCGCGTCGTCTAAGGATGTCGCTTTATATTTTTTAATGGAATGCGCGTTCCATCCTTTAATAGTGGGGGAAAGGGGGAAATGAAATTCTGAAAAAATTAAAAACCCCGCCTTCCTTTTTTTCTCCTTTCCCTCTTGCCCAAATTATGAACGCTCCTTCCTTACTGCCGCCTACTTCTTCCCCCACTTACTTTTACCCACTAGAACCACCATATCTCCCACTCGATGTTAAAATTGTTAGAAAAAACCCTAATTATACTCTCAAGTCTCAATATTAGGAATGTGAATCTTGATTCTCTTTTGTTTCAGATTCCCCACAGATAAATCGAAAAACACACAGATGAAGAACCGTAACTTTGCTCCATTAGCTTCCCGATTGCATCTCATCATCACCTTTGAAACTTCTGCGTTAGAGACCCAGGTAATCAATTTAATTTTCATTCCTTCACATATCTTTTTCTAGTTTTGAATGATTTGGCGGTTCTTATGTAAAAATTTGGACCGTATCCTGCAAAAAAATTGGGCATATTTGAATAGAAAGCGGATCTGAATCTAGCACTCTCGATATGATTATCAGGCTCAAAGGACTGGGCGTCGTTAGGAAGGTCGTCATGGGTCGCTAAGGGCGCTAAACACCGCCCGATATCTTCTGCCAAAGGGGTCGCCAGCCAAGTCTCGCCAGCAACTTAACGAGAAGAGAGAGAGAGAGGAATAAAGATGTTCAAGCATTCATAGTGGTAACTTCCATCCCTAAATCGACTTATGTTCTTCTGTTTTTTTACTTCTCGATTTATTATGTTAATCCATTGTGCATCTCTATTGTTTTTGTTTTTGTTCATATTTCAATGAATTCTCAACTCCTATACTCCATTTTTGTGATTTATGTGTTTGATTTCTGCAATTTACCTTTGTCTTTCCATGGTGTTTAGACGAACACCAAGTGTTCGATGAAATTCCCCAGATATCATTAAGTCTTTAGCACCTATTACATATGTTTTATGAAGTGAGCAATGCTTCATTTGATAATATTCACATGTATTTTTATGTTTTTAATAATTTGTGTTGTGTGCCACTATATGACTACATGTGTGATTTAACTATATGCATTCAATTGTGGGTGTTGCTGCACTCAATGGTAAGATATTCTTGAAATTTTAATCCATTGTTACATTGTTTTCATGTTAATTTAATGGTTGATGGCCAAAGATGTTTTTATTTTGTCAAATTTAGGGCACATCTAGTTTGTGTTTAACCAATGGATGGAATTTAGTTCCATTGCAATCATTTAAAAGGCCAAAATACCCCTTTGTATGTATAACGATTAACCAAAAATCTTAAATTAACTATTTTTTGTGCAAATGATTTTTCAGTCAAAGGCAAATTCGCAAAGAAAAGTTGCAGCTAAGGCACACCACTAAAAGGAGTTGTAGTGATTTTGTGTTTTGAATAATTCTTGATGATGAATTAGTGTGGCCATTGGCCATGTTATATTTTATCTTTTGCTTGTAACTCTTCGATTTTCAACCATGAGAAATGGTAATACGTTTTCTTAGTTTTTTTTTCAACCATGAGAATGTATGTTTATTCAAGTATGTTAATTTAACTTGTTCTAAATGGATCCATGACATTGTGAATTTTAGAAATTTTTTATTTTTTTACACGGTAATTTGATATATAAATTGTTTATACATTGATCCCTAAAATTTTGTTCAATACTAGTTCTCGAGAAGTATTTTATTATTGAATCCCCAGTATTTTTTTTATTGAATTTAATTAATAGTTTATAATAATTAATTTTAGATATGAAGAAGCGGAAACATTTGGAAGGAAGGGCTAATGTACAAAAGGTTGCTTTCAGTATGATCTAGAATTCAGTGAGCTATAGGTTTGTTATTCTTCAAACTTTGCTTGGTTGAAAATGGTGATCTGTTCTATTATATATATATATATATATATATATATATATATATATATATATATATATATATATATATATGTTGCTTATTTGTTAGAAATTTTCTAACAGGGGCAACTGTGTCATTTAACAGAGCTGATGTATTGAGAGAGAAAACATAGAAGCAGTGTTTGCATCTTGTGATGCAGCTCATGGAAGATGGGCAAAACTTATTGGTGTTCGTGCTCTTTTGCATCCAAGACTAAGGCTTCAAGACTTTTTACAAATATATAACGTGTCACAATAATTTGTAACTGCAACAGAGAAGGTAAACAACAATTTTTTGATTAATAATATTATTATTGTTGTTATAGATGACAAAACTGAAAGCAATGCTTGATCAAGAAACATGGGTTGAAGTAGATGTGGCTGATGAATTCTAGGGAATTATGGATTCCCTTTCTAGAACAATTGTTCACTATTTCTAAATTCTAATTACTTTGTATGTTTCAGTGGTCTCCTGACAAATCATCCATCTTTGGAAGCTCAGCAGAAGATGGTGTCTTGAACATCTGGGATCACAATAAGGTGTGTCAACTCAACCAAAAACCACTTTTACTTTCATTCCATTTTCCCCTATTCTTTTCTTGCAACAAATTGTTTTTTTTTTAATAAAAGGTTTGTTTGTTTATCTACAGGTTGGTGAACGTTCTGGTCCAGCCTCAAAGTTTGCACCTGGCTTATTGTTCAGACACTCTGGACATAGGTATATATATATATATATATATATATATATATATATATATATATATATATATATTTAATTTTAATTAATGGTTTTCCTTTTTACAGAAATAAAAAAATAGATAAAAATTGAAACAATATTATATTGTGCTATGATTGAAGGGATAAGGTGGTTGATTTCCACTGAACTCGCATGATCCATGGACAATTGTCAGTGTGTCGGATGATGGTGAAAGCACAGGTGGCGGTGGAACTCTACAGGTATGTATATATATCACTTATTTATTATTATTTTAGTTTTTATTAAAATGTTATTTATATTGATTAGTTGAAATGTTTGTTTTGTTTGAATGATGATGTGTGTAGATATGGAGGATGATTGATTTGATTCATAGACCACAAGAAGAGGTGATTAACGAGCTGGAGCAGTTAATCACCTCATCCCTGGTTTTGATGTTGAAGTTATTTCCGAATTTGGGATTTAGAAATTTGATTCGAGTCTATTCAACTTGTGAAGTTTTCTTTAATTTATTTTCTTTTTAAAATTAGTTGCAATGGAATTTAGATTTCGAATCAATGTTTCATCTGTTTGATAAAAAAAAATGTTTCTCTAGCTTTCAAGGAATGAATCATGTACAAGCACTTAAATAATTAGAGAAAAATATGACTAAATCCACTAATCCATAGTTTTTTTTCAATTTTTCTATGAACGCAATTGGTATGAGACATTTCTTGCGGTTAAGTTTTTTTCATTGCTAACCAATAATTGTGACGTTGAAACCTTATGCTAGTTTCATTTCAAGTGATATAGATTCTGTGAGAAGAAGTTCTTGAGCTAATGGGAGACCAAAGAGTCAACATCCAGAAAGCATATTTATATCTTGCTCTGACCGATTAAATTATTGCTAACACATATGAATTAACTACTGTACGCATATCAAATAATTCTTGAATTGTTGGTTTTTGATTAGATGCAGTCAGGTTCTTTTATCTTTTATCCCCCGCTTTAGTAGCCATCTTTGGAAAGCCCTTGTTCTCAAAACAAAACAGGTGATTCTTACAATTGTCAAACTGAATTTTATCTATGGTTCTGGTTGCATAATTATTGTATTCATCATTTTAACTGAGATCTTATTTTACTTTGTCAGGATATGGACATCCAAGATAGAGAACTAGTAAATGACTGGCTCATGATCATAGTTTACAAAGAACGTGGTTTTGGCTGAAAAACATATTACCATGTGGTATGCATCTTCCTTGAAACTTCATGATCTTAGGCCTCTGTGTTTGTTTATTTAAGGTGTTAGCATAAATGGGAAAGCATACTTTTGAATGTCACATTGTTGCCTTCACTTATAATTTGCATAATGTCGATTGTGCTTTAGAATATTATTATTTTTTTTATTTCTCCTTAGTAACTGTGGGCATAGCACCACCTGTTTTTGTGTTTCTTTTATTGTGAGGGAAATCCTTAACTGTACCAGTGGTTCCGATTATTTTGGTCTCTTAATGGGGTATTTAACCCTTGGCTGGGAATAAAATAGTTAAGCAGATTTTTGTGATGCTTATCTGAACTTGAAGAGTTTTTTCACCTCTTGAACGTGAGAATAGAGTTTCTACCTGATCCTTTATAGGGGATACTTTTGACTAGTGCAGGGAAACTCTAATGTTACTATGGATTGTCTTAATTGCCTTAGTTTCGACTGATGCAGAGTGTTTGACCAACACTGATGCTAATGCCTAATGCTATACTGCTTTATCTTTCTTTGTTGGTAAGACATTTGTATGCTAAACCAGATGCTAATGCCTAATGCCTAATGCTATCACTTATGGTTTAATTCAGATTCTGGGACAAAAAGAGTCATAGCTGGGCTGTTAATGTTCCTGTTTGTTTTCATTTATACAGGTAACAATCTTGTAGAAAGGACTTATGAATCAGACGTTAATGGTAACAAGTTTAACACTCGAGTCCATATGATTAGATTAGATGTTAATGGTAACAAGTTTAACACATGTGTCTTTGTTATACATACAGATTAAATGCAATGCACTACTAGAAAAACAGCCTTTTACGACGCTCATTGTGCGTCGTAAAACGCTCAGACGACGCGCAAATGCGCGTCAAGGAAGGCCCTGTCATAACGAGAGACGACGCGCTTTTGCGCGTCCTCTATAGACGACGCGCATTTACGATGCTCATTTATGACACGCAATGCGTATCATTGAAGTTGCTGTCAAGAAAGGCCATGTCATAAATGAAGATGACACACATTTTTGCGTATCATAATTTTAATTTATTTTTTTTTTAAATTATTTATAAATTTACTAATTTTCAAATTAAATTTGCATTTCATGTCTCATAATAGAAAATAAAATACCATATACAAAAAATATAATACATTGCACAAAAGTTAATGTCATACAAATAATCATTCCAATAGTAGACAAATGGATAAATCTCAAAGGGTTCAAAAATATGTTTGTCTTCTAATAGAACTTATACACAAGAAAGTAGTGAATCTGCTATTGAACTTATACACAAGAAGGTTTTTGAATTCAGAAAAGGTCTTAGCAACTGAATTGGCCCCGTAAGCTTGTGGTTTTACTGCATTTGAACCCAAAAGAACTAGAGTCTCAGGAAAGCATATTGGCATATAGTAGAAGCAAAGCCCCTCTAATAAGATAAATATGATTGGATGAAAAGGTTTGTACCATACATGAAACCCATTCAGCAAATGATGGATAATAAAGATCTTTAAAGTCCTAAAGGGGTTGTGAAATTAATGCAAATATCCGTTTCACTTCCAAGTGTCGCAAACCTCCATCTGTAATAAGTGTGAATGGAAAATTCAAACGTTCCAAATTCACCAAACCTGCAACAATCAAGATCATGTAAAAGTCAACTCCAGGTCTAAGGGTCAAACAAGATTGGATCATGATCAAATATGCTACTAACCAGAGAGATGACAAAGACCATTGTTTCCATATTCTGTATCAGACAACTCCAAACATTTCAAATGAACAAGGCCTGAGAAGTAGAATAGGTGTAAGAATATTTTGAGACAACGGAGGTGAGTTCTTTACTCCGTTGGAGTCCCAACAGCAATACTGATATCAATATAATCTCTATAGATGATATCATCTCCATCAATAACAACATTAATGATTAGTTGATTTTGTAGCCCACTAACAGCAGTCTGAAAAATATACTTCAACCATAATTAAATAAAAAAAGAAAAAATAAAAATGCATGATAATTGATTTGTAAGCTGTAACTTACTTTCACAAATCCAGACATGAGCCCAAATTTCACTCCATGCTTCTCAAGGAAAGCTTCTTCATATTCAGATCGAAGTTTCATTAAATCTTTCCTAAATTAAATAACATAAATTTTAAATCATTGAAAATGTAATGTGAATTATTTAAATATATAAATAATATCATCACTTACATATCGACTTCATCAGACGCTTACTCATTACAACCTTTGTAGGTGGCTCCACTATATCTCCCTCTTTTGCAACAAACTAAGTTATGGTTAAAAGGGTATATCAGTAATTTTAATAAAGATGATAATTCTATAATTGTGATTTTTGAATTCATACTAAAATTACAATTTACCTCTTTGATAACTCCAGCTTCAGGACTACCAACATCAATTGTCACCTGCCTGATTAAAAAATTTAGTACTCATTATCCTTGTATGTGCAAAAGACGAAAATTCCCTCACCATAAAAAAAATAGTACCTTATCAGTTTTGATTTGGTCAATTGGCTCATATAATCAACTTCCACATGATCTCGAGGCTCTATGAACAACAAAAGAAAAGTTTTCAAAAAAAATAATTATAAAAATGAAAGAGAGAAATAATTTGGCTATTCAATTTCAACATATTCTTTACAAAGGCTGCTAAAGTGCCATCACTAATGGATTCTCCCACAAAAGGGACAACAACATCAACCAAGTCACCTTCATAACACAAAAAAGGATATAATTTAGTCATTAAAAAAGAAAAAAAAAAGATTAATATGGATTGTATTGAATTTACTTATAAGGAAAAACATACCACTGTCTGAAGAAAAAGATCGGGTCAACATTTGTGTTGAAAATTCTGTTTTAAGTGATGATACAACATTCCTATATAACAACACAAGTTTCTTCAAAAAGGGTTATTGAGTGTGTGTGTGTGTAGATAGAGAGAAGGTACAAAATTGTATCAACCTTAAAAATTTTGAATCTGTTCTTCAGTTGTTGTTCTTGCTTGTTCTTTTATTATTAAAGATTCCTCTTGCATTCTAGCCAATTCAGCATTGTGTTCTCTTTGAGCTTCATGATCTGTTTGCAGATACTTTATACAATTGAAGATGGAAAACAATACTATAAAAAATGTAGTGTGTGTGGGTATTTTATAGAAAGAGAGAAAGAGAGAAAGTGAAAGAGATTCTCAAACCTGCATTCTTTTCCTAGCTAATTCATCTTCATATCTTAACATTTGGGCTTTAACTTGTGATTGTTTTTCTACTAAATTCATTTGATCTTCTGCAAGTTTACGCTGCTGTTCGTGCATATGAACATGATTATTAACTATTATGTAATGTAATTCCCAAATAAAAAAGACAAAAACAGACTAAAGCATATGAAGGTTGACCTAAAATAATACTCACGATAGCAAGTTGAGCCTGAATGGCTTCCTGATGAGCCTTCTCTGCAGCCAATTCAGCAAGACGAGCCTTTTCTTGTTTTCTCATCACCTCAAATACCTAAAAAAAATGAACCAAAATCCATGTATTACCAATGCAACTGGTAAAAAATTAAGTAGTACATAATAATGAGAAACAGAAAAACAGCCAAAGTACTACCATTGCCTGCAGAAAGAAAAAAAAAAAACGTTAATCAGTAGAAATTTTTTTAACGTTTAAAATCGAATAAAAGAATTGGCTAGACATAAAGAATCTGTTAAGTTGGCACATGCATAATGGCCTTGTGGTATACTCTTCATTAATCAAGTAATTTAACCTAAAGCTATGTGTGTATGTTGATTAATTTATTGATTGTTTCTTATTGATCATTAAAGGAGAAAAGAAAAGCTTGAATTCGGAGTTGTGGCATGCTTGTACAGGTCCTCTTGTTTCCCTACCGATAGTAAGAAGTCCTTCTCTTGATGTTTCCCTTTCCTGAATCAAAAGACAAAAGTGCCCTCGTCAAAAAGGCTAAAAACAACTTATAAACATCTTTACACCAATGGAAGTTGTCTTCAGTTGCTCCCCAACTAAGAAATTGAGTTCAACAACATTATTGACCGATGCCGAGAAGTACAATCAGGTCCTTGTGTAGAGTGACTACAACATAAAGCCCGAGTTTTTCACCAAAAGCATGTTGCCCTAGCTCACGGTATCTGTCAAATCTTTTTCCTGGAACAATTTCGTGTCATTTCCACCATTTGCCATAGTGTGTAGAGTGTAATCACCTAGGATAGGACTAGTACTGTGATTCCAAAGCCCCTGAATCAAGCAGATTGTATATTATGAAACTGGATTTTGTGTGAGGATTTTCACCGAACATGTTGTGTGCATTGTTTAAACCAAAAAAGAATCTTACAGAGAAGACTTGGATTGAAGGAAAAGTGATACCATCCGAGTTGAGACAGGGCGTAAGGAAGACTGAGGACACCGACACCAACCATGGCGGTGACATTGTAAAAGGTTGAGTACCACCGCTTTGCATTTCTGGAGGATGTCAATGGAAAGAAAAAACCATTTGAGTCTTTTGCACTACCAAGCTCTAATTCCATGATTTTAACAAACTAATTCTCGGATTTGACCGTCAGGAAATCATTTGAAGCTTAATGATGATCTCTTACCTATTGTAGCGAAGGAGATGCAGGCAGAGTCTCGTTGACGGGTGGCTAGTAGGTCGGCGATGGTGGCGGACAGGAGATATGAGTCGGAGGAGAAGGTGTTGAGGAAAAGATCGTAGAGGATGGTGGAGGAGCAGAGTTTGTTTCCTAAATGTAGAGAGAGAGAGAGAGAGAGTGTGTGTGTGTGTGTGTGAGAGATGAGTGGGAGATGATGGTGGAGTAGAGGTAACTGGTGAGGGATGGTTCAGATCCGGCGTCACGGCGAGCTTCGGCTTTGATTTCGTTCAAGACCCATTCGTATTCATTTTCTCCGCAGTTGACGGTGGTTTGTGGAGATGATGATGGCATCGTATTCTGCGATGTGGTGTTCCGATCTTGAACTGACATCTTGAGATGGCGGAAGTGTTTGCTTAGGCACTTTGAACTCTTAAAGCTTATGAGGTTCGATGCTTGTGGTGGCGGCTTAGGGCTTGCAAATAGAAGGGAGAGAGAGAGAGAGAGAGAGAGAGAGAGAGAGATAGAGAGAGAGAGAGAGAGAGAGAGAGAGAGAGTGCAGAGAGAGTCGAAGATGAGATGCTTAAAGGATTATTAGGGTTTTTTGGTAGAGGATTTTAGAAGGAGAAGAAGGAGATGCATCAGGCGGGGTGTTTAATTTTTTGGGAATTCATTCCCCAAGATAATGCGCGCGCCTTCCTTAAAAAATATAAAGCGACACGTTTACACGACACCCTTTTTTATGATAGGTGCCCTCCGTGTTTTTATTTTTTTTATTGGACACTAATTTTAGGGCACGCACTAATACTTGTCCTCTATCCTTCAAAATTTGCAAAACTGACATTATTTTTTAGGGTACGCACAAATGGGTGTCCTCTATCAGCGAGTGTCATTGTTTGCACGTCATTAAAGGGCTATTTTCTAGTAGTGATGGATTGTATTTTTTGTATATGGTATTTTATTTAATATTATGCAATGGATTGTATTTTTTGTATATGGTATTTTATTTCTATTATGACAGATTAAATGCAAATTTAATTTATAAATTAATAAATATATAAATATATATTTTTTTAAAAAAAAATTAAAATTACGATACGCAAAAATGCGTGTCGTCTTCATTTACAACATGGCCTTTCTTGACGGAGGCTTCCTTGATACGCATTGCGTGTCATAAACACGTGCGTCGTAAAGTTACGACACGCAAATGCGTGTCGTCTTCCTTTATGACAGGGCCTTCCTTGATACGCATTACGTGTCATAACCGCGCGTCATAAATGCGCATCGTAAATGCGCGTCGACTCTCTTTATGACAGGGCCTGCCTTGACGCGCATTTGCGCGTCGTCTGAGCGTTTTACGACGCGCAATGAGCGTCGTAAAAGGCCTTTTTTCTAGTAGTGAGGGTCTCCTTTGTTCAATCCAAGAGGATCACTTGCCCTTTGATTCATGCTGCTTTGAATGATTCTAAATTTTTCCATTTCGGCTTCTGCTTCTGCTTTCTTCTCTTCCTTAGACTTTTCCACCACAATCGTTTTTCCTTTGCCTTTGATGGCAGAACTATCAATAACATCTTTTGGTTTGAAATACCACAACCCCCAGTTGAAGAACCAATCATAATTCCTTTTGAAATTGGTCTTGGGATTGGTACGAATGTTACAATTGTTGAAGTAACAGGCCCAGCAGATGTAATTACTGGCTTTGTTGTCGAAAGTTTTGAAGAATAAACCTTCCCAACAACCTTAGCATCCTCATGCAAAGCTTCACCACCAGCCTTTGCACTACCAACCTTCCTCTCTCCCCCTTGCACCCCTGTAAAAACAGGTGGGGCATCCATTGGTAATAAAGTTGAAATCTTGGACAGATGAGCTAACTGCTTTTGAAGAATTGCCTCAAAGTGTGTAAACTTTTGCGAAAAAAACTTAGGAGTAATGAATGAGGAAGATCTGGACTTCATAATCAAACCCTTTAACTCTGTTAACTGAGAAGAAAGCTCAGTTAGATTTTTCGTTTCTTGAGTGGACAAATTCGAAAGTTGAGGAGTCATTGCTTCATATAATGGCACAAACTTCGTTACAACATTAGCTATGATATCAAATTTCTGATGTAATGAAGCATAGTCTTTTTGAACCACTGTAACCTCCTTAGTCATTTCCTCACGAAGTTCTTGGAGCTTGAAATTAACATCTTCACGCACCTTCTTCACATCCAGGACAAACAATGTATGTCTTTCTTTGGCTACAGCCTGCAAATCTTTTACTGTACCAAAAAACTTTGTATCAAGAGAATTCACTTGTAACTCTGAATTCTGATCATTGTGATCCAATTTCTCTATGATTCGACATTCCGAATCTTTCAACATCCCAGACATTTTGCTCACCAGCCGAGCTTCAACTGCTTTCAATAAACCATCAATCGCCATTCCTAAGACAGAATTGTTTCCCACCGTATCTACTTGAGATTGAATTATATAATTGAGCTTTTTAATCAGTATCTTGAATTGTTTCATGGACATAATCATATGGTCAGGAAAATTCTCCTCTTCATCATCAAATTCCAACTCTTCGAATGTACCTCCAAAACCTCCTTCTTCCTCAGATTCTTCAATATGTTGAGGTGGTTTAGTTGATTGTCAAGAAAAAAGTGTAGTAAAAGGATGATTGATGATGTTTTCAAATGTGGGTGACTCAGTAATGGAAGTGGTAGGGATGATATATGAAGGTAAAGAGACAAAACTACTGGTAATAGGTTCGATAGAAATAACAACTGGTGTACCTTGTTGAGCTTGTGAAGTGTCTTTAGAGAGATCTCCTTCACCCATGGTGACATTTACATCCGTATTAGATACGTTTGTAGGGATGTCTGATGTTCGTACCTCCTCATGTAATGATTTGGTAGTCGAAACATCAGGTGGTATGACGATGGTCTTCTCAGGAGATGAAATTTTAGGCGATGTAGTAGTTTCAATCACTGCTTCTGCTTCCGAAGACTCCGTTGGTATAACCAATTTTCTGGTCTTAGACTTCTTCTTCTTCTTCGAAGTTCGTTTGGCCATGTCTTCAGCTTGTCATTTATTTGAAGAAGGAGAAACTGGAGCTGGAACGTCGTGTATAAGAACTCCCTGATGAGTATGTTGGGGTGTTCGAACAACACTTGAAGTTGGAGAAAGACCATACTTCTTCTTCAGCCTACGAAATACTCTAGTCTTTGATGGAATAGTGATTAACGCTTGTTCATTAGCAACAGGTTCAACCGGCTGGACCAAAACTTTCGAAACGGGTTCAACAGGTGCAGTATCAGGCTTCGCCTGTTGTTTTGGAGACTTTGATTTCTTCAGTGATGTAACTAGTTTATCAGGAGTAACTTTGACATCCTTCTTTGACTTTCTGGATTTCTTCGAATGACCAACATCTTCTTTTGTCAACAATTTCCCACTTTCTATGCTAGAATCAATAGTCTTTGTATACTCCAACAGCACATAATTTGATTGATCTACTCTTTTCAACATGGCATCTGGAATTCTTGCAACATGTGAAAATATTTATGCATCATCAGACACATCTTTAGGAAAATTATACTTCAAGAAATCTGTAGTTTCCTCCTTAGAATTCAACTGAATTCCCTCTTTATCATAGAAATATATGAGGATAAGACTCCAATATCGTGCACATGAAATACCTTGCACAACATTTGTATTCTCTACACACTTTTGAAACTCTTTCCATAATTGTGTATAGTAGTCCACGGGTATGACCTAATATATACCTGCAACCATGGCATATACTTCCATGCATCCTTTATCAAGCCCAACACTACGACCTGTTAAACATCGTAGAAAGATTCCAAACAAGAAATTCCAGATCGTCGGAAGACCAAACTTTTTAAAATCACTAATCTTGGTGAGTGGGGTTGATGACCCATCTCATTGAAGATATGATTCACTTGTGCAAAAGAAAGATCTACAAACGGTTGAGAGTTTGGAATATCCAAAATTTGACAAAATAGCTTCTTTGTCAGTCATACCTTCTTATCATTCACCAAGTTGAATGTGATGACATCTAGGGCTTTACAGTATGTTGTAGTAGAACCTGCTTGTGAAAGCCAGGATAGAGGTGCTACAAAAAAGTTAAACATAGCTATAGAAAGAACACAGCTCTTCAGGGCAACCACCAACATCTTCAAAACTTTAGGGTAAAGAGATTCATCCATTTCTACTTGATAGTTTGTTCCTTGAATCTTCATTATCGGTTGAGAAGTAACATCTTCAGTGGTTTGTGATGGAACATCAGTATGAGTAGCTATGACTAGAGTTATAAAATCGTATGAAGAACATTTGGATTTTTCAGAGAGAATTTGGGAATTTTTCTTCTGAAAGCGTAAACTGATAATAAACCCTTGAATCCCTTTTTATATGTAACCCTGATATTTGAATTTGAAGCGGGATGTGCATTTAATGAAATCCGACATGGCACCTTAAAACTCGCACCACTATTCCAATAAAGTAGCCACGCATGAGAGAGTAACTGTCGCTTCTCCTTGAAAACCATAAAGAATAAAATATGTCACTCCTAAAAGCCTATTTACTCTCCCAATGGAATTTGAATTGTCAGCAACCTTCGAATGGAGGTAAGGCTCGTTCACTTTTGCGATTTAAAGCGAATTCATGTTCCAGACTATCGAAATCATTAGCCTGAGTTGGTAGTACTCAGAACCTCAAGGATTTTGTAAGTTCAGTGTGACAAAGAAAAAGATAAGAATCAAACAAAATTAAACTTTAGATTTGTGATGTCAAAAACATTTTTACACGAAGGCAGTTAAACCCTAGGCAAAACTTACTTCGTTAATTATCAAGAGATATAATTAACTGCTTGTGTGTTTTCCCGTGAATTAAATTCGAAAAATTATTGAGAAATTTCGAAGGGCTTCTTTTTCAAGGTTTCATGGGTGGGTACACAATTTCGTTGCATATCAAAATCAATGTGAGAAATTGTAACAGATTCACTTGTTTGACCAGTGTAGTCAGTGACAAGTATGCTTTGAAAGAATTTTGAAAGTGACTTAGAAATCAATTGAAACTCTCACGGAAATCATATTCATGAAAAAAAATTGTGTTGGATCCTGTTGGGTAACAAACATCGTGGGTTTTTATAGTTTCATCAAGATCACTCATATGAAATGAATATAATCTGGAGTTTCGAATCTGGGTACAGAAAAAAAATCGTTAAAAATTAGAACATATTTCCCCATCAATTCCTTAAAATTTAGTTAATTGGGTTTCACTTACATCATGGTCTCATGATGTCAGTTCATAAACACAGTTTTTTGATATGTCTAAGTCTTGATAGGTTTAATTAGAGACATCTTGGACATATGTCCTCGTGTGTGATCGTGTAAGAATGTTTTGATGAAAAATGTTGGTTTAAGAAATCATTTGTACCTCTGTTATTTTGGACAAAACAATAAACTCTTAACTCATGTGAGAAGAGTCAAGTAGCTGATGCGACTAATGTGAATATAAGCCTGACTTGGGAAGAAATTTTCGTATGAAATATGTCATTAAGTCTTTCTTCAAAAAAACATAGAGTCATTCGATGCTTTGGTCAACATGTTGCAGCATGCTTCTAGGGACACTTAACTAGTACAAGAGTTTCGAAATATTTACTTGACCCTAGATCTGCAAGCATTAATCATTGAGATTCATCTTTGTTACCTGTAACAAAACATTAAGACAAAACAATACAAAACAAAATATTTTTATGATTTTTGATTTGCGAAAATATAAGAAAAAACAAATGAAAATCTTTTTGTTGTTTTTGTGTTTTTCGAAAAGAAATAACAAAACAAATGAAAAATCTTTTTGTTGTTTTTGAATTTTTTTCGAAAAGAAATAACAAAACAAATAAAAAATATCTTTGTTATTTTTGATTTTTTTATAATAAAATGAACTTAACAAAAATATTTAAAATGTACCGGAGACACGAATATTTCAGCTCTCGTTTACGAAGACGAAGGGTATCGAAGCGTTGACTATGAACAGTAACTTTTGACTCTGACAATTGTTTAGTTTTCGCTATTCTTTCGAAACAGAACCCACTTCAACCATTCCAAGTTCTCCTAAAATTCTCACAAATGATTTTTCATCTAACGGTTTTGTGAAAATAGCAGCCTATTGATCAATGGTTTTCACGAAATGCACTTCAATATTACCATCCTCTACATGATCTTTTATGAAATGGTAACGAAGAGGAATATCCTTAGCCTTCGAATGTTGCACAGGATTATGACAAATACGAATTGCACTTTGAGAATCACAATATAATGGAATTCTCTTCATGTGTATTGCATAATCATGCAATTGACTTTGAATCCAAATAATTTGTGATGTGCAAGCAGCAACAACAACATATTCTGCTTCAGCAGTCGAAATTGAAACACACGTTTGCTTCTTTGATTGTTAGCTCACCAATTTCCCATCAACTAATTGACATCCTCCACTCGTGCTTTTTTGATCAAGATTGAATCCTCCCAAATCAGCATCTGAAAAGGCTTGAATAAAGAAACCTATTTTCGAAGGATACCATAATCCTAACAAAATTTAGCCTTTGAGATAAAGAAAAATATTCTTGACTTCAGTGAGATGTGGTTCTCGTGTATTTGACTGGTACGTAGCAGAATTACACACAGAAAACATGATGTCAGGTCTACTCGTTCTGAGATAAAGTAACGAACCTATCATGATTCAATGAAGAGTTAAGTCAACTGCTGGTTTATCTAACGAAGATGTGAGCCTTGTTCCAGTTGCCATTGGGTGACAACCCGAAATTTCCATTCTGAACAAACCATATCAAGCCAATAGAAGTTAGAACAGTTACAGGGAAATTCCAGACTTTGGGTATAAGTTTGAGTTTTTCACGATTTACACTTCAGGAAATATCAGGAGAGTGGATGCACTAGGTTTTTGTGCAACACTGTTATTTCGATACTCTATGATATTAGAGTTCATTCCAGGAATAAAATATTTTCTGCCAAAAATCTCAGGACTATAAATAGAAAACTGAACCAAATAATTCATTAGTTACATTTCCAATTAGAGAAAAGCCAAATTCTCTCTCACGGATCTTCGGGCTTTTATCCCAAATCGTGAGTACTTCAATCTAGTTGTATTATATAGCTTAGATTGTGCTTAATAACATCAAAATCACGACATAACAACAAGATCTGTGAGTTTACTCCCCAAAAACATCTAGGAGAGTAAACTCCTTTTCAAGAGCCAAATGGTGCCTAGTCTTTCCTTGAGCCATGAAACTAGTTTGGACTTGTACACTAACGAGTTTAGGGACAGAAATCAAACTCAAAGCAACAAAATTATAGAGTTTACTCCCCAAGAACATCTTGGAGAGTAAACTCCTCTTGGAGATTAAACTCCTTTTGGAGAGTAAACTCCATTTTAAGGGCCAAAAGTGTCCCAATGTTCCTCAAAGCCTCGGAAATGAACCTTGAGACTACCTATGACATGTTTAGACATCCAAAAAAAAATAGAATCAAGGGTTGAAAGTGAGTTCACGGCCAAGGAAGTTCTTGGGCCGTGAACTCCATTTTAGGGTGTCAAAATACCCTAAATGCCACCCTTAAGCCAAGAGACTAGCATAACTTTTTTACCTTTATGTGTCTAAGACCCAAAACAACCAAAATACCACCACCCACAAGTGTTTACGACCGCAAACACATGACCAAATGGTCTATGGGCCGAAAACTCAAGTTAGGGGTGTTTTGGTGCCACAAACACTTCCTAAGGCTTAGGCATGAATTTAGAATGCTTCCTTATGACCTTTAAGACCCTCATAAACATATTTAGACATGAGTTTACGGTTGTAAACTCATTTGGGCCGTGAACACCCGAAAAGTGCCAAAAGAAGTGGTCTTTCTCATCCTAGGATAAAGCTAATGTCCCTAAATCATTCCCTAGCTTTCATACTTACACTAACCCATGAGTAACCATGAGTTTACGGCGGTAAACTCCCTTGGGCCGTGAACTCATGGTAGTAAACTCATATGTGTGCCTTATACCTTCCAATGTTGAATCACATGTGATTCCAACACTTGGTCAAGGTGTTTCATAGTCCCGGAAGGTGTTATCTTTCATATAGTTGTTTATAAACACTATATTCATGCCAATATGTGTCCTTATATGTCATTTAGGACTTATTGTGTCTCGAGACTTCATTCGTGGAACTTCTCATCCTTACACGTATACCCGTTAGAACCACTCACAACAGGTGAGTTCATACCCCTAATCAATGTTTTAAATGATTTTAAATGCTTTAATGGGGGGGAGGGGGGAGTACAAGTAGAAAACAGCATGTTATTAAATTATCTATGTGTATTTTATAACTGTGTTTTCATTCAACAGATTTCACATACTACAAAATGTGATGCATGAAATGATTTTCTATCTTTAAAATACTTTGTTATCAAATGTATTACTTTTGAAATGATTATCAAAATGACATCAAGTCACTTTTATATTTGTTCAAACCCCTTAGATGTCTTGTAAAACCATTTTACATTCTTGAACTAAACTATGCATATACGCTTATAATCTTATATATGTATTGTAGTTATAGTTTACATCTTTCATTAAGTTTCCCACACCGTTGAGTAGTAAGAGTGTACAAACCTACTTGAACAACCAATTACCTTTCAGTAAATTATCATAGGGATAATTTGAAGATATCAAACATCTCTCCTATTACCAGGAATCACACAAGAGTCAGTTCATTCATGAGTCTATACCAGTACATTACCTGATACATGAGTACATCTACATATGCTTACCTGATACATGAACATGTTTACATATACTTACCTGATACATGAACACACTACATGAATACCATACATGAACACTGTTACATAGGTGCATTATCCTGTATTCACTTACTTGGATACTTGTACCTAGAACTACGAGGATGATTTATTAGTACTTTCTGTGTAAATTATCTTTCCTATCCCGATTCAATGGGATATCTCGGCGAGACTAACCATTCCGAACCCCGCTGATTAGCACCAGTGGTCGATGACCATCTACGGAGGTCTATGGTTACTATTTATTTTAGGTAGATCGATATGGGGACTAACCCTTCCACCCACCTGCTGCTGCTACAGAGGACAATTGGACAATCTTCGGATGTCCATTAGGTTATACCTTTCGCTTATTGCGATGTTATGTTAGTCCTAGTACCCAGTGACAACACTTACACGAGTATATTTTTCCTTTTTACTTTATTTTGTGATACTTTCACATAAACGATGAGTTAGCCTACGTACTTTTAGTACTAGTCAATAGAAAGGAAAAACTATCATTTTACTTACAGAACATTTAGGTCTTGGTAGAAGACTATCATATCATTTTCCTATTTTACATTATTTTGTGATGTATTCACATAAACGATGAGTTAGACTACGTACTTTTAGTACTAGTCAATAGAAAGGAAAAACTATCATTTTACTTACAGAACATTTAGGTCTTGGTAGAAGACTATCATATCATTTTCCTATTTTACTTTATTTTGTGATACATTCACATAAACAAAGAGTTAGATTAAGTACTTTTAGTACTAGTCAATAGAAAGGAAAATCCATCATTTTACTTACAAAACATTCGGGTCTTGGTAGAAGACCACATTTCATACTTATATCAACTGTTCTATTTAAGGATTTATACGACATTCTTAACAGCATTCCAAAACAGGACAATAACACCTAAATACTTATGAATTCACCAGATTTAAAGCTGATACTCGCTTTCAAAATAACTTGTATTCTTAGGTCACCAGTTAGACAGGTACGATGTCCAGGCCTTGAGAAGACGGAGAACAGTCAAGACTCGTCATATTTTGATTATTCGTTTGTATTGTTATACATTATGAAACAACACACATGTATTAAAACTTTACCATTTAATGCAATGGATGATGTTGTTGCTTGTTTACTAATTTAAACTGTTATGATACTTCACATGACGTCCTCCACCCCGGAACGTTTTCGTCGTTCTTGGTTTTAGGGTGTGACAGATTGGTATCAGAGCATTGTTTATAGTGAATTAAGTATATCAACCCATAAAAGATATACTAACTAGAAACACATTGGGATTAAAACACTCTGTCTAAGAGTTTATACTTTTAAATAATAAAACATTTTACAAAGTATACGTGCCTGCATTCATACTAAAATCCGTGTCACAATGACAAGAACAAAAGTATTGAGATCGTTGAATATCACAGGTATGCTCGGGGTTGTATGGTCAGTCTTGGGAGTGGCATAGCCTGATCAACTATGCTGTTCCGAGGAGTGATTAGCACATGCCCAAGAATGGTTGTGATATGGCAACAAGTCTAAAAACTTACCAACATTACCACAATGAGAACATTATAACAGAACCTAAGTCTGAAATACCATAGGGGTAATTTGTGTTACTATAAGTACTTTATACTTGAGAACTAAAATGGAATCTTCATTCCTAAGTTGATAATTGCTAAGTGGATACGCTAATGTTATATGTAACTAGGATGTTATAGACTTAGAATCGGTGAAATTCTTGCTTTACCCTTATTCCTTGTGAATTTGGAGTTGAGATCACTTATTCGAAGGCCTATCCTGTGTTGATTACATATAACTTGTATGCACTTTACAAATAGCGATGGAACTAATGAAGATTTCCTAAATAATTATCTAAATAGTTCATCTAATAATTATTTTCTTACCCCAATTCTCGCATAGATAACATGGCTGGATTCCATCCCCACAGCAACTTGTTCCTTCCGAACGAAGTGATTGCTGGATGGTTTGGAGAAGAACCAGATGATGATCATCCAATCCCTCTGAATGATCATCATGCTGACGACCTTTCAGACAATGCCATCTCCGAACCCGAGGTTGAGAACCTACCCCAGGCAACTCCCTTTCCGATTCCTAACCCTCGTCCGGCTTTTCATGGCGCGACGCCTGAGTGGGTGGAATGTTTGGAAACATGGAGCCAAGGACAAGATCAGCCCATGCCATTTAATGGTGACCAAAGCTTCTATGACCTGAGCAATGGGGGCTCAACAGACAGAATCATGCCAATTCTGATCCGAAGAGTTGCCCGAAATGAAATTCAAGGCAGGACAGCTCTACAACATATCGCAGAAGTTGATACAAATGGAGGAATGCATATGCTTCGCACCAGTCGCCTTGAACATGCACGTGAGAGGTCTGAGAGAGACCATGAAACCCTGCTGCAAGCACTGGCTGAATCACGAGCCGAAGTCATAGAACTTCGAGTACGCCAGAGAGTGTACGAAAGACACCTACTTTATGCGGAACGCCAACTGGCTGAACTGAGAGTTCACCAGAATGATGACCGTTGCTAGTAGTAGATACTTTACATTATATTCCTTGTTAGAAAGGAATTGTGTTCTTGTCTATGCCCGATGTGGCATTCTCTATGAAACTATCTTGTACTGTAGGTACTTTCGTTAGGTCTTTACGCTGTCAGGAACTATCTTCTCTGGATATGATGTAAGACCTTTTTACAAGGTCATTTTCCCGAACTTGTACTTCATGAATATCAAAGATATTGACAGTCGGCTAACTTCTGTGTCGTTCTTTATTCGAATACTCTTATCATACTTTCATTAGAGTCTATTTGAATCATGCTCTAGTCAAGTCATTGAACTATAGAAATTTAACTCCAGAGACATCTCCAAGTCTCTTGTAATGGTTGGATCATGTCATTCACCAACCAACGATACCTCGGCTAGAGCGACAAACATCTTGAGACCATTGTATGAACTTACTTCCGATCTTTGGTAGGACTGCATCATAGGGATGTAGATCGAACCTTAGAAAACATACTTTTATTCTTTTCACGAGCGATCGAACTACGTCTAGGTTCAACCATTTTCGCTCACAAGATTCATTTTCTTTCAGTGTAACAGAATCATGTCACCGAATAAAAAAGATCAGCCCATCAACCAACCACCAACTCTTCAGATTGATGCAACTACCTTTCAAGTTATAGTCTCGGCTGCCATGTCATCTATTCTGGCCCATCTGAACGCTAACAACGCAAGTGTTAGCGGGATTGTTAACAATCATCCCAATCTAAGTAACAAACGAAAGTCTTGGAATAAACCTAAGGACAAGTCGCTTCGAAGGGCGAATAGGAAACAACCACCAGTAACAACCTTCACAGCCACGACATCAGCACCTCCAACTACCATCCCTTCAGACATCCCAATTGTCCCTAAACCAGCCAAGCTTTATGCTGGAAATCTCCCAAAATGCATTAAATGCAGTTTTCACCACCATGGACCTTGTAGGGAGATGCAGTGCTCACACTGCAATAGAAAAGGGCATACAGCCCGTTACTGCAAGACTCCAACACCTCAGCCCGCCCAAGTGCCAAAGACCAGTGTGAACCAGACTTGTTACGGTTGTGGCAAAGTAGGTCACTACAAAAGGAACTTCCCGGAGGCAGCAATTGCTGGCACAGACGAAAGTTTACTACCAACCACCACCGCAGGAGAGTCTACTCCGGACCCACGTTAATGTAATTTAGGCGTCTCGTTGTAACAGACTTATGAACCATCCCAACACTAGTGCAACCAGAGCCTTATCTTTTGCGGGATCCCATCCGTTTAGGGATGCTCGTGCTACATATACTTATCTTTTGTAGTATACCTTGCTCGCATCAATAGTCTTGTAGTAAATCCTAAGTACAGTAACTCTGTTAATGGTTGTTGTGTTGTGTTTTGTCTATAACGCCTTATGTTCAAATCTAATGTCTTTAGTTTCCATATGTTTCCGACTTTATCATATGACTCGAGTAAATTCGATCCTCGCAATACCAGCTTCATAAGTACATCTCTTTCTCAGAAATTGTCTTTTAGCGAAGCCGTCATATCAGAACACCGAAGTACTCATATAAGGAGTACCTTATAGCTCTTTTCCTTTCCGAAGGAATCCCCACAGTATTACTCGTGCAGTACGTCAAGTTCAATTCCAGGATTCATACGGTTGATCTATCACAGAAGAATGTATACATGAGAGTGATATATAATCAATGTTCTACAGGTTTAGAATTGATGATTCTACTTTAACTTCTTTTCCCTCGATGGGATGTGAGATTAAGGAAGAATCAGTTATTCGACTACCTTTTTAGTCTTAATTATATACGACTCGTATACACGAAATTGTGATCATTGAATCACGTATGAATGCTAATATGAACTTCAGGATGGAGACTGTCCAGGAGTACGAGTAATTGCATTGGTATGGGCACAAACTTAGAACCCAGTATGACTCTTATAACCAGATCGCCTTCAGTCTAAACGCCTACGGAAGATACAAGAACAGTCCGAACAACACAACGAACTACTCAACAATAGAATTAGAAGACCAGGCTTCTCACCCTTAAGAACTCCAGTCTTATTCTTACCAGAAGTCGACGGAGTGCATCATATGTACCTCGACGAACGGAGACTTCATTTAGATTTCCTTTAGAAATCGTTATCTATGCCTCGCTTAGAAGAGTTGATTAAGCAAACACAGGGAAAGAGTTACTTTCAAAAATGGACCTAAGATCCGAATATCACCAGTTCGAGTGATAGGGAAGGATGAACTGAAGACTATCCTCCAAACTCGAACCGGACATTTCAAGTCCGTAGTGATACCCCTCGGATAGGTCCAATATGCCCACAGTATTCAGGAGCTAGGTGAGTGGAGTACGTCTTTCTTACTGGGATCAGTTCGTCATTTCTCCATGTAATGACTTATTTATCTACCCTGGTAGTGAGAAAGAACCCATAGAAACATTACCCTCGGAGATACTTTTCGCAAAGTTCTCAGAACAGGAGTTTTGGAATTTAGAGACAAATTTTCTGAGACACACTATTAGTGTAGTGGAAATTCTTGAGTACTCTGTCAAATTATCCAAAACCGTTGGGAATTGTCGGCACCGTAGTCACCGACGGAAAATTTACCAAATTCTAGGTCTTAAAGACCTACTATCATAGTCCATTCGGAACTCCCCGCAAACTTCAGAAACCCATTCGACTTTGACCCAACAACGGATGGCCTTGACTGGGAAGTAAGCGAGAGAAAGAACCTTTGGAATTCCAATTGAGAGACCAAATTCTTTAGGAAACCTCACTCTGGGAACGGCTTAATACGCTTCGTAAAGCGTGGAAAGCTAAATCCAATCTAGTTGGTACCTCCGAGATTCTTACCAGAATCGGTCCTGCATCTCACAAACTAGACCTACTCCGCGAACTCAGTAACGTACATTTTTCCCCTTTGCGTCTCGAACCTGAAACAGTATCTTTCCATTAGGACTTTCGCAAGCCCTCTCGACAAGATCGAGATTCACGAAATCCTTGCCTTCGTATTAGAACCATAGTAACCCTCGATCGAGTGGTCAAGCGGACGAAGCAATGTCGTCACCCATTAGTGAAGGTTCGTTGGAATACCAACCGAGAAACCGATTTCACTTGGGAGCACGAGAACCAATCGATTAGGTAGTTCACATAACCACTTGATCATTCGTACCTACTTCCTTGTCTAAATTCTAATTTCGGGACGAAATTCCCTTTAATAGGGGGATGATGTGACAACCTGAAATTTCCATTCTTAACAAACCATATCAAGCCAATAGAAGTTAGAACAGTTACACGTAAATTCCAGACTTTGGGTATAAGTTTGAGTTTTTCAAGATTTACACTTCAGGAAATATCAGGAGAGTATATGCACTAGGGTTTTGTGCAACACTGTTATTTCGATACTCTATGATATTAGAGTTCATTCCGAGAATAAAATATTTTCTGCCAAAAATCTCAGGACTATAAATAGAAAACTGAACCAAATAATTCATTAGTTACATTTCCAATTAGAGAAAAAGGCAAATTCTCTCTCACGGATCTTCGGGTTTTTATCCCAAATCATGAGTACTTCAATCTAGTTGTATTATATAGCTTAGATTGTGCTTAATAACATCAAAATCACGACATAACAACAAGATCTGTGAGTTTACTCCCCAAAAACATCTAGGAGAGTAAACTCCTTTTCAAGAGCCAAATGGTGCCTAGTCTTTCCTTGAGCCATGAAACTAGTTTGGACTTGTACACTAACGAGTTTAGGGACAGAAATCAAACTCAAAGCAACAAAATTATAGAGTTTACTCCCCAAGAACATCTTGGAGAGTAAACTCCTCTTGGAGATTAAACTCCTTTTGGAGAGTAAACTCCATTTTAAGGGCCAAAAGTGTCCCAATGTTCCTCAAAGCCTCGGAAATGAACCTTGAGACTACCTATGACATGTTTAGACATCCAAAAAAAAAATAGAATCAAGGGTTGAAAGTGAGTTCACGGCCAAGGAAGTTCTTGGGCCGTGAACTCCATTTTAGGGTGTCAAAATACCCTAAATGCCACCCTTAAGCCAAGAGACTAGCATAACTTTTTTACCTTTATGTGTCTAAGACCCAAAACAACCAAAATACCACCACCCACAAGTGTTTACGACCGCAAACACATGACCAAATGGTCTATGGGCCGAAAACTCAAGTTAGGGGTGTTTTGGTGCCACAAACACTTCCTAAGGCTTAGGCATGAATTTAGAATGCTTCCTTATGACCTTTAAGACCCTCATAAACATATTTAGACATGAGTTTACGGTTGTAAACTCATTTGGGCCGTGAACACCCGAAAAGTGCCAAAAGAAGTGGTCTTTCTCATCCTAGGATAAAGCTAATGTCCCTAAATCATTCCCTAGCTTTCATACTTACACTAACCCATGAGTAACCATGAGTTTACGGCGGTAAACTCCCTTGGGCCGTGAACTCATGGTAGTAAACTCATATGTGTGCCTTATACCTTCCAATGTTGAATCACATGTGATTCCAACACTTGGTCAAGGTGTTTCATAGTCCCGGAAGGTGTTATCTTTCATATAGTTGTTTATAAACACTATATTCATGCCAATATGTGTCCTTATATGTCATTTAGGACTTATTGTGTCTCGAGACTTCATTCGTGGAACTTCTCATCCTTACACGTATACCCGTTAGAACCACTCACAACAGGTGAGTTCATACCCCTAATCAATGTTTTAAATGATTTTAAATGCTTTAATGGGGGGGAGGGGGGAGTACAAGTAGAAAACAGCATGTTATTAAATCATCTATGTGTATTTTATAACTGTGTTTTCATTCAACAGATTTCACATACTACAAAATGTGATGCATGAAATGATTTTCTATCTTTAAAATACTTTGTTATCAAATGTATTACTTTTGAAATGATTATCAAAATGACATCAAGTCACTTTTATATTTGTTCAAACCCCTTAGATGTCTTGTAAAACCATTTTACATTCTTGAACTAAACTATGCATATACGCTTATAATCTTATATATGTATTGTAGTTATAGTTTACATCTTTCATTAAGTTTCCCACACCGTTGAGTAGTAAGAGTGTACAAACCTACTTGAACAACCAATTACCTTTCAATAAATTATCATAGGGATAATTTGAAGATATCAAACATCTTTCCTATTACAAGGAATCACACAAGAGTCAGTTCATTCATGAGTCTTTACCAGTACATTACCTGATACATGAGTACATCTACATATGCTTACCTGATACATGAACATGTTTACATATACTTACCTGATACATGAACACACTACATGAATACCATACATGAACACTGTTACATAGGTGCATTATCCTGTATTCACTTACTTGGATACTTGTACCTAGAACTACGAGGATGATTTATTAGTACTTTATGTGTAAATTATCTTTCCTATCCCGATTCAATGGGATATCTCGGCGAGACTAACCATTCCGAACCCCGCTGATTAGCACCAGTGGTCAATGACCATCTACGGAGGTCTATGGTTACTATTTATTTTAGGTAGATCGATATGGGGACTAACCCTTCCACCCACCTGCTGCTGCTACAGAGGACAATTGGACAATCTTCGGATGTCCATTAGGTTATACCTTTCGCTTATTGCGATGTTATGTTAGTCCTAGTACCCAGTGACAACACTTATACGAGTATATTTTTCCTTTTTACTTTATTTTGTGATACTTTCACATAAACGATGAGTTAGCCTACGTACTTTTAGTACTAGTCAATAGAAAGGAAAAACTATCATTTTACTTACAGAACATTTAGGTCTTGGTAGAAGACTATCATATCATTTTCCTATTTTACATTATTTTGTGATGTATTCACATAAACGATGAGTTAGACTACGTACTTTTAGTACTAGTCAATAGAAAGGAAAAACTATCATTTTACTTACAGAACATTTAGGTCTTGGTAGAAGACTATCATATCATTTTCCTATTTTACTTTATTTTGTGATACATTCACATAAACAAAGAGTTAGATTAAGTACTTTTAGTACTAGTCAATAGAAAGGAAAATCCATCATTTTACTTACAAAACATTCGGGTCTTGGTAGAAGACCACATTTCATACTTATATCAACTGTTCTATTTAAGGATTTATACGACATTCTTAACAGCATTCCAAAACAGGACAATAACACCTAAATACTTATGAATTCACCAGATTTAAAGCTGATACTCGCTTTCAAAATAACTTGTATTCTTAGGTCACCAGTTAGACAGGTACGATGTCCAGGCCTTGAGAAGACGGAGAACAGTCAAGACTCGTCATATTTTGATTATTCGTTTGTATTGTTATACATTATGAAACAACACACATGTATTAAAACTTTACCATTTAATGCAATGGATGATGTTGTTGCTTGTTTACTACTTTACTTTGTTATGATACTTCACATGACGTCCTCCACCCTGGAACGTTTCCGCCGTTCTTGGTTTTGGGGTGTGACACATTGGTACTTGTAATTTTTTTGCAATTCGTCAATCCAAACTTTTTCAAGAAAATTCTTCGTATACTTTTCTTGGTTGATAAAAATTCCTTCACTCCTTTGTCAAATATTTAGACCAAAAAGTTATTAATTTTTCCCATCATGTTCATTTCAAATTTGTTTTTCATCAGATTTTCAAATTCATTAGACAAAGCAAGGTCAGTAGAGCCAAAATAATATCATCAACATAAATCTGAACAAGAATTAGATGATTCCCAACATTCTTTCGAAATAATGTGGGGTCAATTGATCCTTGTTTAAATTTCGATTGTTTTAAGAGATAGGTAAGAGTTGCAAACTAGGCTCTTGGTGCTTATTTTAACTCATAAACCGCCTTATCTAAAATACAACAATAATCAGGATGATCTTTATTGACAAAACCTGGAGGTTGTTCCACATATACAGTTTCTTCGAGTTCTCCATTCAAAAATGAACACTTCACATCCATTTGATATACATCGAAATCTTTGTGAGCTGCATAAGCCAGAAATATGCGAACAGTCACGAGATGCAAATATGATCTTGTTTCAGCTCTATTATACTTCCAAAGTTTTACAGAGAGTAAAAAAGACAAGTTCTGTGAAAACTCTTATTTAACTCTAAGTAAAGTCCCTATTTATAGGAAACATAAAAGTATACAAAACATACTAAGGCATGGCATTAAGCTTCGAATAAAATGAACCTTGGTAAATACATTACAAAAACACACGAAGGGTACAGACTTCGACACATTACAAACAGTCTTAGACTCTTGTAGGTTCCCCCCTCAGAGTTATAAATATGGACACATGAATATGAAGGTCCGGGTGTAGCGCCTCTAGAGCCAGGGTTCCAAGGGTGGCACGCGTTGAGGGGGTTCCCTTTATAACCACCATCAACTGACATCTTTCATGTATAAAAGGAAAATGAAAGTTACAAGCAGAGGTTAAAACATTGATATAATCACAAACTAATTTATGTTCATATCTCTGTCTCTCTAAAAACTCAAAAACAACATGTATATTCTACGTTTCACATTTGGAAGAAGTTTGAATTCCAAATCGATTGTTATTGGAGTATCCCAAATCATATTTCGAGATACCCCAGATAATACGGTCAAAATCACAGATTTTGGAAAGTGTATATATAAAACATGATCCTTGAATTATCCAACTAATTATTGATATTCTTAGACCCAAAAGCAAACAATATTACTTTATTATTTTTTAGATTAAAAAAACAATCAAAAATCATTCAACCTTACCCAACCCACACACACACAGAGAGATCATTACCACACAAACTTAATTTATCTCTCTCTTCACTGTCCCACCAAAATCCATCGGCACCATCGATAACCACTACCACAACCGTTATTCTCACTCGAAACCACTACCAACACCACTATTTTGTGACATCCCCAAAATCTCGGCCAGAAAAGACCGGTTTCATTTATGCTTTTTAAACATTTTCAGAGTAAATCCTTTTGATTTTAAAAGAGATGCGGAATTTGTTCCCAAAAAACAAAACATGATAAAATATATTTTTTTATCAAAACATTTCATAAAGAAGTATAATTTCATTTCATAATCAAAAATTGGGATGTCATGTTCCAATACAGACCATAAAACATAAACGATAACATTACAAGTCATTCAACAAATATATACATATACAGACTTGTAAACAAAACAACTTGTTGATTCATCCATCTTATGCCCTTGCGCCACTTCCTTTAATACAAATAAACTGAGTGGGTAACGCTTGGGGGCCTGGTGAGCATATAGGTTTTTTCAACCCACAATAAATAATTATATTTAATTCAACAATCAACAATAACCTGATTACCCATTCTTGTTATCCTCACTTTACATCCCTAAAAATAACATCTATTATAAGGAACCTAATTTAGGATTTTCATCGAGATGGACATTACTACAGAGGGGCTTCCTCAACAATAAGTGTCCTAAAGGCAACCATGTGGGGGATAGAGTACACCGGTGAACACATCGTTCACAACACCTACAGGTTATGAGGCTGCTAGCGTTCCACAAGACTGTCTAGAATAGTCCGTGGCCATCATCCATACTCTGCTGAATGACTAGAATAACACAAACAACGAGGCCTCTCATCAATTTATTTCATTGCACACCAACTGTCTACCCATGTTCTGCCCAACATATTAGTAGATAAAAATATACATGTTTTACATAATTTTTAGAAGATAAACTGTATAGCATGCTCTTTCAATACTCCATCGAAATAGCAAGTAATACGTAAACACAGAACAAGAAATTTCAAGGAGAGTCATATAAGTCTATGTTTTAGAAGGTAATAATAATACCCTCACACAACCTGTATTCCTCACATTCAATGATTACTTGTATAATATCGTGTATTGAAAGGGAGTATACACTCACTTGATCAATAGATGATCGGACAGAACAACAGCTTGCAGAAGTAGTGTTTCTCTGTAGATCTGGAAGATCTTCACGAAAACCGGGCTCCTCGTGGGCAGGGCTTTGGCTCGGAAATCTCACTTCTCGGGATCCTCGGGGCATCGGAACTTGGTTCGGGGCTCGGGAATGATACAGGGCTTTGGGATATGATTGGCACACAAAACGAGGTAAAAACTAGAGAGAAAGGGGAAAAAATGCAAGGAAAATGGTTGATCTCGAGTTCTATTTATAGGCTGTTGGGTCTAGGATTACGTTGGGTGTAATTTTTTTATGTCGGGCATTACTTCGACGTCACTGCAAGCGTCATTTGGTGGCACTCGAGTATTGGTCAGACAACTTACACTCCTCTGAGTACGCTGGGCGTACTCAAATTACGCTCGGCGTAATTTGACTCGTCAAACTTCTAAATTGCGTAACTTTCATATACGAGGTACATTTTCGACGTTCTTTATATCCACGCGTAGGTCAGACCATACTCTACAACTTTCATTTAGACTCCGTCGGCTAATTTTGATATTATTTATTTTTAGTAGGCCGGGATAGAAAAACTTCGTTAGAAATTCATAACTTCTTCGTCTGACGTCCATTTTCGTATGTCTTTTCACCAATGCACTACTATGAACGAGATCTTCGATTCTCATTTATAAAGTTTCGGCTAAAACTCGTTCGATCTTAATTTCAACTTTTGGGTTGTCTACTGCTAAGCTGAAACTTCGAAAAATCATAACTTCCTGATACGAAGTCAGATTTAGGAGTTCTTTTTATGTATGCTCTCGGTTCAACATTATCTACGTCTTTTGTGTTGATCACTAAGGCTAAATATTACTGCTTCGTAAATTCACTATTTACGTTACGCTGTGCCACACCGGTTTTGTCGCGAAACTTCGACAGGTCATAACTTCTTCGTTATAACTCGGATTTCAGCATTCATTATATCTCCGGAATCCTTGTTTCAACCACTACATCTTCATGCAAAGATATCGGGCATATCTCACACTTTATATTTGACGATTATTTTATTCTTAATTCATTAAATTATAATAATTAAAAAAATAAACACATAATTCACAACTAATATATTCTTATTATTTCAAATTTGGGTTACAAAGGTTAACCTAGACTACTACATTGCTAAAAATGGCAAGCCCAGAAACACGGGCGTTACAGTTCTCCCCACCTTAGGATGATTCCATCCCCAGAATCACACATCAGCAAACAAATGTGGATAGCGACTCAACATGTCACTCTCCATCTCCTAGGTGAGATTTGGCCGATTCGCATGTTTCCATCGGACAAGCACTAACTCAACGATCTTACATCGCAACTTCTTAGTCTTTCGGTCAACGATTGCCTCTGGTTCTTCAATCAACCTTTTGTTCTCATCGATTCTTAACTCCAAAAGTGGAATCACGTCAGGAACTTCTTCCGTGAACTTCCTCAAATAACACACATGAAAAGTGTTATGAATTCCATTTAGTTCTTCTGGTAGTTCGAGCTTGTAAGCTTGGTTCCCAATTCTCTGAAGAACTCAAACGGTTCAATAAACCTTGGACTTAATGTTCCCCTTTTACCAAATCTTATAAGTCCCTTCCATGGCGAGACTTTAAGCAAAACCGAATCTCCAACTTCAAAAGTCATCAGTCTTCTCTTTTTGTCAGCATAGCTCTTTTGATGATCCTAAGCTGCTAACATTCTATCCCTAATTATTTTCAACTTTTCAGTAGTTTGATGGACTATCTCTGATCTCATAAACTGCTTTTCCCCAGCCTCAAGCCAACAAGACGGCGTACGACACTTCTTCCCGTACAAAGCTTGATAAGGTGCCATCTTAATGCTCGAGTAGAAACTATTATTGTAGGAAAATTCTACCAATGGTAACTATTCATCCCAATTACCTTAGAATTCTAAGGTACATGCTCTTAGCATATCTTCAAGTGTTTGTATCGTTCGTTCGCTCTGACCATCAGTCTGTGGATGGTAAGTTGTACTTAAACACAACTTGGTACTCATTTCCTCTTGTAGACTTTTCCAAAACCTTGAGGTGAAATGGCTATCACGATCCGACACAATCGTTAGCAGAACACCGTGAAGCCTCACAATTTCCTTCACGTAAGAATTTGCAAGCTTCTCCATAGACCATTTCTCGTTGGCTGCTATGGAATGCGCACTCTTAGTGAATCGATCAACGACCACCCAAATCATGTCGTGACCATTCTTTTTCCTAGGCAGTTTAGTGACAAAATCCATCGTGATGTCCTCCTAATTGCCCATCGGCATAGGCAAAGGTTCTAAACTCCCGTATGGTTTCTGATGTTGTGCCTTGACTCTCGCACAGGTCACACACTCCGCTACATACTTCGCAATGTCGAGCTTCATCGTCGGTCACCAGTAATAGGGTTTCAGGTCCCTATACACCTTCTTGCTACCGGGATGAATGGAGTACATGGTTTTGTGACCTTCTTCCATTAGAAGATCTCTTATTCCTCCTGACTTAGGTACCCAACTACGATCTTGGAATGTCCGTTTGTATCGAACACCAACGTTTTACCCAAACGTTCCTCTTTCCGGTCATTCTTTTCAGAAGCTTCGCTTTGAGCTTTCTTTATACTTTCCACAATTTTCGAGACAAATTCTATTCTCAACGCTCTTGGCCTTCTCTTTTCAAGATTGACTTTCCGACTGAGAGCATCAACAACAACATTAGCTTTACCGGGGTGGTAAAGTATCTCACAATCGTAGTTCTTAAGTAACTCTAGCCAGCGTCGTTGCCTCATATTCAATTCCTTCTGACTAAAGAGATATTGGAGACTCTTATGATCAGTGAAAAGTTTGCACTTCGTTCCATAGAGGTAATGCCTTCATATTTTCAAAGCGAAAACTACCGCTGCCAACTCCAAATCGTGAGTCGGGTAGTTCTTTTCATGTTCTTTTAGCTGTTGAGATGAATACGCAATCACCTTATCTCTTTGGGTCAAAACACAACCCAATCCAACTCCATATGCATCGCTATAAACAGCGAAATCTTCAACTCCATCGGGTAGAGATAGAATTGGTGCCTCACATAGCCTCTTCTTTAGCAACTCGAAAGCTTCTTTGTGCTTATCATTCCAAGCATAAGCGGCTCCTTTGTGGGTCAGAGCTGTTAATGGACTAGCGATCGAAGAAAATCCCTGGATAAACATTCGGTAATATCCAGCTAATCCCAAAAATCTTCGGATCTCCGTGGGATTCTTCGGTTGCTCCCACTTTGGCACAGCTTCAATCTTCTCCGGATCAACCATTATACCTTCTTGGTTGACCACGTGACCCAAGAATTGGACTTCTCTAATCCAAAAATCACATTTGGAGAATTTAGCATATAGATTCTCCTTCTTCAATACTTCCAACACTTCTGGCAAGTGTCTGCCATGCTCTTCTTCGCTTTTTGAATAAATCAGAATGTCATCTATGAACACTATCACAGATTTATCGAGGAACAGATTACGCACTATATTCATCAAATCCATGAATGCTGCTAGAGCATTAGTTAGTCCGAACGACATAACCAAGAACTCGTAGTGTCCATATCGCGTTCTGAATGCAGTACTCTCTATATTCTGCTCTTTCACCTTTAGCTGATGATATCCTTGTTGGATTAATGTCTAAGTCCATAACTATAATTGGTAAGACTTGACCCGACCCGGCATGGTCCATTTGGGTTGCATGGCATCATGCACTTGGATAGACTATAATGAGAGAAATAAGACACTTACGGTTATTAATATATTATAAGTTCTAGTATATTAATAATAAGAATAATAAGATTATTTAATTAGTATTGATCAAGAATTAATCTAGGATTAATTAAGTGATCAAAAGAAGACTAATTAAATATATGGGTTGATTGTGTAAATCATCCATACTTATATAGTGGGCTAATGCTCCATGGATTATCTAGTTGGGCCAAAACCCATATGATGCTCCATGGATGCTCCATGGTGTATTTGAACCCATGGATCCAAGGAAATGGAAAGTCATGACAATTAGGGTTTACCCTAATTGTAACACTATATAAAGATATTATTCTTCCCAAAATCGGACACTAGATTATTCTAGAGAGGGCTAACCGATTTCATGAAGTGTTCTAGTTTCTCTCAAGTTATTCCTAGTGTATTTGGTGTTGTGTGAACCATTTGAGGTGTCACACTTGAGGCACTAAGCACTCAAGCTTCATGAAGACAAGCACTATCAAAGAGGTATGTATTCTATCTTGTTATATCCATTATTTTGTATGCTAGATTAGGATAATACCTTGGATGTTCATATTTGCATGTATAATAGAGAAAACATAGATCCAAGGTATTTAGGGTTGCATGTACACTTAGGAGTGTTAGAATGCTCATAACCCAACAGTGGTATCAAAGCCTAGGCTTGTTTTCTTGTTATACTTGCAATAGAGGCTGAAAAAATCGAGTTTTGTCGCTGTCAGCCCAGCTGACTCGCCGAGTCCATGAAGGGACTCGACGAGTCCAAGGCAAAATGCATCCAACTCGGTGAGTTGTGTTCATGCACTCGACGAGTTGGACCCCAGACAGCATATCTTCGAGGTTTTTGGCTAGAAATGGACTAGGAACATTACCCTAAGTTGTTTTGAACTTATAAACTTGTTTTTAAATATGGTAATGTTCATGCTAATCCATTTTCAAAGATAATTGTCAATAGATTCATGTTTTGTATTAGTTTAAAGGTTAGACTAATTACATGAAAAAGTTTGATTTGAATTATCTTGTTCTTATGAGTTGCTTAGATTAATAGAAACGTTGAGTGAAAAAGTTGTTTTCAATCCAAATTAATCTAAGAGTTGAGTATAAAATGTGTTTGTGTAACTTATCCTTAAGTTACATGAAGAGTCACATTAAAGACTCATAAAACTCATAAAGTTGGCAAAGGTTACAAAAAAGATGAAGAGTCTTGTCCTTAGGTTATGGAGGTTCAAGAGTCACTTCATTAATAAATAAATAAATAAAATATGTAACCTTAATTAATTCCATAAGTTATAAAATAAAGAAAAGATTAATTCTTTATTAGTTTAAAGTCTTCCATAATTTGTCCACAAGTTATGGAACTTGAAGAGTTTTTGGATTAAAACTACTTTAAATACATAAGTTATGGAATTAATTAGTTTTGAATAGTTTCAAAACTTGCCCTCAAGTTTTGGAATTTGTAAAGTTTTCTCTTATGAATACTTTAATTCCAAGTTAGCCCTTAGAATTTTAAAAGTTAAAATTCAACCCTTATACTTTATAATATTATAAGTTAATAATATATATATATATATATGTATAAGAGTAAAGTCGGTCTTACCGCTAGTACGCCTCATTCACGAAGCCGGTCTATAAGGTGGGTATAAGGTTGTTGCCTGTAAAATGGCAACTTAATGGGTGTCCACTCTCACCCACCGCTTGCTTGACTGGTGGAGGGTCGTTAGCCGAACGGGTTTGACATGACTATAATTCTCCCTTCATTAAAAGTATTAATGATAAATACTAAGTAACTAAACTCTAAATAATACCCAATCTTAGTTACTTAGGAAAAATGTGAATAAGGTGCTAATCCATGAAATTACACTTTGCACTTTGTTTAAGTCGGTTAGTGGAGCGTGTGTGGTTAACCGGCACACTAACTCGTATTTAACAAGGTAGGCGAAGGGTAACTTAATGTTTATCATAGTATCGATGGAGCGTGTGTGGTTAACCGGCACATCGATTGAGGGGTAAACACTTAATGGTACCAAGTAATTTGCATGGTTACTTCACACCTTGTTTTGTGATCCTCGGCATCCCAGTCACAAAACCTGAAGGGCACACTCGAGATTGAAACATGCCATTGAACAGTTCAAGGAATCTCAAAAGATCTAGGAGTTTCAAATCCAATTAAAACCTAATAATACATTTCGTTTATCTTGGTGGAAATTGGTGAATCGTCATTCACCTACCTTCAAATTGTTTTATAGCTTGGATTACGACATACCTCTTCTAAGTTATAAAATAGTTTGTTGGGTCCTAGCCTTAATATTTCATATTGGGTGTCATATTAAGGACTCAAAGATCAACTATCTTGAATATCTCCCATAACATGTCTGAATTAGACATTTATGATCTTCCCAAATCTCTTGAAACAAGCTTTCCTAAATGAAGATGATATCCCATGGATATCATACTTCTTTCTCCTCCTCCAATTATTCTCCCTACCCCACAAGTTCTTAAAAAGTTTAAGGTCACTCAAGCCCTATTGGCAAGGCAAGGTCTAGGTGTGATCACATCTTGGAGATGTAGTCACATATTGACAAGCCGGGAGAGTTGTGTGTCAAAGTCTTGAGAAAGTTGATGGTTCAATCACTTTCTAAGTCACATAGTGAGTTCCTTTGGGACACCTATGAAATAGACTATGACAAGACCCTTAACGATCTTATCTATTGTTAAGATCAACTTCCTGAAACTTTATGGACATTGACAATAGTGACACAGGAAATCCAGAAAAGCATTCTCTTCCCAATGGAAAGGGATCGGCCATAGTCAACTCGGTTGAACAAAATGGTAAAGAGAAAAGCTAAGTCTGTGATAGTCCCGTGTACCATTATCAAAGGGTCCATATGTTTATATTGCCAAAGAAAGGGTCATTATTTGCGAAGCTGCCTAATTTACCTAAGGATGTTAAAGTCAATAAGATTGACTCTACTTCAGGTAAAAGTCCGCTAATCTAACTCTGTTAAGTTTCTATTTTCATATTCCTGATACATGATGTGACTGGGTCACATGGTAATGTTTTAAGAATCAAAGAAAAGTAAAGGAACTTAAAGAAAGAATATGCTGAATCTGATCGCATAGATGGATTTCTATAGCGTAGTTTGAAAATCGGATTCTTGAGCTACTTCTTAGGAGTTATGAGGTATTGCTTAGGAATAGATAGCAACAAGTTTTCATATGGATTGTAAGGATAAGTTTTCCGCATAGTTTTAAAATAAAAGGAAATTTTTGATTTTATTTATTTTAAATATCCTTACAATGGCATTTGAAAAAAAAATTGTTGCTTATATGATTCCATTAATAGCAAGAGTGGAAATATGAAATTGATTCCTTCATTTGTGGTAATGTCTAAATTTACCAAATAAGGAAAGACTCTCATCATCCAAAGTCTCAATTGGACCGGGACTTGGAATCATGCAAGTTGTATAGCATGATGAATGAGAACTTTCAAGTATTGGAAAAATTAAGACTAATTACTTGTTCACATGGATGTGTGAGTCAAGTAATGGACTAAGGGATCTAGTACATAGTCATGTGCACTGATTAAGTCCACCACAAAAGATATAAGGCTATTCGTCATAGTTTACTAAAGCTCAGTAAATATGATTATACTTACAAGCTTAAGTGTAACTCTGAGACATTGGAAAAGGTTTTCAATGCATAGCAGAGCGAATAAGAAGAATCAAATTAGGCAGAAGGATAAAAGTTTCTCAAATCTGAAAAGATGGGAGAGTACTTTAGTATCAGTTTTGTGATCATCTTAATGATTAAGAAACCATATCAAAATTAGTTCTCTAAGGAAGTCTTAGTGCATTCTTATGACTAAGAAGAAGGGATCTTGAATTGTTGAAATGGTTAAATCAAGAAGATGAGTCATACTTCGTTTCAATACAAGTCTTGGAGTCATACTCCAAGATTGTAATTTGAGTGACATGTCTTAAAGAAGGTTTAAAACACTTATCAAATGTAAGAGTAAAAGTTTTCTACTCTTGTACATTTGAAATTGGTAAGTTGTGATGTTTTGGATAAAACAAAGACCAACTTAGGCCAATTGTGTGAAGTGTTTGTCTTGATTAGAATCCACACTATCTCTTGGATGTTTGACAAGGGAGTCTTATAGGTCAAGAGGACAGTGGGAGTCTTAAAGGTCTTGAAATTCTCAAGAACTAATCAAGAATAAAACCTAAAGTTCTTCACTAGCACACGACTTAAGGTTTATAACCTATCGTGTTGACATATTCTGTGCCCATTCCAGTTAAAGTTGGCTTTGCATATGAGTTCTTAGAGTTCTCAATGTGTTGCACAACAACTTGGAAGCAATGGTAGGCCCTTGAGCTGCCAGGTGGCAAGAAATTAAGATTGAGTTCAATCCATATGGTTTTGGATTTGTCATTATCCTTGTCTTGTGATTATGGTTTTGACAAATTCACATGGATAAGAACACATACACCATTAAATCTAAGTGTCATAAGGTTTCTCTCCGATTCATGAAAATGATGGTGAGGAAACACTTTCACTAAGTAGATTTTAGCTAGATAGCAATTGTAATATTTGCATTCTCAAAGTCGTTAGTGGAGCGTGTGTGGTTTACCGGCACACTAACTTGGACTTGTGAGAAATGGCAAAGGTCAAAACGATCAAGACTATGATTACGGCATCCCTTTTCATAGTTCTTAAAATTTTTTTGACACACCCATGAGCTATCTAAGGGAAGGTGTATGTTTTTGATAAAGTCTTATCAAAACAATCTAGTATCAGAAATCTGAACTTTGGTAAGAAAGTCAATAAAGTATTGATTTCTAAAAGTCCAGTGATTTCTGAGTACATGTCAAAGCTAGTGGGAGCATAAGTATTATGCTAATAATCATCATGTTAGTGGGAGCATGATAATTACGATAAGTATTGCAAGCTAGCAATGTTAATTATAGAAAACAAAAGGTTTCAATTGGGAAAAAGTTGTTTTGCTATAATTAAGGGAGAGGAAATTATACTTCATCTCAAATCTATAAGCTTAGATCGTGAGGTTTTAATCATTTAGTCAAGGATATATATGAATTTCATGTTGGAATGGCTCAACATAAGGAAATTCTGTATATGGGTCCATTATTTGCGTTCTTAAATTCGATTATGATTACGGCATCCCTTTTCATAATCTGAATTATGAGAACTTGGCAAATTGAAATGGAAATGTTATAGCAAAAGACTGGTTTAGTCTTTATGTGAGACATCATGAATCGTGTCCCATATGCTTCGGATATAGGACCGATTACATGTGCTATATTCATCCTTTCTAAAATTTTCCGAATGTCTGGGGCGTTAAGAATGGAAAAGGTTTAGAACTAGATATGACTAAAAGGATTAAACAATTGTCGAGGACAATCTAAGGTTTACCAAAGACTGGTTTCTCAAGGACAATTGGAAGTATAGTGATAATTCTGGAAGGACCATATTGACATAATCTGTAAGGAGGCAACTCTTGTTCAGAAGTGATAGTCGAAATGGAATCTGGAAATGTTTCAAAGTTAGAATTTTCAATCTGTGTAAGATTAAGGAAACTTAATGCAAGAAGGATGGTTCCAAGGACTTGATCTTCTTTGGAATGCTCTGTAATGATTGTTGTTAAGTCTTTCTGACTTTGTGCATAATCATTACAAGAGGATCGATGCATATAAGTTTAGAATCTAACAGATTTCAGTAAATGACATGAATTTGGAATTCTTGCATTTGCAGTAAGGATTTGGGAGTGTGAAAAGAGAATCATTGAAGTTATGTTCATTTGATCTAGTTCACAAAATAAAGATCATAGTCAAACATATTATGCATACTTGGTGTATGGCATGACTATTGTTTAGAAAACATAGTGTGCATGCTTGGAGCATGGGACAACTATTGTTTTAAATTCAAGAATAATGTTGATAGCTGAAACAATATACAATGAATAATGTGTAATCATATGGTGATAAATAAAAGGAGTTTTATTTATATTCATAAGTTCTGAGACCATATTGGATTCAATTATTATTGTGTTTCACTTTGCATGTTTTGACTTCCCGAATAAACTAGGTTATTCTTCCGGAATGACTAAGTTATTCAAACCATCCACAGTCGGTCATATGTTGGAAGTAGATATGAATTAAGACTGTCATGAGTTGGCTTGTAGAGGTCTAAGTTGTTGGACAAAGGGCTACAACACTCATGAGTGCTCATAAGTTCTGAGTATTGGATTCAACCCGCGCTCATTGGAATCACTTCATGGATTTTATCACGAGTGATCATGAGACGATAATATCTTATATTCTTCAAACCTAGAGATATGAGTTGTTACTATGAGTTGGTTGTACATTGATTGCACGAAACTGCATTTGGTAACTCGGTGCTATAAAACGTGCCTTTGTGTATGATTCAACAAGTAGTAGAACAAGCCATATGAGTCGAAGTTTATCCATTCCTTTTACCTTCGGGATGAAAGCGATATCTGTGGGCCCCTCGATGATTTGATGATGACAAATGGAAGTGCTCGGCCGGGCCAGGACTGATTTGATTTGTTCAATTAGTCAATCGTCATAAATCGGAAATCGGGAAACAACTAATGGGCAGAGAGAATGATTATAATCCATGTCTCAGTCCATATGATATCTAGAATGGAGGAATATATGATCCCTTATCTAATGGACAAGTCGTTGACAAAGATCAGAGTTCATCTACAAGGTCAGAGTTCGACAGAAGCTTTTGAGAGCTACGATTGCTAGTTGGTTCCTGAAGTCATACGCAATAATAGTTTTAGACTTATCCAAGTGGGAGACTGTTGGATTAATGTCTAAGTCCATAACTATAATTGGTAAGACTTGACCCGACCCGGCATGGTCCATTTGGGTTGCATGGCATCATGCACTTGGATAGACTATAATGAGAGAAATAAGACACTTACGGTTATTAATATATTATAAGTTCTAGTATATTAATAATAAGAATAATAAGATTATTTAATTAGTATTGATCAAGAATTAATCTAGGATTAATTAAGTGATCAAAAGAAGACTAATTAAATATATGGGTTGATTATGTAAATCATCCATACTTATATAGTGGGCTAATGCTCCATGGATTATCTAGTTGGGCCAAAACCCATATGATGCTCCATGGATGCTCCATGGTGTATTTGAACCCATGGATCCAAGGAAATGGAAAGTCATGACAATTAGGGTTTACCCTAATTGTAACACTATATAAAGATATTATTCTTCCCAAAATCGGACACTAGATTATTCTATAGAGGGCTAACCGATTTCATGAAGTGTTCTAGTTTCTCTCAAGTTATTCCTAGTGTATTTGGTGTTGTGTGAACCATTTGAGGTGTCACACTTGAGGCACTAAGCACTCAAGCTTCATGAAGACAAGCACTATCAAAGAGGTATGTATTCTATCTTGTTATATCCATTATTTTGTATGCTAGATTAGGATAATACCTTGGATGTTCATATTTGCATGTATAATAGAGAAAACATAGATCCAAGGTATTTAGGGTTGCATGTACACTTAGGAGTGTTAGAATGCTCATAACCCAACAATCCTGACCTTAGGTCAATCTTTGAAAATTAACTTGAACCTTGTAGTTGATCGAACAGGTCATCAATCCTCCGCAACAGATATCTATTCTTTATTGTTGCCTTGTTTAGCTCTTTATAATCGATTGCACATTCTCATACTTCCATCTTTCTTCTTCACGAATAACATCGGAGCTCCCCATGGTGATGAACTAGGTCTTATGAAACCTTTTTCCAATAACTCTTAAAGTTGCATCATCAGCTCCTTCATCTCCGTCGGTGCTAGTCGGTAACGTGCTTTTGCTATTGGCGTCGTCCCTGGTAACAAGTCGATATGGAATTCTACTTGCCGATCGGGTGGTAATCCAGGAAGATCTTCGGGAAATACTTCCGGATAATCACACATGACAAGAATGCTCTGCATTTCCTTTTTCTCCTTCTTAGCATCGATCACAAATGCCAAATATGATGTGCATCCTTTGGCCAAACACTTTCTGGATTTCATTAGAGAAATGATCCCAAAACTTACTCTACGCTTGTCCCCATACACCATAAATGACTCTTTCCCTGGCGGGTTTACCTTGACTATCTTCTTTCTGCACAATATCTCGGTGTCATTGGCGCTAAGCCAATCCATTCCCAACACGATGTCGAAACCGTTAGGTTCTATAGGCAATAATTCCTCGTGGAACTTATTCCCATTCAAGTTAATTCAGATGTTTTTCATACTATGGCTAACATGTACAAACTTGCCACTAGAAACTTCGACTAATAAAGCATTATCTAGTCTATCGACAAGCAAAGCTATTTTTCTACTATATTCATGCGAAATAAAGGAGTAGTTGGCTCCAAAATCAAATAAAATTTGGGCAGGCAATTTGTTTACAAGAAAGGTACCTGAAGCGACATCAGCTTCATCTTTACCAGCTTCCAGTGTCATCTGGAATGCTCTCGCCTTTGGCTTTGGCGGGATGTTAGGTTTTGCCGCCTCCTTCTTCTTCGGACAATCTCTCGAGATGTGCCCTTCCTCACCACAACCATAGCAAACTTTCTTGGTGAGGGTGCATTCATTGGCATAATGCCCTGGCTTTCCTCATTTGAAGCATGTGACCACTTCCCCGTCACATTTCCCATTATGCTTCTTCTTACACTTGTCACACCATTTTGCCTCTACCTTTCCTCCACTTCCTCTCGAACCAGATTTTCAGAATTTACTTTTCTTGCTGGAACCTAAAGATCCCTCGAACTTCTCTTTTCACCAACCTCTGACCTTTCCAGAACTTTTTCCCTGATCTGGGTCTCAACATTTCTAGCAGCCCAGATGGCGGCTTTTAATGTGGTTGCTTGCTTAACCATTGGACCATAGTCTACAATGGTAGTCCGTGGGCAAACTTGTTGACCTTAGAGAGTTCTGTTGGTACCAAATATGGGATAAACTTCATCTTTTCTGTGAAACTAGCAGCGTATTCAGTAACGCTCAATTTCCCCTTCTTAAAATTCTGAAACTCATTACTGATTTCCAGAAGGTCCTGCTCGGAGCAGTATTGCAGTTTTAGTTGTTCCACAAAGTCTTCCCAAGACATTGTTCTTGCTTCTCCCTTGGGCATAGAGTCAGCTAACAGTTTCCACCAACTCAACACGCCAGATTTTAGCAGAGGGATCGCAAGAGCGGTCTTCTTCCTGTTTGCTGCACTCACAACTTTCAAACATAGTCTCCATTTCGGAGATCCAATTAATCACTTCCACTGGCGTCGGGCTTCCAGATAGATATGGTGGTTTGAATACTATGAAATCCTTGTACATGCACCCACGACCATCATTACCTCCATTTAAGTTGTTCTGCCTAACTATTGGTGGGTCGGCTTGACCGATAACCCCACTGAAATTCCCTCCTTCGGATGGTCCTCCATTTACTTCGGGCTCTTCCACGTGAATTGACAGTTCTTCACGATTATGTTGAAGCAGACACCTTGTTTCTTCCATTTGGCGACCCAACATAGTTTGAATCAACAATTATACCCCAGCCATTGTTATTGGCTCAGGTGTTGCTGCTATTATAGGCACTCGCTCATTCGCTGGTGGTTGATTCCTGTTTTCATCAGCATTTCCAATGCCACTTTTTGTTCTCTCCATTTTTGATCTATACACCGAATAAGGTGAAATTAGATCCTCTTTCACGATAAGATTTCAATTCATCCTTATTACTTCAAATGATTACATGCTAGTTCTAATATTGTAGACATACGCTTAGAATCCTAAACACATAAACCTTCAAATCCGGTTGGCAACAAACCGTAGATCCGAACAAATAATATCATATATGGCAACATATAACATTTAGCACATAAAAGCATTTTAGGCAGCTTCCTAAAATATACTAATGCTCGTGTCTAAAATTCAATAGACACTTAACTCAAATTTCCACTTAGCATTCTAAGTTTAAATCTAGAAATCCTACAAATTCCTAGTTCGCTTAAACTAATGCTCTGATACCAACTGTGACATCCCCAAAATCTCGGCCAGAAAAAACCGGTTTCATTTATGCTTTTTAATCATTTTCAGAGTAAATCCTTCTGATTTTAAAAGAGATGCAGAATTTGTTCCCAAAAACAAAACATGTAAATAGATTTTTTTATCAAAACATTTCATAAATAAATATAATTTCATTTCATAATAAAAAATCGGGATGTCGTGTTCCGATACAGACCATAAATCATAAGCGATAACATTACAAATCATTCAACAAATATATACATATACAGACTTGTAAACAAAACATCTTGATGATTCATCCATCTTATGCCCTTGCGCTACTTCCTTTAATACAAATAAACTGAGTGGGTCACGCTTGGGGGCCTGGTGAGCATATAGGTTTTTTCAACCCACAATAAATAATTATGTTTAATTCAACAATCAACAATAACCCGATTACCCATTCCCATTATCCTCACTTTACGTCCCTAAAAACAACATCTATTATAAGGAACCTAATTTAGGATTTTCATCGGGACAGACATTACTACAAAGGGGCTTCCTCAACAATAAGTGTCTGAAAGGCAACCCTGTGGGGGATAGAGTACACCGGTGAACACATCGTTCACAACACGTACAAGTTATGAGCCTGCTAGCATTCCACAAGACTGTCTAGAATAGTCCGTGGTCGTCATCCATACTCTGCTGAATGACTAGAATAACACCAACAACGAGGCCTCTCATCAATTTATTTCATTGCACACCAAC